>NC_088357.1:1825000-2171250 GCF_036884655.1 Musa acuminata AAA Group
AGTGTCATGTCAAACATGTAACCTTAGTTTTTCCAAAGCCTGTCTCATCACTAAAGTAAACTCATGAGCCCTAGACACAAACTTGGTCCACACTCAATCATATCAGTCTTAATCCACTTGTATTGCTTGGTTAGCGTAAGGAAATGAGAAAAGAGTAGAGATGAGGGAAGCATAGTTAGGGTTGAGGAAGGAGAGAAATTTATGTGGCAATGTGCCTAACCTGGATAGTTTCTTCAGTTTACACTTCACTAATACCTCATTCTTATTCCCTAGGTTCATAGAAATTTGGATGAAGTAGGTCCAAACAAAGCTTAATCATCCAAGTAGAGGAACACCCAACATGAGCTCAATTTACTTGACAACACTTCTACGTGATCTCATTTAATTGCAGAAAACTTCTGTTTCTAACTTTCCATGCATAGACATGTTCTTTTCTCAAAAATTTGCAATGCAAAGGGTAGTTCAAGAAAAACAATTTGTCTAGAATGAAAACAAAAAGACAGTATGACAGAGAAAGAAAGCTGTATTTTGAATAAGATTTATACCAGAGAGCTACTTCAAAAATAACAAATCATATCGACCATTGTTAACTTAGTATACCATGAGAACTCCTAGGCAACAATAGGCAGCAATTTTGAAATCCCAAAAAATTGGCTACTGTGGTTGATCCGAGCCCTAATTATGGCATCCAGGCCTACCAGCTTCATACTCAGCTTTGCCAACTATTACCAAAGGAAAAGAATTGGAAAGGGAAGGGAGGTTAGACACAAACGAGACCAGACAACTAGTGCCTTAAGCTATGTTTTGTGGGAGTATTATAATATTTTAGTTCATACTTAAATTCAATTTCAGGATACAGTATGACCAAGCAATCCATTGCCAACTCTGAACTGCTTTGGTCATAGAATTGCACAATGCACACTCACTAATTCAAGCCTGAGATACTTCAAGCATGGGCTGATGGCCATTGCCCAAATTGGGTCAGTTAGCAGTATTAACTAGATAAGATTTATGTTAGATGGAGACAAATAAGCATCATAGAACCTCTAAACAGAAAAAACAGAAAGCAAAATCACACAGAGGTCAAATACCTATTTTTGACATAGCCTAGCAAGAAGGATGGTTATTCGTTTTAAAGTCAATTCGTCAAATTTTCATTTAGTTGTATCAGTGGAATTTGCTCAAACAGAAGAAAAACTGTTGATGGCCATAAGTCATACAGGGCCCTGCTTTAAACTACAGAATGAGAAAGTGGAGCAGCAAATTTGTTATTCCATGATCCACTGCACATTCTGAACACTATAAAAATCAGAACAACTGAATAAAGGACAAAAGTGCAGAATATATTCTAACTAAAGCAGGTCCAAATTTAAGCATAGAATTTCAGCCACCAAATCCACTAAAAGCTTATATGGTGGTTATATACCTTTTCAAATGCATTAAAACTAGATATCGCTGATCGAGTTTGAACAACAAAGGGTGGCTGTGAAACAAATATAGATTATTTCAAATGGCCTAATGATCTTAGCAATTAGTGTATTAACTAACCCGCCAGTGGTAGCTGTAGCAGGTTGCCCAGTGGCATCACCTCTTCGAACGTCAGCTAGCACAGCATTAATCTTATCATCCTCATAAGCAAAATAAACTGGATACTGCAAGCACCAACAAAAATAATTAGTTAATACTCTTAACAGGCATAAATAGATCCTAACAAGTGACAAAGAATGAAAAGCATAGCCAACATCAATTCCATATGGTACATATAAATAATTACAAGTCCAAGTCAAATAAACAATCCACACAATTGACACATCATGTTTATCAGTCATGGATTTAACATGACCATGAGAGCATTGCACATACTGTTGTTAATCAGTGCAGACTTGTTGATCCCTGCAAAATATCTGTTGAATTGACAACTCAATTGAATTTGGTGCTGCCTGAGTTAAGCAGAAGCAAAAAGATTTTCCAAGCAGGTAAATGAAAATTTTAGAATGTACGTAAGAGATGATTCCGATAGATATTAAACAGACAGCATAAAATTGGAGGAAACAAGGAACAAATGTAAGACCAAAGGAAGAAGATATATTATTTTTCTTAGACAAAATTGAATGTCCATGCCCCACAGCCAGCCCAACTTTTGATAGACATATTAGACTAGAACAGCATTCTGACTAAAATAGCCAAAAGGGGCAACAAGTGACGAACATTGAGGCGCCAGCTCCTCGTGCCTAAGAACAATCCAACCAATACCCCTCTTTAACTTCGAGTTCAACTAGATCTCTGGACCAATTTAAAGAGTAAAAGCCAAATAACTAAAAGAAGAGATCTTTGAAAGAAACACAATAAAAATTTAGACTGAACCAAAAATAAAAAAACTCAAGCTAAGTTAAAAGGCACTTCATCCACAAACAAAGAATGTTCAAGCCACTCTTTTGGGTCTTTTACATATTTGATCAGATCCAACTGTATGGCATCTAATAGCTATTTAAGGGCCTCTAACTGCATCGATAAGCAGCAGTAAGGGCCAAAATAATTCCATGGGGGCCAAGGTCGAAATGGTTTTTAGGTAGAATGCTATTGAATCTCTTCGCTCGAGAGAACTCCCTAACTATCATAATACAGTGCAATATTGTTATAAAATGGTCCAAGCAAATAGATTGATGCTTTAGTTGTAAAAGGAGTGAAAAAAGCCTTTTCTAAAAACTCTCCTAGATAAGATAGGAAAGGAGAGGGCTGGCTAAGTCTACCCACCTAACTAAGTAGTAATAGGACAATATTTTGTATTTTTTTATTATAGTAGCTATTCTTGGGAGTCTTTAGAGTGATTTTACGCAGGGTTCGCCTTATCGGTCCGTACAAATGTACCGATCAACTAGTGGTACAGTGCATACCGCTCCATATTGACATACTATGTATCAGTACGATGGGATGTATTGACGACACAAAAAAATGATCCAAAATAGCTCTAAATTAAAAAAAAATTAGATTAGGGGTTTTAAGTTGAAAATAAATATAAATTTAGTATAATCTTAGCAAAAATAATTTAAATTAGGAAAGAATAGTGGCACGTATCTATTTCGGGCTTTGAGGAGTAGCCTTGTGATACGTTCTGAACCATCCTTTAGTTGATATTGAATTATCTACAAAAAAAAAATTGAATTATTAGATTATTTATTGAATAACTTGGACTTTAAGATTCAAATGAATCAAGTAATCGATCGATGGATATACCTGGTTCTATCACCAAAAAGAACGACGGGACTCCACGAGCAATGGATCGGGCCCTCGATCCTATGTATCTGTATATTAATTTAATATGTTTGATGAACCCAATCTTAAAATTGATCCCATAACATAGTATACTGATGCATCGTATGTTATTGGTGCATCAATGTGATGATAGTCGTAGTCTGATCGTCGTGAGCCACACGTGTTCAAGGTGGCTCTTGAGGCAAGTATGATTGTGGCATATATTGGTGTGAAGGTTGGAGAGTGTCGAAACTTCTACTTTCGTCACTGATTTATTACTTCGTATCATAAGATTGATCATTGTACTGCTGCTCGGAGAAGAACGACCAACTATCACCGCTACTCAGAAAAGAATGACCAACTATCACATTGAGCTCCATGATCTGAATGTTGAATGACGTACATAAAATACTACTCCTTGGTCCATGCACTACCCTCAAACTGTGTAGACGAAACCATCAACTCTTCGACGTCACCATCATTGTCGGTCGAGGCACTGTTGTTCATGTCGCTATCATGTCTCCGAACCATGCAAGTTGCTGAATGTAATTAAAAAGTTGTCTATATACCTTTGATTAGAAAGTTTTTCCTCTAACTTGAGTGTTAATCCTCCCTAATTAACCTTCCAAGCTTGATCCAATCAACAAATCGTAGTTTTGTGGAGTTCAAGAGAGTGCAAATGAGAGAATAAGAGAAATATGTGAGTGAGAAAGTGATTGAGACAGTAGATGAGTTAGAGAGACTGAAAGGAGAGAGAATGAGGGGGTAGAAAGGGTTTAAAAACCCTTAGATCTGGTTCAAATGATCAAATGGACAGTTTGAATTCAACAAATCCCAACCATTGATTGGTATCGATCGAAATCCATTCATTACTAACCGATACAGGTTGATAACGATCAAATTTTGACTGTTCCGACTAATACAGACCCTATATCGGGCGATATGGGATCCCCTGTTATGGAATGTGTGGTACAGGGCGATCCACATGTCGGTCCCCTGTCGGATCAGTACATACAGTCTGGTACAGGTTGGCACGACAAACCATGATTTTACGTCCCACTTTTTGCTAGAGCAACTAAGATAGTTATTTTATTATTATGAAGTATATTTTGAAAGTTCTAGCAACTTTTTTAATATAATTATGAGGAATGACTATCCTCCAACAGACTCCCATGTATTTGAGACCCTAAAAAGCATAAAACCATGATTGGAATGTCATCTCTTTTTGTACAACAATAAATTTGTTTTAGTAGTTATAGTTGGTAGTTTAGGCATGTTTACTCCTCAAATATAAAAATGCTTGTTAGAGATCATTTCTAACAAACATTTATTATAACCAAAGAATGTAACCAAGATTGTTCAAACCATAGGAAATATGATATTGGTCATCCATCTCAATTTACCAATGCTAATCTTCCATGTCTGAAAGCTAAATACCATTTTCACAATTTTGAAGTAATGATGAATTACAAAAGAATGAAAATAATTGACCTCCCAATCCCAGCATTGAAGTATTTTTCCTTGACAGGTCAACAATAAAAACACAACTCAAATTAAGAAGGTTCCATTGAAGACTTTAATTAAAAGGACTCCACATAAGAATTAAAGCAAGTTTTCATTAAGAATTATTGATGTGACATCTGAGCTCAAAACTATCTCCATATCATGGCCAAGTCTAATAATCAGTGGCCAGAAACTTAGTGATTCACTGATTCCACATGATAAAATCCACTTAGCTACTACCTATATAATGAAAACCAGTACATAGATATCATAATATGCAGCTGTCATGGTTCTTCCTGTAGAAGCGAGAAAGAATTTGTAGTTGAACTTGTTTGAGACAAAACCAGTTTAAGAACCAGATTATATTATTTTTACAGCTTGATCAATATTTGATAAAATGAACATAGATAACTAATAGGCAGACAAATGACTATGTAGTTTCAACAATGATTGAAACCACAGAACAACTAACGAAATAAAAATTTAATGAAAGACTTTGCTAGTATTCACATTTCACATGCAATCCCAATTTTAAGAAACTTGAAGTATCTAGACTATAGAGACCAAACCATGACAATCAAAAGATAGCACAAAAAAGGATAGAAAACTTTGAGGTTGAAATAGATGTCCAATGGAATTCATGTAGTGACAGCTGAACAGGAAGAAATTGATGCTCCACTTACTGGTAAGTTGACATGAATGAGCAACTGTTCCAACTCAGACAATATACTTCTCAGCAGACCAACGTTTCTGCTCTTATTCCCTCCACCACTCTTGTGACGAATATCTTGAGGAAGCAGAAGTAACAATCCCCCCAAGGGCTGCTTACTGGTTATGTACTCTAATGCACATTAAAAGTGAATGTTTGTCAATACAAACTTAACAATAAACAGAATCGAAAAAAACTGAATGCAAGAGATTTGGTTCAAGATGGAGAAGATATAATTATGAGCAGTTCCTACAATGTGGGAAAAACTGATCAATTTACGAAGAGCCAGCTAGTTATAGCTAAAGCCCTTCAGCCAAATATATAGGAGCCAGAATAATGAAGAAAATAATCATGCACGACTTAGATAATTGAGCTTCCTAATGTTGACTTATGGTAAAGGAACGGTGAATCCCTATTGCAACATGATCCTACTGTTCCTTTTCCTCTCCTCGAGGCACTGCAGTCACGTCATGTAGAAATTTGTCTAGTCTACCTAAACAGGATATGGAATCTGTTAAATTCACAATTATGTTCAGGCGTAGAGTGCAAAAGAAGTGGCCCGACATTCTTTTGGTAGGAAAAACCAGTATTACCGCATCGTAAGGAGCCGGAAGCCGAGATTCTATTGCAAAATAGATCTAGAAACAATAATGATGTGAAGTTCCAAGCCACGATTCATCACAACAGATCTAAGAGCACGTGAGGAGAGGGGCTCACCTTGGAGAAAGGTGAGATTGAGCTCCCGAACGGGGAGGATGACGACGGTACGGGAGAGATCAGCGCCGGGGGCAAAGGGTGCGGCGCCGGCGTGGTGATTAAGGCCGGCAAGGCGCGATCCGTACGGCGCCCCGGAGAGATCGTACTGGATCAGCCGGTACACGTCGACGGCGGTGGCGGCGTCGCCGAGCTCCACGCAGGCCACCAAGATGAGGACGAGCGCGAGCACCGAGTAGATCGAACCCACCACCTCGCCGCCCCCGCCGCCTCCACTCCACCTCCCCGCCATCGGTGCACCCACCCACGACTGCTTCGAAGGGTTGCAGAGAGACAACAGCGGAAAAAGAGGCGTGAAGGGTTTCACGATCTATATGTCGCAAGTCGAGTTGCTCTCGTTTTGACGAAGAGTCGGTAAGCTGCTTCGCGCACGGAGCCTATTAAATGTTTCGGTCGTTTTTATCTTTCATTTTGGCACCGAGAGGCAACCATAGTGGCGTTCAAGATAAATTGTTCCGCAGGATTATTATATCTAAGATGATAGATCCCTAAAGGAGGCGGATCCTCTCCAGTAATTTCACCTTACAATCATTTCGATCCACCAATAATTCATGGAGCTCGTAACGTAGGTGTCATGTAAAGGATCCCCACACGATCCGATGGCACAGCATCTTGAAGCAATTTACGCTCATGCCGACGTTCAAATATCGAGTAAAGGGCACATTTATTAGTAATTGATATTATAAGAGAAAATTAAGCTTAAATCAAATTTATTTTGCTATATTACTGATTATTCTCACTCTTTTTGTTTGAATTCACCTCCACACAAATGTTGTTTTTTTTTACTTAATATACTACTCATTCTTTCTTTAATTGATAATACAAAAACAATGGATAGGAATAGAGGATCTAATACCCTTTTATCCTTTGTGTTTGGTTACGATACCTGACCCAATTCAACCCACTAGTTATGTGAGCCGGGTCGAGCGAAGTAGTTCGGACCCACTAATAGATTCGAGTCAATGGGGTGTATGAAACCCAAACCAAATCTGAAGCCCACCGGCTCATATTGTACGGGTCGTTTCGGTCAAAGGCCGTAGCCCGGCCTGGCTCTGCCATTCGACTGGAGGTGCAGACCAAGTGCTCGAGACTTGGTCAGCTGACGAAAGGGATGACCTCCCGTGACAGACATTTTGGAGAAGGTGGCGACACCCCTAGAGAAAAGGATGTGGGTAGGGAGTATGATTACCAGCATTTTGTAGGGCATTCTGCTACTGTTTCCATGGCGACTGAAGGGCCATTATTGGATGCGTCATCCTTTTCGAGGGCGACTTTGTTCTCGTCATGATGCGCTGCAATACTGCTCACATGGCCGCAACAGTTGGCAGTGCCCTCCTGGGGAGATCTCACTTTACGTCTTAGAACCAGGGGGACTATTCCTGGTCACAGAAGGCAACTGCAGGTTCTCTTGGTTGATGGATTTTGTTCAGGTACTCTATGATCAGTAGTGTTTCGCACCTGCTAGAAGAAGGTCCTCTGCACATGGCTTCTTTTGTTAAGCAGCAGACAGCATATCTTTCTCAGGATATAGTTCTATTAAGTAAGCTACAAGGCCTCCCTCAGATGAACCTTGGCTGCTTCATCTTGGTTTCTCGGTTACCATGCAGTATTATGTTCTCAGATCTAAAAATAAGAAACCAGAGGTGATGATTCCCACACACAGTATTAGGGTCAGATACCAGTGCGCTGCATCCATCTCTAACAAAAGCAATCGCATGCCAAAGATGGAACAGTACGAAGTCGATTTCCGCTAATGTAGGATATGAGGAGAACCAATATACATAATCTTGCAAACAATGAAGACAATTGGTGGACATGTTGGCCTAAGTTGATATCATGAAGACATCGTTAATGCTTGTGGGACTACTGTCTCCATGCAGCTCTTCCACTAGGGTTGCTTACTTTGCTGCACTTCTTTTGAGGAAATTTCTCTGCACTTTTGTAGCTTTACAGCTTATAAACTAGTTGATTTTGCTCTAGCTTGACACTTGAACAGTCATCCCTTCCACTAGTGACTCATCCGGTGTATAATACATGACTTAGCAAATAGATCAAAAAGCAGGGGACAGGAGGTTAAGCTGTTGAGAATCTAGCTTCTTTTTGTCAAGGACTTTGTGGTGCTTTCTTTCTCAACTTGTCTCACAAGCGTTAGCTAAGACAAATTCCTTGTATCCCTTCTTGCAGTGTGAGCCCACTTGGAAGTGATATTAGCACTGCGCCAAGGACATGGATTTCACAGAGACTCGAACCATTTCTTGGTGCAGGTATCATGTCATGCCCTTCACTGCACCCCCTCACGTCATGAATACCCTACTCACTTCACGCGAGAGAGAGAGAGAGAGAGAGAGAGAGAGAATTGCTACAGGGAAAGTCCCATCAGACTCTTTTAGTTCTTTCCTCGAAAGATACAGACTAAACAAGAGAGAGAGTCTTGGTGCCACTGGGTGAAGAGGACCCACGCCCATCTCATCTACTACTTTTCAATCTGATGTTTCCTGAAACTTCACCCGATCTCCCATCCGTCAGACCGACAGGCCATGCTGTAGAGTGGGACTCCCGAAAGAAAATGAAAGGAAATTGAGGAAGTGGAGATTGCCCGGAAAACAAGGGATTTCTTCTTCCCTCCTTTTCCAACTTTGCTGTTCTCATCTGCCGTCCTCAGTGGTTGCTGGGTCCTGCACAACTCGCAGGTCAATCGAATTGTCACTTGGGTGAGGAGAGGATTGGTTGGTGGGATTCGTGAACATGGCCTCAGATTTCCTCCCTCTCCTCCGCTTCAGCTTTCCTACTGTTCACTACCCTCTTCCCTTTGTTCCAGGCAACTCCAGGTATTACTGTTGGAATGCAGACGGAAGAATTAGGCCAAAGTCTTTGTAGCGACTGCGATGCACTAAATTGACAGCTACGACCAACCTGTATTTGAGAGCCGGACGCGCATTTGTTGGCATGAAGTGGCACGCGCTCTGGCCTAAAACCATGAGATTGAGGTCATGGGATCTGGCCGAGGCTCGGGCTGGTAATCCAAATCTACGCCAAAGAGTCTCAGCCGCTTCGAGGTCGTCGGTGCCTCTGTCTCACTCTGTATTGCTTCGTTCCTCTGATCTCCTGCAGGTTGAGACAATTTAGAATCCCTTGTCATTTTCACTAAGCAACTCGACACTGAACCGTATGAAGCATTATTACCTGCATGAAGAAGACAGTCTTGTTGCACCGAGCTGAAGCATGAGCTACTCGTTGGATACGAGCAAGTAGCAGCGTAGTACACTGGGCTCCATGGCCCTGCAGCTGCCGGCATGGTCGTGGCCTGAGCCGGCGACGGGCTGTCGTTTCCGCCGCGATGCCTGCATCCGATGTACAGACGGTCCCCTCCAAGCCGTGGACGCTCGAAGAGGACCACATCGCCAGCATCTAGTCTCTTCTCCTTGACGAAACGGCTCCACCCCTTGGTAAGCACGTAGCTTTGGCTACTGGTCCAGTACGAATACCGAAACTGCCATGTCTTGCCCGACTCGTCCTCGAAGCTCAGCAGCAGGCCTTTATCGCCGGAGTCGCCGCCGAGGGGGAAGTACTTTTCGGCGTGCTGCTTCGGTATGACCAGCCTGTTGAGCTTGCCTACATCACTCGGGGTCAGGGGTTTCTCAAACATGTGTTCTCTCTCGTACCGGGCTTCTTCTTGCTCCGCTCGGTAGAGATGCTGGTAATGGTGGTGGTGGAGACTCATGTGTGGCTCCCAAGAGTACCAAGGTTGCGGGTGACGCTGTGCCATGTGTATGAGAAATGGCTGAGGTCAGGGAGAGGAAATGGTAGAGGAGGAGGATTTGAGGTGAGGTCTGTGAAAAGTTGGCAAGGGAGATGGTGGTGATGATGGTGTTGGAACTGAGAAGCTTGTAGGCATTATTACCATGCATTTATAGCCTGTGAAGAAAAACATGCAATGCACACTTGGGAGATAAAAGGCCAAAGTGCAAGACAGAAACATGTAGTTGTAGATGCGAGAGAGAGAGAGAGAGAGAGAGAGAGAGAGAGAGAGAGAGAGAGAGCAAATTCATTGAGCTGAACATGCGTGGGAGTTAAGTGAGAATATTTCTTTACATAGGTACACAGGAAGGGCCAAGAGTTTGAAGTTTCTAAGTTGCTATACTCTAGTGAGCTGATGAGGAATGATGAGGTGGTGATGTTTAGGAGTCAGTGCTGCACTTGTGGCCTCATCCCAACCATCCAGTGTGAGCCCCATGCAATTATACTCCATGTGGGTTGCTGCAACTTGCTAACTCCTTCCAACATGCATTCTTTTTTGACTGTTCATTTTTGATCCAAGAGTTCTACCTGTGAGAGTTGGAGGATCGTTTTTTGATCCAAGTGTGTTCTCATGCCCAGCTGATTCATCATCCTTATCCTCGTGGCCATCTCAGCACACGCCTGAAAGCCTCTCATGGCCGGAATGTATGACCAAGAGTAGGTTGAATTCCATTAGAGCACCTCAGAGAACCACAAAAGGTGTCGTCCTAAGCTTGACCATTAGGAGCTCCATCGTTCAGAACCGACTGCTTTTGCATTCCACTTCACATTGAAAAAGAGACACATGTGGTCCTCAAAAGATCCTTTTCTAGTCTCAATAAAACGATCCAAACACTTTAGCAATCGAAGTCAATATTAGAGTCCCGCATCCACTGCCTGGAAACAGGACATTTTTGGGAGCACCACATCATCTTCATCTACCAATATATATCATCAGAATCAGCAACTAACAAAGCTTCTGATGTGAACCTGAGAAGGCGACATGGGGTGGGTGCTTAAGGTGGTGATAGTGTTGCAGAGAACAGTGAAGCTAATATCCTCGTGTCAGATTTAGATAGTTCCTCATGTGACTTGTAGGAATTATTGGTTCAGCTTGACGGGGACCAACAACGAATGTATATTATATATGATGGGATCAGATGGAGCTTCACAGATCTCATCTCCATTTTCCGATAAGCTGGACAGGAAGATAAGATTAGTCCAACATCTGCTGCTGCAGGCGTGTCCGAAGCCTGTCCTCAGGATTGCTCCCACTCGCCAAGCCATTCATCTCTCCTGCTGTTGTGTGTGGTGTGCTCTGCATGCGCTCCCTCCTCCACTTCTCCCATCATGCAACCCACCTGCAGGAGCATATGATGGTACACCTGTTGGCTGTGGGGAAGCCCACCTCACACCCATGGATGAGTGGGTATCTTTGAATTAGGATGCAGAGCGCTGGCGTGGTAGTCCTCTTTGCATGTGTTGTGTGGGGTCATCTGAACAAGGAGATAAGAAAACACATGGGAATGTGCTTAAACACTGTGAGCTTTCTGGGTCAGGCCATATATCTGCTGCTGAATTCATGGAACTCTGAGGAGTTTAAATTGTTCTTTCGTCAGCAAACCGATGCACATGGATTAGTAATTTTACGAATCGATGTGGATGAGCTAAGACGGTAGATGTTCTCTTTCTCTCTCTTACTTTTCTTCTGGTGGCGGAATGCTCACTCGCATCAGGCTGTAAAAGGGGAGGAGGAGCTTTCATGAAATTGTTTTCAGGTCACTGTACTGAATGGGGACTAAATGATGGGATGATTGAAGAACAAGTTGAGTTTGAACTCCGGTGGCAATGGCGAAGATGGCACGACAGGGAAAGAGCTTGGCATGTTGCAGCAGGCCCCCGGGCCTTTTCAAAGGAGGGAGAGACTCCAATCATTGGGCGTACCTGATCATCTCTGAGAGGAGTAGTTGACAGTTAAGCAAGACATGTGAGACTTGCGCACACCGTCACTTTAAGCAGCTAATGTTTCAGCTGGAAATCATTTGATCTCCCACTTTCGATGTCGCTGATAGGTACTACTCACTGCCAGTTTTTGGACGTAACAGGCCATGGGTTGGCCCCATGCACACAAGGTGGAGTTCATGGTGTGATTCATGCGCATGCGACGGGGCCGGACGGACGGATGGACGGCAATCACCTGCCCTGGCATGCATCCTCAACAAATCTCGTCAGAGATGGATTTTTGTTCTCGTCACGAGAAGTGGTACTCGCTCGAAAAGAAAAGAGTTCCTGTTGTGACTTCATACATAAGACTACAAACGCAAGTGTTCAGCTCTAGAGGAAGAGATGGCTCGAACAAGGAGATTTACCCTCCCCATACTTGATGAGGATGGTGCTGAAGAAACAGTGTCGAATGGAAGGCGATTGCTTAGGAAAGCTCTTTCCTTTTTGTTGAGTTCTGGGTTCAAAGACTGTCAGCTACCTGTGGGTTACTCAGGAGCACCTCTGATTTCTTCCACAATAAACTCCAGCTAAGATTCATGTAGGACTGGCAGATATTTGTCATATGAAGGCGTGTTGCCACTGATGAACTCGGTCTTCGTCAACCTTTCGATAAGTCGGTGACACATCTTTATCATACCAAAGGAAGTCGATGTTTGTGGGTAGTTCTTCTCTGGAGGTCCTCCTGCTATGAACAGAAGAATAGGAAGAGAACTCTGGGAAAAACTGAGTCAGGCGACAGAACAGGAATTTAACTGTTTTGCATCTGCAGAAAACCGCTGCTCTGTTCTGTGAGCTGTATGGGTAGATCCAGTGAGCAAGGAATGGAAGCACATGGTGGGGAAGCCCAACCCATGATGCAAGCTGGGCATTGAAGAAACTACTGAAGATGACAGAGATGCGAGAAGATGGTAAGGAGGTGTTTCCTAAATAGAATAGAGGATTTTACTCGACAGAGATTATCGCAAGGATTGGCCGTGGAGTATAATATCTTCTTATGTAAGAAGTAATGAAAGCTCAGTACGATTCACACTCCGATACAACTTAAACTCCAAATTCGATATAATCACACTGCATGTTCCTCGACAAACAAACAAAAACAATACGAAAACTCTGCCTAAATATGTCTCATCCATTTGAAATCCTCCTTCAACACTCCTCGAAACATCATCTAAGTTCTATCTGAAGGATTGAACAATGGGGCTTAGACACAATCCGACATAACATCACAGGCCATCAACTATTTCATCAACCCAACACGTCGATTGCGCTTTCACATCCACGTCATTGCCGACTCGGTGCTGCCTTATAAGTCCATTCGCCTCGGCCAACACTCCCTCACCTTGAGAACACCAACATATGTGAAGTAACTGTAACACTCGGCGGTGTGACAAATCTTTCTCAGATCGAGTAATGATCAATGATTCTACGTAATAATTTAAAATTTTTTCTATAAAGAACCCAAAGTGCATTTCTAAAAGTCTCTCAAACAACTCGATTATACAATAATTTCCTTTCTCGAATCCCTCGACCAACTTAAACACCTCAGGATCTGTGTTAGACACCTCGATATATTTTTATTTATAAGATTCCCTTCTAAACTCAATCATCTCTATATTTAGAGGTAAGATTATATACATTAACTCCCACGCCTTGCATTGACAAGATAGAAATAACATATATTCCTCATGGATAGACTCTTATTATAATCTAATTCATCAAATATTAGTGTGATAGAAATAACATATATATATATATATAATGTATCAAAAATGTTATATAGGAATATAAACAAACAAAATTTTATTGTCAATATTATTATCTTTTAACAAATATATTAATTTTTCCATGACTATAAAAAATCATTTGTAATTTTCAACTATCATATTTTTGGTTTTCTAAATATTATAAAAGATTATGGATTAGTTTAGCATCATAAACCAATATTTTATTATTATCAAGATTTAGATTGGAGATCCTATACGTCTAAAATATTGTTTGAGTTTAAAAGAAATGATATAAACTTTGTGTTGTTATGAGAAAAATAATATGGTTGATGCATCGGTGCTATGTGGTCGATAGGTGAACTAGTATGATTGACACGTTGAAAGATCATGCAATCAACATGTTGGTCGCACTTAGCCACCGACTCGACTCCATGTAGTTGACACATCGATGCCACATGGCTATTGACTTGGCCCCACGAGGTCGACATGCCCAAGCCATGTGACTAACATGTCGATGACACACAATAGACATCGTGGCATTATATGGTTAATGGGTTGGATCCTGGGCTTTGGGAGGATAGCATATGTATGGCTAGTAACTTTCACATGATAAGCACATTGTCTCCCCATAGATCCATGTTCTCTACCCAAATGGTCACCCTTGCCATCATATCCACACCACATTCTAGGAGGTTATGCAATCCTAGACTTAGCGTGGGCTAATGATGATTACATATGAAATTAGTTCCATGTTCGCACAAGCATCGCACCATATAAAGGTAACAATATAAGGACCCATTATAAAAACGCTTTTGTAGGTGTGTCACAACACACATCAAAAACTTAAAGTCTATTCAACTTGTTTTCTAAATTATGTATTGAAAGGGTTTTGTTGGGAGTGCCCCCACATAGTTTTGTAGGATTCTAATGATTGATAAAGAAGTTCAACGTAAAATTGGATCAAGAAAGGAACTAGGTTAAATCCGAATCAGCTTTCACTTTAGATAATAAAAAACTAACTTAATAGTTTAGTATTAGAAGGAGAACTAACCAAAATGTTTGAAGGAAACTTTGTTGGACCATCTTGACCTAACCCTAAGGAGCTGAGTCTGAATGGACCAAGTTTGATAGCCCCGAACACACCTCTATTGAATCCTCTAGTTATGATGATTCTAGGGCTTAGACAACTCAGGGTGTTGGCTGAACCAACTTCTACACTCCATATTCCTAATCCAATATTATTTTGACAATTTATGTAAGACTCAACTTTTAATTAGCCACCTCCTCCCCAATAGCTTACACCATTACCTTAGGTCTTGATTAGGATAGTTCAAATTGTAGCCCTATACCTTCCAGACTCGATTAGTTCGGCAATCACAACCTACACTATTCACACCATCATTCCTAGCTCTAATTTCATCACCTTTCCCAATTCCTAGCCTCATGAGTCACGTTCTACTTAAGCCAATGTATCTTCAGAGACATACTCACCTCAACCAATCCAAATTTCAAACCCCCATTCAAAACAAATCAATCGTGCAATTAACTGAACTCCCTATGATGTTCGAGACCACCTCAATGAAATGGATTGGAGACTACAAAGACATTCGTAGGGAAATAAAATAAGAAAAGTTCAACCTTGGATCTATATGATAAACAAGGAGCCAATAAAATAAGGAAATAAAACAAAGACATTCAAGGAAAATAAAACAATATCATAAACAAGGAGCCAATTCTATAGTGTTTTCAATTGCCAATCCTAAATCTATATGATAGGAAGTTCAACCCATCAGAACACATGACAATATTTACTTCCCAGACGATATTTTTTGTGATTATGGACTCCCTTATCTATTGGATTTTCCCCATAATTTTATAAGACACAACACAAGAGTGGTTTGCCAAACTTTCTCCTGAATCCATCTCCTCATTTGGACAACTGATAAGACAGTTCGACTAGGTAAAGGGTGATTGCATTCTCTCTCGATATAATTTTACACAATTAAACACCATTAAACACGTCTAGTGGTGTCTATGCAAATACGAGAATACAAACTTCTTTATATACCTTATCCTTTAAGGGCTTTAGCGATGATGAGAAATATGATAAAAGTCTTTCGCTTTCATCAAGATCATGAGCATGACACCTCTTACACCCTAAAGGAATAAATTGAGAAGTTGATTCAAAGATGACATATTAATAAATTCCTTCTAAGGGTCCAGGAGATGTTTCCAAGACCTCAAGGCCCCATTGAATGATTTGTAGATGTGATCATTGGTGGACCAGCTACTAAAGGTAGTAACTCTTTTGCTCGAATGTCATATGCTAGAGAGCCTCAAATGAAAATATTCCATCATAATGGAGATCCACCAATTGTGTTTATGAAGGAGGCAGAACATCTAGATACCGAACACAATGATGCTCTTGTAGTTTCCTTTAGGATCGCAAATGTCTTGATGAAAAAGATGACAATTGGAGCTTTGGAGATATTTTATATGATGATGCCTTGCAGAAGATTAGTCTAACAACAAGGGACTTCCAATCAAAATCTTTGACCCCCACTAGCTTCACAAGAGATTTTATCACTCCCTTAGGACTATTGATCTTTATGTGACCTTTGGGTACAACGATTGTTCAAAGATTGTGAAGATAATATTCCTAGTTGTTGACATCCTATCAGTATACAATGTCATTGTGGGTTGGCCTATGCTCAATCGATTAAGGGCATTTGTGTCAACATACTATATCACACTAAAGTTTTTAACTAGTTCAATAATTGAAAAATTAAAAGGTGACTCATGAGAATCCAGACAATGGTACTTAACATCAATCACCCTCTCGAAAAAGATAACATTATCAGTATGGTAGATGGACGCTCGAGATCCCACCACACAAGCACAATCGCAAGTAAGTGTGGCACGTGCTCTGATGTCGTATCACTCTCGAATTTGCACAACCACAGAGGAGGAGACCGTGTGTGATAGATGACTCCACCATTGTGCCCTACCAAGTCAGCCCATCGTACATCACTACATCCAGCCTAGTTGGTCCATCATGTGCCACCGTGCTCGGCCTAGTCAATCTATCATGAGTCAGCCCATTCTACACCATCGCACACAGCCAAGTTGACCCATTGTGTGCCACCATGCTCAGCCCAATTAGCCTGCCCACTAGGCATCGCCACACGAAGTCTAGTCGGGCACGCGACATCATCGACTCATTGAGCATCACTATCAACCATAAGGATCCCTCCACTTCTCGACCTAATTCCACTATACTTCCAAGCTCGAGAAGTGGGAGAGGGCATGTGTTATGGAAAAAAAGATGTGGTTGACATGTTGACGCCATGTGATCGATATATACGGTCAACACATCGACACTTTATCACTCTAACATACTAGAACCATGTGACAAACATGTTGGCCACATTGAGCCGATGACTTGACTCCACATAATTGAGCTGATACATTAGTGTCATATAGTCATTGACTCGACCCACCCATGAGGCATGCTCGAGTATGTGGTTGACATGTTGATGACATGCGACGGATATTGTAACCTAACATGATTAACAAGTCAAATACGTAAAATCAACACCTTGTACTATGTGTCTGTAGAATTATTTGTTAGTTATACTTTTAGTTAGAACTATGATACGAAAATATCAATATATTTCGTGTATATATATATATACTCTCCCTCCTCTACTCTCCGTCCTATGAGCGTAGAGTAGAGTATATATATATATATATATATATATATATATATATATATATATATATATATATATATATATATATATATATATATATATATATATACTCTCCTCCCTATGAGTTCAGCCTAACAAAAGAAATGAAAAGCCCGCCTATGCCCATCCCTCCTCTACTCTCCGCCCTATGAGCGTGCTCCTCCGCAGCTTCTCCTCCACAGCCGCCGCCACTGCCGTTGCCGCCTCAATATTCAGCTCCCCCTCCTCGTCTTCCGCACTCTCCGTCGCGGCGCTCCTCATCTCCTGCCGCTCCCTCCGCAGCCTCGAGCAGATCCACGCCCGCATCATCCGCAAGGGCCTCGAGCAGCACCCGGTCCTTGCCACCCGCTTCCTTTCCTTCTGCGCCGCCTTCTCCGCCCCGGCCTACGCTTCGTCCGCCTTCGACCGTCTTTCCGCCCCCAACCTCATCGTCTGGAACGCCCTCCTTACCGCCCACGCCCGCCACTCTCCCCTTCCCACCACTGTCGCCCTATTCAACCTCCTCCGCCGCCGCTCCCCCCTGCCTCCCGATGCATTCACCTTCCCTTCTCTCCTCTCATCCTGTTCTCATTCCGTGGCCCTTTCACTCGGCTCCTCTGTCCACGCCACCATACTCCGCTGCGGCCTGGAGGCCGATGTCTTCGTCCGGACGGCGCTCATCGATTTCTACGGCAAGTGCCGCGAGCTTGGCGCAGCGAGGAAGCTATTCGATTCCATGCGACATCGAAACGAGGTATCTTGGACCGCAATGATCGTTGGTTACCTGAGTTCCGGCGATCTGGCCTCCGCAAGATCTCTTTTTGACGAAATGCCGAAGAGAAACGTGGTAACTTGGAACGCCATGATCGATGGATACGTCAAGTCTGGGGATTTGGTAAGTGCCCGCCAATTTTTTGATAAAATGCCAGAGAGAAATGCTGTCTCCTACACTTCGTTGATTGATGGCTATGCCAAAGCTGGGGACTTGGCATCGGCCAGGGTCTTGTTCGAGCAGTTGCCAGAACGGGATGTGTTCTCATGGTCAGCAATGATCTCAGGGTACGCTCAGAATGGTCAGCCAGGCGCCGCCTTGAAGATCTTTCTCGAGATGTACAATCAGAACATCAAGCCTGACGAATTTGTGGTGGTTGGGTTGATGTCAGCATGCTCCCAGTTGGGTAGCCTCACATTGGCGAAATGGGTGGACTTGTATGTCACTCGGAGCTCGATCGATCTCAGCAAGGCCCATGTCTTGGCTGCTTTGATAGACATGAACTCAAAGTGCGGCAACATGGAAAGAGCTGCCAGTTTGTTTGAATCAATGCCGAACAAGGATCTAATCTCCTATTGTTCTCTGATGCAAGGGTATTCTCTCCATGGTGCCGGAGACAAGGCTGTGGGGCTGTTCCGTCAGATGCTTGAGGAAGGACTCATGCCTGACAGTATCACTTTCACAGTAGTCCTTGCAGCATGCAGTCGTGCTGGGCTTGTCGAAGAAGGGAAACAGTATTTTGACTTGATGACGAATGAACACCTGATCGTTCCATCTCCAGATCATTATGCTTGCATGGTGGATCTTCTCGGACGGGCAGGGAGATTAACAGATGCCTATGAGCTGATCAGATCAATGCCTGTGGAGCCTCATGCCGGAGCTTGGGGAGCATTATTAGGGGCTTGCAGACTCCATGGTGATATATCACTAGGAGAAACTATTGCTCGAAAGCTCTTTGAAATCGAGCCGACAAACGCAGGTAACTATGTCTTGCTATCAAATATCTATGCGGTGGCAGATCGGTGGGCAGATGTATCAGAGTTAAGGACTATGATGAGAGGAAAAGGGATCAGGAAAGTGCCTGGTTATACTTGGATTTAGCCGTGAGACACAATGTTCATGGTATCGATTTGTTCTGGTACGGGAATTTGCAGGACTTGGTCCAAGAAAAACTGGCGTGAGACCAGCATTTGTGTGGCTTTGCATGGAATGTCTGAGCTCTTTGTGGCTGGGAAAACAAGCCTTAATCTCCTTGTTCTGGTTACACGAAGAATTCACTGTTGAAGGCTAAAAAAAGACTGGCCATGACATGCTTCAGAACTATCTATTAAAAATATCAGCTCAGCTGACTAATTTTTGCTGATCATGAGATCTTCCACAAAAGCACATATTGAATGCTGGGTTTATAAGTTCATGCAGATAAGGTCTCTGAAATGGGTTGTCATTGCTGCATTGCTGATGTATGTTCACCTCAGTACTGGAAAATGGTGGCTGCTTGAATTCTGTCAGTTTATGACTGATACGTGAAGGTATTGTAATGTGATAACATTCTCGAGTTGGATTTTGAGTACTGTATTGGTTAATTAGGAAATATTGTTCCTAAAATGTACAAAGAGATGTGAGCCTCTTACAAAAAAGTAATGTAGCAGATGAATTGATACACCCTTTTCAGGCGCCAATGGGCAAATTAAATTCATATGGAAAAGGTTTGGCTTGGCGTTAGATTAATCGTATATGTTATGTTTTGCTATGCAATTATCTCACTTGTTCCTTACTTTCACAGTATCCATCACAACATTGCACATTCTTTTATCCAGATTAGAGCATTATATATGTCCAGTAATCAAGAACAAGTCAGGTACGCTTTGTCAATGATGAGCACTAATGCTAGTTCAAATGTTTGATGTTAGATGAAAGCAAGTCCAACTAATCCTACTCACCAAATAAACATGTCTCTTGTAAGCAATTTGATCCCCAAAAGCCACAGAGTTCGCATTCACATGTAACTTCTGGTTTGGACAATAACAACTATTCATCAAACACCGACAGTAGATCAGTATGTATGTTCTTCAAAAGGCTCAAATGGCAATACTGATACAACAGGAACTGTTATGACTTCAAATTTCAATCCCATACAAAAATAACTGGAATCATAAAATCATCATAATCCATTTCTTACAGAAAAAGAATCGCTAACATCTTTCGGAAGTCTCTAGCGGCTAGCCCAGACGAATATGAGGATCCATTCTTCAAGTCATAACTAAACTTCTCGAATGCAACCGACAAGTTGAAACAGCATCCGAGATTAGTATACTTGGGAGAAGACCTTGTTAGGAGGGATGTTTTCGCGTTTCTCCACGTATGCTGATGGAAACCAACCTGCCTTGCCTCTGCATTCTCCTTCGGACCATCCTGATGGAGACACCTGAATGCACAAAGTTGACACGGGAAAGAACATCAATGCTATAACATTGATATCCTAACAACTCTAACATAGAAGCAACGAGTGTAATTGCTTCACCAAGTCATCATATAGCTTCTCACCTGAAATAGCATATGAGTAGGTTTCTTTTCAAGTCAAAAAGGATGTTAGACATTACAAATAACAAAGAATACACCAAAACAGATTAGATCCAATGATTAGAAATCTCATAATATAAACATGATCAACAGATGCTTGGCCACCA
Organism: Musa acuminata AAA Group; assembly: GCF_036884655.1. Lineage (NCBI taxonomy): Eukaryota > Viridiplantae > Streptophyta > Magnoliopsida > Zingiberales > Musaceae > Musa > Musa acuminata. The sequence goes on from NC_088357.1 coordinate 1,845,934, forward strand.
ATCTAATGGATGAATATTTAGATTTGGCAACAATTGGTATCAGGATCCTTTACAAATCACAAACATACATGAGTGATTAAGTTCCTTAATTCTAATGTTCATATTCCACTAGATCTTCAAAATACATTCAAACAGTTTCAGAAAGAGATTGAAGCCAAAAAATTTCACAATATCAAGGCATAAAATTTTTTCCCTCAGCTTGTGCAACCACCCAGAGAGTATGTGAAGAATCATATCCATTTTAGCCCACTACATTGTGGCCTAACTATACCACCACTGAACATCATCATATATGTCAGAAGATGGTTGATTATTATTTCTGTTTGTTTCCTTCACCACAATCTAGAAAAAACTATTTGATATGAATAGTCATACAGCAAGTACAATGGTATGTATACCACATACACAGAGGAGGGGGTGCAAGAATTTCTCATTAGATTTTGAATCAAGTTAATATAAACAAAGTTAAATAATGGTATATATAAGATTGTAGATATGCACCGACAAAAAATTTTCTCCAAGATGAACATTTTAAAACTTCGCTAGTTGAATATAAAATTAGAAAAAAGTGGGGGCCAATGGTATGAGACTGTTCGCTAAAAAAACCATTGCAGAAACTACCTATACCATGGTTCAATTGATCAGCCAGTCCTATTTCATGTATGTTTTGCAAGACAACACAATCAGGATATGAATTAGCACCAAATAACCAATCTGAACAGTGATGACTAATAAAATAACCCTCGGTGATGCTAAAGAAAAACCATGTTTTGTGTTAGAAAGAAAGATTTTAGCTTTGTCTTATTATAAATGTACTATGATCTCTTCACATAAATATAGACTGGTAGACAAGTTTGAGAAGGCTTCCTTGCCAGGACCATTGTTTCTGTATATGTCTCCCATATGGCCGTATCCCACTTAAAATTAAAAAGATTATAAGAACTCCTAGCCTTAATTGCAAAGTAGCAAATTTCAGGTTATGATTGTAACTCCTGCAAACAAGAAATTGAAATATATGCTGAGAACAGGCTTGGAGTTTGTGTCTAAATATCAACATTGTAGATAACATCTGATAAGATCAGAGTTTTTAAAAGCACTAGGCACCAAAGTCCCAAAACGCCCGAGCCCCTCTAGAATATTAAAAATATAAAAAAATATATAGAGAGGAAGGGTGGGGGGAAAGAGAAGAGGAGTAACCGGCAGCTATAGAGGAAGGTGAGGAAGGAAAGGATGGCAGAGTAAGTAGCGGCCATAGGGTTTCAAAGCTGGGTCGGGGGATCGGAGCTGTGGACGAAGGATGTGGTGACGGACGAAGCTACAAACGAAGGCGACAAGGGCGAAGGAAGCTATGTGTTGAATCTCGTATTTTGATGATGAAACCACTTGATATGTGCTTATGTTTTAATCTGCGTTTTGAGTGACGCAGGATGCTCCGATCAGGATGAGACAATTAAAGCAGGAAAAATCATGTTGTGCTGGAGGAACATGTCAGAAGATTGGACGTCGGGCCGGTGGATCGGTCGACGTATCGACAGAAGGCTTCGAGTCGTGGACTCGGGCATCGGGCCAAGAAGAGCAGGTATTGTGTCAAGGATATCGGAGTTGCGGAGTCAACTGGCCGATTGAGCAATAAGCCGCAGGAGAGGACGATGCGCCGAAGAATCGGACGAAGCGTCGAGGGACCAATGACATGCCGGACAACTTGGTTAATTGCTTAGGATTAATTGTCTCGATTGAAGTTTTGTTTTACATGTGCAGGATTAACTACGATGAAAGTAAGACATGCAGCATGAGTTGCGCCGGAGTCAAGACTATGATCACGTTGGGAGTTCGAGAGTTCGACGGAAGTCCGGACGGTTGTCGGAGGTTCTGAGGGAACAAATCCGAGAAGTCCAGGAGCTTGCCAAAGAAGCTCGTCGGAACTCGCCAAGTGGATCATCGCAAGTCCAGGAGTTTGCCGGAAGTCCGCCGAAGCATCGTCGAAGGTTCGTCGGATGTTCGCCGGAAGTTCGTCGGAAGCTCGCTGGAAGAAGCGATTGACGCACCGGAGCAAGTTGCAGTAAATGTCTTAAGAAATTCGTAGTTAGCACGATGATTAAGTTAGAAATGGGAGGTGATCCCATTAACTTAATCTTGGGGCAATTGGGCCCTTGACAGACCCAAATTGGGCCGAATGGATCAGCCCATTCGGACCCAGATTTCTTGGCCAGAGGTGGCATCGCCTGGGTCGGCGGTGGCACCGCCCAGGGCTCAGTCTCCGAGCTCTGGCTGGGCGGTGCAACCACCTCTGACAGAGGTGCAACCGCCTGAGCTCGATCTCCGAGCTCTGGCTGGGCGGTGCAACCGCCCCAGTCAGGCGGTGGCACCACCTGGGCTCAGTCTCCGAGCTCTGGCAGGAGGTGGCACCGCCCCTGACAGGAGGTGGCACCGCCTAGAGGCTCAGTCTTCGAGCTCTGCCAGGCGGTGCAACCGCCAGACCCCGGAATTCTGGGAATTGACAGTTTTGAGCTCGAAATTCAAATTGGGTTGAGGCCTATAAATACCCCACCCTTTCAGCAATGAAAGGGCAACCCAAAAGGCACCGAAAGCTTGATCTTACTCCGTGATTTTAGAGCTCAAAAGTGTTGTAAAGTCTAGAAGTTCTCCTCCATCTTTTCTTCCAAGTTTTGATCTCTCAAGAGAGGAGAGAAAAGTTTGTAAGGGTTGTCTCCTAAGCCCGTCAAAAGGAGTGAAACTGTAAAAGGGTGGTTGGCCTTCGTCTATTGAAGGAAGGCCTCTAGTGGACGTCGGTGACCTCATCGGTGGAGGAAGCCAAAAGTGGATGTAGGTCAAGATTGACCGAACCACTCTAAATCTCGGTTTGCATTTACTTTGAGCATATTATCTTTACTGCAAACCTCCTCAATAGCTTACTGCCTTCTGCGCATTTACGATCGTGTTTCAAAGTTCAGTATTTTCCGAATCGGCGTTTAGACGTAAATCAGTTTTATCGTACGAACATCATATTTCAGTTTGTGCTTACATTCTGATTTCCATCATAACTGCAAACTGCCTTCATAGATTCGCTTTAACTGCATCTCGCTTGATCACAAGTTAAAGTGATTTACGAATCGGCTTTTTTATCGAAATCGCTTTTATCGTACGAACGCAGTTTTAATCGTCGAAAGTTTTCCGCTGCACTAATTCACCCCCCCTCTTAGTGCTCCTGATCCTAACACTATGAACAAAGGTGTCGACAATGAAGGAAGCTTTGAACAAAAGCAACAGCAGAGGAGGGAGCTGCGGATGGTAGGGTTTCAAAGCTGGGCCGGGGGGTGGGTTTTTGTTAAGGCACTTTAGTTGGTTCAATTGAACCAACTTGCCGGTTCAATTGAACCAGGCACAAACTGCACCCGGTACCAACTTGCCTCTTCAATTGGGCGCTTGCTCGAGGTGCTCGACACTTGGGCTCAAGAGCACCTGGGCAGTGCTTAATCAAAACACCTCGCTCAGAGGTTGTGTGAGGCACTCGGGCCTCACCTTGCTCGAGCGCCTAAGTGAGTGATCGGGCACCTATTAAAAACACTAGATGAGACACAAAGTTATTTTCTATGTTATCCTATAAGCCAACAGACTCTTTTCTCTTCTCTAACTTTGTCTTGCGAAGTCACAAAATATACTGACTAATGATCTTCAGCACTATGATTTTCCCATCACAACTTCTTGATCCACTTGTACTGATTATTCACTTAAAAGTTCTATTGTTGGTCATAAATTATTATTGTCATGATAAAGGAGTAACTGTCTGACAAAAAGATTTTCCTGGCAAGCAAGCAAGTACATCAAGCATCATTTGACATAAAATAATAACTTGAAAAGAACTGTTTACTATGCATCCAAAAAGCTAACCTGCCGTACAACAACATAGTCACCCACCACCAAGCTTAATTCCTTTTCAGAAGTAGCATTGAAATGATACATAGCCTGGAATTATAACCAATATGCATCAATACATACTCATATTGGAAAGTCTCAGCTAAATTCATCTTAAATTACCTCAGCAAGAAAATATAAGGCCTTCTCAGAACGATTATGGGAAGGAACAGAAGGAAGTGCAGACACCTTTTGTTGTTTTTCAGTGACCATCTATACAAAATTTATAAGTGCTGAAAATAATCAAATCTTCCAAATAGTGGACAGGCTTTATATAGTATACATGCTAAGTAGATACCTCAGCTTCAAAATCATCAAGTATAGCAGCAACTCTTAGATGGAATGATTTTTCTGCCTCTACCTTCAACAGTAAATATGAACAACATAAAACATAGAGCAATGTGATAACTTGATGTTATGTCATTATTTTTATCACAAGGTCATACCATGTTAAGTATACGCTGAAATGTCTGTCTTTGCTGTTGTGATTCGACAGCAGCTAATGCAGCAGCCGCTTCCTTTCCCAAAACTGCCATGTTTGCTTTCAGTTCACGCATTTTAGCTTCAGAAGTTTGAAGTTTTGCAGTATTTTCCAGAATGGGAGATTCTCTTACTCGAGAGTGCCTTCTCGAAATTTCTGCTGCCTGTTTAAGTTTCAGTGTTAACAGAAACTACAGAAGCGAATAAACCTGATGCATATATCTAAATACATGATCTACATAATGTCACCGACAGAGAACCAAACAAGTCCTTACCAGGGTCTCAGCCTCATGTCTCAAGCGACTATAACGTTGAGCAAGACCACGAGCGTCTTCCAGTGGAGCACCAGTAGCCATTGCTTTTAATGGTTCTATAATCTGAGCAATCAAACAATTTAAATCAGACATGTTCCTCATATTAGGAAAGATATGCTGCAGTGCCGCTTGAGAAATTTGATGAAAGAAAAAGAAAAAACATAGGTCACCTTGGATTAAGATCATACCATGCATTGTAAGGTAAGAAATAGCTTTCTTCAAGATGGGAAAACTATCAAAGAACATGTAGCAACATAGCGATTATCATTTAATATTTATGGTACCAGTGATGGTGCTTGACTCACAGAAAATAACTTATCTCAAAATGCAACAAAATGTATCCTTGCTACACTAATGTAAACTCGAAAATTAGCTAATTAGGCAAAGAAGACGATGAAAGATGCAGAAGAAAACCATTATTAAAGAAAAAAGATTTGCATTCAGATCTGATGGGCAAACTGGTCTTAGACAATTTAGAAAGTTCAGCATCTTGGAAAGCATGCACTGTTGAATCTCCATCACTTGATCTTCATCAAGCAGGTCCACCACCAAATCCTGTAAATCTAAATCCAACTTCTCTTTCTCGATGTATTTCCCCCCAACCCTTTTTGTTTTCTGTCTCCAAAATGTATACTAGTGCATATGTTAGACACATTTACACCAATAAAGAAAGTTATGTTGGTTTCCCATTTTAATAATTGTGCATTCCACAGAGAGGGCATTTTGCTTTTCTTTTTGTTAAATAAAAGTATTTTAGAAACTTAACAAGGCAAATAAATGTTTTAGTTACATATTCGAGTGACATCTTGGACCGTCAGATAATGAAATCACAATGTCACCCTTCTCACTGTGATGTTTGAAGTGTATCAGAAATGTTGGTAGGAACTATATAATTGCAAGGTAAAAACATGTTCAACACACTTTCAGCTTGTTACAACTCTTAACTTGAATGAATATGATCCTTTATCTGTTACAACAATAAGTTGAATATGCTTGTAAATATATATATTAGCTTCTACTCTCAGGACTAGATCAGCAATAAGAAAAATTTTCAACAAAAAGCCTACAATTACAATGAGAAAAATATTTACGCTCTTATATGAGGACTGAAAGAACTACTTTGACAGCTGATAGAAATACCAATATTAAAGAAAAAGCTAAGCCATCCCATTAGCTTCTTTCTCATAAACAATGAAATGATAGGAATCTTCTAGTAGACAATGAAAACAGAAAAGAGCAAACTGAGAGATCACAGAAGGATGAAAAATTGGTACCACAAAAAATGACCAGAGACAAAAGCCATATGAAACCTAAACAGGTGTATTTTGACATAAGACATGAGACAAGCTCCAAAAAACCTAACTTTTTTGCTTGGTCTTCAAATCCAATATTTTATGAATAACAAATGTTTCCAAATATTATGTAAGCTACAACATAGATGAAAATTTACTGAGACATAGCTCAAAACAAGAGGGCCTTATTACCCCAAATTGGGAATATTTGGGAAATCAAGACAAGATACCATGTCACTTAACCAATATCACATGACAAAGTTCTGATATCAAGAAATGGTAAATGATTCTAACAACTCTGAGAACTTCAGAAGTCATATGCTTAAAAGCTAAGTAGCAGAAAAAATCTCATGGACATACCAGATTCTCAATTCATGCTATAAGTTCAAATATTTCCTTATACTCATTTGGGATCAGATATAACGAACCTGTGAAGATAGAAAGGAACCAAAATCTTCATGCTCCTTCGTGACATTTCTTAGTGAACCACCATATAAAGCTGCTGCTTTGGCTAAAATTGCACCGCTAGCATGATTCTCACCTCCATATCTATAGCAATCTTCTGACAGTTTTGTCCCTTAACAAAAAAACTTTAGATAAGTGCATGCATGTCTGAAATCATTTGACTGCTCATTATGCCAAAACATAATTAAGATAACAAACTATAAAACTATCACGAAGGACAAAAATGTAAGAAAAGTAAAAAATATTACCAATTTCAATGTGTTTATGCCCTATCGATGCATAGACTTCAGCTGCACGAGCAATATCTTTCTGAAAATCCTGAAACCAAAAAAGAAATTCGAGTCTGACAACCTCATTTGTCATCGACATTCAACTTCCTATCCCACGATAACAAGACAAGAATGGTACATCTTGAAGATTATGCAAAACAGAATATGTACACTGGTCTTTTGACAACTATGCATATTCATGGAAATAGTCTGGCCAAAAAGTAAACAGTCACATGCATCCTAAGATGTAGGATATATGAATGTTACATTCTTTGTGAAAATACTTTTATGCTCAGGAAATTTCCTTATCTAAAACGCTGAAAGTGCAATGCAGAATGAATATACGAGAAACGTGATTATGGACTACTTACAACAAGGGAACTTTTGGAAAGACAAACATCACAACAAAAATGAACACTGAAGAAAATCAAAGAGCAGAAACACAGTATAGCCCATTCTTTCTTACCCTTCCTTCACGAGTAGACTTATATAACTTTTCTAGTTGTTGATGTCTCTGCAATTCAACTTCATCAATAACCATCACATCAGAGCTCTCATAACCACTCGTACTAAACTGCTTTAACACTGCCTGAGATTTATTAAAATAAAAAATTATAAACATGTAGGATCAATAAAATATAAAACCTCATTAACCACATGCAACTCCAACAATAGAAGAGTTGTAAAGAAAATTTTAATAACTATTCTATAATTAAAATTATATATGCAAATACTTGTAAAAGATAACAAGCTAATGGCAAGAAAATATATAAATAACAATATCCAGTTATGCTACTCAGTGTAAAAACAAAAGATGAATGCTTTAGACAATTTAAAGACAAATAAAGGATGCTATAGACACATATATTGTGTGAAATAATTTGGATAGGTTTTGATAACAAACAAAGAAAAGCAGATTAAATCTTTCTCTTCTTCTACACAATCTAATAAATAAGAGCAATGCCTTAAAATAGGTCAGTTATACAAACTGCCTTGGACTCAGGAAGAGTATAGGTTCTGAAATGAGAGGAGCCTTTTAATAGGAGGAATTTCTAAAAGCCGCATGAGTTATAAAAGGTCTTATTTTCCATCAATAAATGACCTCCATTGTTTATTCATCATATTCAACTCACTCTAAATAATTGAAATAGGACATAGTAGTTAGATGGAATTATAAAACGGCTGGCAGCATAACAATAGGCCTCATGATAATTAAGACCATTTTAGTTAGGGTGTTCTACAGGTCCTCCTCACATATTTAGTTCAATAAAGGGCCATATATTTAATTCTGAAGCATGCCCAAAATATATAAACAAACGCATGTTCACACTTTGTGAACATCTACCAAAAAGATTCACACTCAGTATCAGATAACTAAAGCAACATTCTTGTTTGGACAACCTTGAGACCATCGGTAAAAGAACGATGCATAAAGGAAAATGTAGAGTATGACAAAGGTTAACAGTAATGGATGCCATTTCTTTTCCCTCTCTCACACACAAAATTTTTCTCTTTTTACCCAACATGTGCCACGGGCACAAGTTTTTTAGTATGGCATCAACATAGCGTGTAATGACAAAACATACCATGTGAGTTATCATTCCACACACAATCTGCCACTGGCATTCTAAGTTAAAATACCTGCTTTGGCTTTCTAAAATTTTTGTATTCCAGTTCAAATGTTCAAGTTCCAGCCAATGCATATGCAATAACCTGCAGTAGCCTCCTCTATGATTTGCAAAAAGACAGCATTTCCATTACACACTAAAAATGGAACTTTGTCAAAGTACCTTCAGCATGACACTATATTAGAATGTGGTTCTACAGGAGATATTCAGATGTGTAAAACTCAAAGAAACAAAAAATATACATCTTCTGCACTGACTAAGACATCAACATACAAAAATTATTCAGATATATGCTGCCCTGACACTAAAAAGTTGAGTTGTGAAAATTCTTGTTGCCCTGATGTTTAAAGAAGTTGAACCCTGGTATTCTTACATCATACACTCTGATCAACTTTTATACATGCTAGGATATTGTGTTGGAAGATCAAACTTAGTGCATAAAGTACATTTTTTTGTTAATTACTTGGTAAGATACATTCTGATTCAATTCTGCATATTATACCATTAATACCTAAAAGAATCAATTTGTTCCGATCATATTAGTGTCAAGATCTGCGGCACCGGTGCACATGTTTTCTCTCATATCAGTCCCCCATGCAGGTACCGATGCTTCTTTAGTTAAAAGTTAAAACGTGCTTGTACGAGACTTTGTTGTACTAATCCTTTTAGTGGTGAGAAAGTTCATTTTCGCTGTTTAATTACACCTTTAACTGTACATTTGACTCAGTTTCCCCTACGGAGGCACTCAAATGAGCAGTGCATTCACATGATCAATAACCAAAAAAAAAAATCACAATTCAGCAGTTTCAAATGGGAATTGTTCCCTTTATCATTAAAACTTAATTTTACCCAAACTGGAGCTAGCATTTCCAGAATCCAAAGAGAAATGAAAGAAAATGGATCGGATATAAGCAAGATCTTCGTGCAGAAGAAATGAAAAGCTAAGAATGGGGCACCAGAAAGAGAGGAAAAATGGACATCACCTGCTTGGCAACCTGCTCCCGCAGCTTGCTGGCCTGCTTCCTCAGCGCGTCCATTCTTGCACCCAAAACCCCAATCCCAAGCCAATCACCGGTACCCTCAGGAAGCTCCTACTGCTGCCGGCAACTCCGCACCAGAAATCTCCCAATGAATCAACGATTTGGCAGAGGCTCGGCGCTCAGATCACTCGGATCTGCCAGCGAAAGCGAAATCGAAACGAGGGAGGATGTGGGGGAGACAGAAAGGGAAGGATCGGCACGGGAGAAGAACGCCGAGACAACGGTGACAAAACATACGTTTTATATTCCGTGACCCGAATTTCTACCTTTTTGATGAATGGATACATCTGTGGAGCTCGCATAAGACCTGTCTACGGTGCCTCGGCCTATCACGAGAGACGGGGGTGAAAATAGTGTTCGATAATGATCGTTGAAAGGCTCTGAGATCCAAGGGCTCTTGCTTCGCGACAAATAATTCCAACGGTGGAAGATGTTATCTAGTTTGGGTCAAGCTCGAGTTCCGGTTCAAGATTCTCGTGCGACCCAATCGAAGCTGAGACATTATTAGTGACTTGTTACCCGTTAGTTCACCTTTTTGATGACTGGATACAGTTGTGGAGCCCGCATAAGACCCATCGATAGATAACTCATCCCGTCACCAGCGCTGGGTATGCAGAGTAGTGGCCGAGAATGATCGTTGCAAGGCTCTGAGATCCAAGGGCTCTCGCTGCGCGACAGTCTGTTCCAACGGTGAGGATGCAATGGTCTAGTTTGCGTCAAACTCGAGTTCCGGATCAAGATCCTGACGCGACCCAATTGCGGCCGAGCCAATGTGACCCATCGTAACTATTGGTGATGCTATTATTAGGTTGAGCCCGACCAGATCCCATGGACCCAAAAGCGACCCAATTGCGTCTTTAATAGCATCATCCTGTTTCTTTCATTTTAGTTTTACTCCTTTCATTCAACTATTACATAACAAATTACAATATTACATATCATATCAACGCATACAATGTGTTAATCACTGGAATTTCTCGTTAAATATTCTATTAATTTTTTTATTGGCGAACCAATATAGTGGAATATTACAAATTCTTAATTGTGTGTGTGTGTGTGTATATATATATATATATATATATATATATATATATATATATATATATATATATATATATATATATATATATATATATTCTTGACGTTATTATATATTTTCAAGTAACAATATATATATATGTATATAATGGATGATACAACTGTATGTGTTTTTTGTGTACTTATAGTTAAATAATAACATCAAGAAAATAAATTAGAACTAATAGTTAACTGTATGATAATGACTCAAATACCTTAAGATTTGGAATATGGTGACATTTTACCAAACTATATTAATATCTTGAACCTTCTTCATATATTTCACAAAATGTTGCCTTCATGGGCGAAAAGGTGATGGAAATATTCAGTTAATCCACAGCAAAGCCAAACAAGAATTGTTGACTCATTGAAAGGAAGCATTAATAATTCCCTCACCAGTTGAGAGGAGTTGGCTGCTACCATCCACCACTAATCCATCTCCCACATTTAATTAAGTGAGCATCTCCAATCAATGCTTTGCAACACATTTTTCTAACCCCTTCCACCATTAATCTCCTCAAGGTACATCCATGGACTTGGGTAGACATGATTAATGGCACATGGTGTATACAAATAACCCACTATTTAACCATATGCTTCATTAGTTTACTTTGTGTTTGAGTGATGAGGATTGCTTGGCTCATTAATGAATACTTTTATCTCTTGTTTAGGAGCTAAGAGGAGCACTAATTCTCCACTACATATCTCGTGAGCAACGGCAAACTACACGATTAAGCGAGTAAAGTATCACCCTCATGTAATGCAACATCGTTCGCTTATTCTCCACGTAATGCACTCAGCAGGAGACATGTTCTTGAGGTCATGACTCAAGGTTTGGAAAAATGTGCATGGATAATTCGAAATAAGTTCCATGAGATTCAGCAGAAATACTTCAAAAATCTTTGTCTTGATTATAATACGAGCTCACCACCGTTTTGTGGGTTAACAGCTGTGTTCATCAATGGGAGAGAGAGAGAGAGAGAGAGAGAGAGAGAGACCCAACATATGAAACACTTGTTTGTTTCCTTCCTACTTGATGTTTGACTTGGATGGTAGAATACGGGCGTAAACAAATGCAAAAGGTCAACCTTTGTACTCATTGAATGTGGAGATCCAACTCGGTTCTTAGTTTACAAGGAGGAGGGCGTTGATGCATGCTTATAGTTTTATGGGCAAAGACAAAGGACAAAGAAGAGGCAAAGCTGCACGATCGGAGTCTCTTCACGAGGTTGGAATTAATCACTTGTGGATGATTTCTTATGGGCGGTGAACGTATGATTCAGATCGATCAAATAGGGATGCTTATAATTTGTAGAAGAGGCAAATTTTGTTCGTCATTTTAGTTGCATGGAGTTCGAGGCTTTTAGCACGTCGACTGATGGACGCACACGGATCGAGATCATTAAGATCTTAATTAGATTAGATGCGCTCTTAAAATTTCAGCTGTAACGAAGCAGGTGTGCCTTTACTATTGCTTACAAAGAGGCACGCACACATCACTAATCTCTTCTAATCATTTAATGCCGGCTTAGTACATGTCTAAGATTTAGTGAACTCCCGAGCTGATACTATTAATTGCATCTCCGGTCCTTCAATTTTGGGGTTTTGATGTATCTATCCTTTTCAAAGTTTTTAAGATTACTTATTTACCCCTCTAAACTTTTAGTATTATATTATTATTTTTTACATATATATACACATATATTTATATATAGTAATATGTGGATTCAAACTTGATACTTATAACATTATAGTAATCAATCTGGATGTCTCAACTGACACCATGATTAATGCTATGTTAATCATAAATTGGGGCCTCAAAACCATTATGCTAACATAGTTTTGATTTAAACGGCAAGGGAAGCACAAACCGCTAATATTTTCTAATCATCGATGCAAGCGTAGGAAGTACATGTGTTAGTAAGATATGGTGATACAATTAATCGCACGTCCACAGACTAATGCACACCGATCGATATCATTCATCTTAAAGTTTGCACGTAAAGAAGCAGTTCGTTGGTTCAAACTCCCACACGCTCACACACACACACACACACACAGTTGACTTGTGTTTGTTTTTATATCGTTCCTTGTTTTGGTTAATTTAATTGTCACTTTTACTTGGAGAAATAAATGGTGGCGATTGCACGTTACAGTCATCATCTTCACTACTACTATTTCTTTACTCCGTTCCCCTCTCTCTCTCTCTCTCTCTCTCTCCCTCCTCGGAATGAGAAGGAAGTAAAGATGGACGTGGAAGAAACAAAGTGCTTGTTGCTTTGACCCTCTACATCTCCCTATATAAAGGCATCGGGAGCTCTCTCTCTTCCTCAGCCAGGATCGCCCACATCCTTGCGGTGGTGTAGCTTCTGCGAAGTCGGCCTCCGCTGCTCACCGCTGCCTCTCCATCTTTCTCAGGGTTAGACCATGTTCCTTGATTGCAGTCGTGTATTATTGCACGGCTTTCATCGTTCTTCTAACCGAGCATTTCCGCCTGCTTGTGAACTCAGGTGAGCGATCGCAAGGATGAGCCGGGACAACCGCAGGAGCCAGACTCTGGACCTGAAGCTGAACCTTTCGCTGATGCCGGCCAGGGGGGACGCGTCGAGAAGGATGGGCGTCGCCGATGACGCCTCCCCGGCGAGCTCATGTTTGACGACGGCGTCGTCGTCGTCGGAGGCCGAGCTGGGGATGATGACCCCGGTGAGCACAGAGGTGGCGACGCCCATGGTGCTCGCCGGCTGCCAGCGGTGCCTCATGTACGTCATGCTCTCTGCGGACGACCTCAAGTGTCCCAAGTGCTGGAGCACCGCCCTCAACTTCTTCCACAACACCACCACCAAGAACAAGAAGAACAGCAGCAAGAAGAGCAGGATGTGCTAAACCTCCCTGCAAAACACCTTCTTCGTGATTCGTTCCTTCTTCGGTTGTCTCTTTCAGAACCAGTCATCTCTTGTCTTTAATTACGTTAGCTGTGATTCAAGGAATGAGCACTTGGCTTCATCTTATAACCCTCTGTTTGCATCTGTAATCAAGTTGAATTACTCGAGGGGGAACCATGATCATGCGAGTTTAGCTATACAAGATGGAGTTTGCGTGGCTATCCACAAAGAAAGGAACATTGAAATGGTAGACTAATCTCTGCCGGAAACCAATGAAAAGTGAATTTAATGCATTAATAATTGATATGGTTGAGAACATCTCTTGCATTATTACACCAGTAGTTTTGAATGTGTTTCGAAGTGAACAATCCCTGTCATGTAGAACAGAGGATTAAATACAGAACGGTAGGGGTATGCAAAGTGCAAACCATGGTTTCATAGGAGGACGGTAGACAGATCAAAGGCACGAGCATCAGATGTAGAATCATGTACTTTTCTAAGAAGCCCAGATATAAATGAAGTCGCCAACCACCTTTGAATGGTTGGCGTGGGCGATCAAGCAAAGAAGCATTCATTACACGAGGAAATAGAGCGCCGCGCCATGGAAGCAAAAGCGAGCAACCATGTAGGTGGCCACCTCGCACCGACTACTAGATTTTGCTGTAGGTGACTAATAAATGGAGGGGAGTTCGAAAGGGGCATGCAACTCTACATGGAACAATCAGGGAAGTGAGCAGAATAGAATTCCAACTGTTGAAATTTAAAGCCTCTTCACAGTTCAGCATCAGCACACCGGCTTCTTTTCTTGTGTGCATGGACAAACAGAAAGATGGATAACCATTCACATAGCTTTCGAAATGAAGCAAAAAAGAAGTACAAGGAAGCTTCTCTTAGTTTTAATGGATGGTAGACCAGGTCTGAGATGTGCTTGAAACATCTGACTCAGACAAGGAAATCTTGCATCTCCTTGTGTATACTTTTCCATCTGCACTCAAGATCTTTAGTGCATGGAGTTCAGGTGAGCAGAATTTACCACAAAAGAAAAAGATCTGATTAAATTTGTCATGTTTCACTTTCGGAGGCATTGGAAGTGGAACAAAGGGTATGAGATTTAAAGGACTTGGTTTCAGTAAGTTCCAATGCTTGCCAAGAAAGTAAGATTCGGAATTGGAGTTTTACCTGGAAGCAGATGGCTTTTAGAACAAGGACAGATATGATGTGTCAAAGAAGGTAAAATCTACTACAGTCTGGAGGGGTAAATGACTTCTCTTCTGGGCAAGATGTAAGGTTTAATCCTGCTTTTTCTTACCTCAGATGCTACCATTCATGGAATCATCAGAGAAAACAATCTGAAATGGGCCAGAGCTACTCAGATTCTTGTAGGCTTGGAAATAGGAATGGCATGCATACAGTGTGAAGTGGTATCATAATGGGATGAAGCTTCTTCAAATTCTTATAAAGCTGTAGATTTCTGGAAGAAGGATCAAATGAACCAAGAAATTGTTCTTTACATGATGATCATGGCACAATGACCTTCTCGTGAAGAATTTGGATTAACTACATGGACTAAAGATTAACAACACTCCATGTTTCTCGTGTAAAATTCTGTAGATTTCAGATTTCTCATGCTAAGATGGTCGATTTTAGAGACTGCTTTATGAAGAGAGGACTTGGATACATATTGATCACTTTATCTTCTTCCTCAATTGATGTTATAAACTCTGATGCACCACACCGATGGTTGCTGCCGATAAGATTCTTGCTTCTTTCCTGTAAGAAAGCCATAAACAAGTGCAGAAAAGTCTGTCTTCCACTCCTTCCCCACAAGATACCAATCATGATAACATATGCTTTGTAGCCAAAACTATTTCAAGCAGAGTTCTTGCACCCTGACCAAACGGCTGAGAGACTACAGGTTTGGTGTCCGATCCATCAACTCATTTTCTTTTGTTTGCTTGCCCACTTGAGCGAGACACGCTTCATAGTCTATGACTGCTATCCGAGTAGATAATAATCTAAAGCAAAGGTGAGGCCTTGTCTCATTAGCCAATCTATAAATCTTTGTCTAAGCTCTCCTAAGGTGCTAAAATGACTCCCATGGCCTATCGTTTCTGCAAGACTGCATCGGAACGACACTTTTTCCTGGATCAAGTAAGGAGGGCTTACAAGGAGAACTTGTTTGAAGGAGCTGATATTGCAAAGATTAATGCTTCCAACTAAACTAGATTATAATGAACTACCCACATCAATCACAGGTAGTCAACTGAGATGCCTTGAGATAATTGCGAGCAGGACATGGTCCACAAAAGATTCGTACTGTGGAGACAAGTTGGTAATTATTTGCTTCGTACGAGTGTCTTCTTCACACCAAGATTGAAGTATGAGTATTTTTCATGAGATATCGAGCATGACAGTCGAGATATGCTTGCCATGGTGCAGAAGGTGTCTGTGATAAGCTTTCTTGGCGCAGAGCTGCAAGGAATCCTGCACGAGAAAGAAGAAAAATGGTGGCTTGTCCATGCATACATATTCCCTACCTCTGCCTCTATTTTATTCTATCTGATTCTGATGCAGTTCCTTGGAACAGGCAATCAGTGATGCACTGAAAGTTTAGCTAGTTGTCTAATGATAGAGATGAGTGGCACAGTATGAAACATCAACAAGAATCATAATGACAGAAGTTGAAATATAAATCCCAAGAAAGGCAACATCTGGTGATGATCAAATTGCTATGAACAGAGTCAAGGTTTAAAAGAATGAATGACTAAAAAAAATTATGAGAGAAATTATGAGTCTAGTGACTCATAACTCAAGTTAAAGTTTTTCGGATTGTTAAATTCTCAACATAAATAGGGTTCAGCATCTTATACCTTTTTCTTGTGAACTCAGTTTTCTTATAGTTGATCCAGAGATAACACAAGATTTTGCCTGCTGCTGTGCAAGAGATGTAGATGCAGTATGAGAAGAAAAAACATCAAGGGAGTTTGTGTAGTTGTAAGAACAACAGTGAAAAAAGGATGAAATTGATTTTGGAAAAACTGATAAAAAATAAAACTAATGCAAATATATGTAGATCAAAGGTTTGTATGGAAAAACAAATCAAAATAAGAAACCACATTTCTAGATTTTTATACTCTGTGATTACTGGTTCAACACATTATATTTTTTCTAGATTGAAGAAATGGTCCTTTGGGCAGTGAAGAAAGTTACTTCTCACTGTTATTGTCACAATGTGTCCAAACATGTCAATCACAGAATCATTCAGTTGGCCAGGAAGAAGATTGTGGAGTTTGTCCATTACCCCCATTACAAACTCTGCTTCAGAAACTTGGGACCAAGTGAATAATTAAGAGATCATAAAGATCATGTAATGGGAAATATCACAGTAGGGTTTTAACTCCATCCTTCAGGAAAATTTGCTTGCAGATGGCTTCTTCAGGTCTCAGTTGTCTTGTTTCTGCCACTCAATGATGAGAAGTAGGGTGTGATATATACCTTAAAAACCCTGTAGCTCAAGGCACACAGATGAGGACTCCTTCAATATATTAGAGGCCAACAAATCATTGCCTCATCTCTCCTTCTTACTCCATACATCATCTGTTGTGATTTGCATTTGCTTCCAAGGTACTAATTTGATGTGCCTTTGGTGCTTAATTGTAAGATGTGATGAGTGAGAGGTCTGAGGAGATTTTGGACATGATGGACAACATAATTTGGCACCATTAATGTTCTCACCAAACCTATAGACTTGTAAACAAAGCTCAAAATACATGTTAGGAGCACATTAGTGTAGCCTCAATTGAATGATGTATTCAATGTAAATGTAGTCCCCAAAACCCTTATAGTTAATGCCCACATGAGTGACCCCACCAACCCTTTCTCCTTCTCATGTTTCCCTCCCCCATCCCCCCCCACCAGTTTTAAAAGGAACTGACCTCAAGCTTCCCTCACGTACTCACACCCCCTCCATTAATGCATGCCACAAAGCTCGAGGGAAGAATTTAAATCCCTCCCACCGCTTCTCCTCCTTCCTCGCCCTACTGTGGGAAGACCAGATGGGCAAGAAGCTAAGCTTGAGTTCCTTCCTGTTCAGGCTTAGGGACTCACCCAAGCCTTCTTGCTACTTCACTTCTCCTCCTCCTCCTTCGTGGCCTTGGCCTTCCTGTAGGCACCCGAGGACCAGCTCCTTCCGGGACGTCGATGGAGGCGCCATCTACAAGACTGTGAACTCGGTGTACTTCGACTCCACGGACTCGTTCTTCACCCGCTCGTCGGAGGAGCAGGAGAGCTTCTCCACGGCGTCGGAAGACTCGGACGGGGACTCGGTGGAGACGGTGGTGCGGGGGCTGCGGTCGGACCGCCTCTTCTTCCGCCCCGGCGAGACGAGCTCGATACTTGAGGAGGCGAAGACCGGAGAGCTACCCTTCAAGGACAGCGTCGTGCTGGCGATGGAGTCGGAAGACCCGTACCGCGACTTCCGGCTGTCCATGGAGGAGATGGTGGTGGCTCATGGGCTCAGAGACTGGGAGCGGCTTGAGGAGCTTCTGGAGTGGTACCTACGCGTCAACGGGAAGAAGACTCATGGCTTCATAGTTGGAGCCTTCGTGGATCTGCTTGCAGGCCTCGCTTCTCCTCTTCCATCTTCTTTTTCACCCTCCAAGTCAATGGAAATGGAGGAAATCAAAGAGGAAGAAGGAAGCAGATCAAGTTAACTTCTTTTGGATCCAAGAAAATATGTACATTGATCTTCTTTTTTGAGCACTTCCAGTTCATATTGTCAGGTAGCTTTCAGATATTAAACCTTCAAGGCTGATGGCTATGAACACCTTTCTCTTCCTTCTTTCTGTGCTACTTCTCCCTCCTCCCTCTCACCTAAGTTCTCAGATGTCCAATGACAGAGTAATACTTTCCAGCGTTCGCTATTATGTGTATGGCATGATAGTTTTATATCTTGTAATATACTTATCAAGCTCATATTATTTTTGCAAGAGTCCTTTTTTTTGTAGCTGAAGAAGCCAAGGCCGGCTGTCCTCTAGCATAGCAGATGAAAGGCTCATAACAGTCGTGGCCAATCGCCCAGTTATCTATTACGGTAAGACAAATGCTCGATAGATAAATTGGACAGCACTGCTTCTGCAGCAGATCATGACAACAACCAAACATTGAGTCCAAATCCTTCTCCAGTAGGAGCTTGGGGCTGAACTGTCGATGTTGTCGAATAGGTGCAAACTATCAGTTCATGAAGGAACAAATGCTGTGATGGAATGCATGGCTTGTGGTTTCCCCTTTTTATGGTTAATGACTACTTGCAATCCTTTGTGTTTTCATGTTGGATTCATGCAGGGTTGAAGCAATTCTTGAAACCTCTGATGTAGCTGTCTACTCACTGGATTTGCTATCAATTAAATGTTCTGGAGTTCTAATGTAGGGAATATGCACAGGTGAGCCAGTCAATTACCAGCTTGGCCTGAAGATCCAGCAGTTTGTGAGCAAATAAAAATGGTTTGCCACCCACAAACTCTCGGAGGCCAAGCTCATTTCCATCAGTTTAGGTCAATTAATCTTATCATAATATTATATAAACACATTCTACAGAAATATTCATGGAAGAACATAACATGATATGCATGTTGGTTTCGATTGGTATTTGAAGCTGATGGATTCCAAGGAAATCCATGAGCTATTCATAGTTTATACAACCTGGCAACCCCTGCCTTGCTGTGAACAGAGTTAACTCAAAATGGCTTCTCTTCACACAATATAAGAAATCTTAAGTGACATCAAGTGCCATTGACAACAAATGATGATGATTGAGGGAAGAGTAGCTGACTTTAGAAGTAGGACAAAGTTAAGTGACAGTTGCTAGTGGATTATTTAAGCAACATGACAAAGCTTGCACATGGAATTATTGTTGAAGTAATGGGTGTATGCATGGTGGATAAGGACAGTAGGCCATTGCAAATTGGATTCTTTTCTGTATCACAAGAAAGAGAAGCTTCTAAAGCTTGCATTATTTCCTTTGCAGTGAATGATGCCCTCTTGAGTGGAGTATAATGGCAAAGTGTTTATCACATTGATTCTTCACTAAGAGATCCATTATGCTAACTAAAAATTGGACTTTTGATGAAGACTAGCTAGTAGTGCTGAACATTGGTGAGAACAGAGCAATTGTGTCGGAAGCAGCTTCCTCCAAGGAAAAATGGCTTTCTACCACACACCTCTGAAGAGATTATGAGTTCAGATCTTTGTGAAGGTGGTGTCAAGCATCTTACTCAAGCAATTAATTCTGTGTGTGTGTGGGGATCAACTTCACTCTATTATTCTTTGAGAAAAACAAAAGGGCTTGACTTGGCTACTCTACATCAATGAATGTACCTGATACCTGTCCAGTATCAAGACTTCCAAACCCAAATTTTGGCTCTAGCAATTGATTCGATTCAAGCTCCAGTGAATTATGCTCCATAATATTCATGTGCATTAAATGATTTTGAAGTTTAGCTTAATGGAACATTAATTGCAGTACCTTTATGCTGTACAAATACACAAAAACAATTCATGCATACGTACCAACAACTGAACAATTCAGTAGGGGACCAAAAAGAGAGAGTTTTGGATGGTTTAGCCATAGAACCAAACCATGAATGAACCATCCAATAAATCAAACAACGTCTACAAGCTTTAGCTCAGAACTCATTTAGGTGCTTAGTGTGCAGTAATATGCAAGTACCAAAACAAAGTCAAATTTTCTTCTTCATAGGAGTCAAACTGAGTTCTACACAGTGAGGAGGTCTCACAAGGTTCTTGGTGAAGCCAAAAGGTGGGCCATTAATGGCCATGGCCATGGCCAAGGGTTTCAAGCTCTGACTAGTAATGAATCATGGGATCCTGCGACCACCACGGCGCTCCTGCAGCTGTCTCTCGTGAGTGCTTCAAGATGATATCAGCCTCCAAAATTGCTGTCTCTTAATTTGGATTCCAGTGGCTGTGCTGTGTCATGAGATAAGGCATGGCGCCAAGTCGCTGCATTCTCCATAGGTAGAAATTTATTGCTCAGCTATCAATTAATGATGGATCCATATAGATAGTTCACAAATGCAGTGATGAATCGTTCAATGTTCTGACATAAAACATGTCCTTTTACATGTATCATATGCTTGTGTTGTTACAACAGTAACTGAGACAACTCAAGAACTAAAGCCTCCGTGAGAGAAACCAAGAACTAACTATATGTAAAACTTTAATTAGTCAAGATGGTTAACTCAAATGCAAATTTAATCTATTGGCAGCATGATCACATTCGACTTGTCCATATCCCTCAGGGTCTACAGAATGATGATTGATTTCAGCTGTGCATGTTTAGGTTTCCCTCCCTGTATTTGTTGAGCTAATAACTTCAGGTAACCCTCAGTGACTATAATTTGTATCTTTGAGGTAAATTGACTGAGAAGGGAATTGCTTCAAGGGTACAACATGGTTTAAACAAAGTGAGAGGTTACAGAAATGGCTCAAACAGATCACTAGAAGGCATAGAGGAACCCCACAAGTCGAATGCATTTTGTCATGATGACTAGTTTGTATTCTCCTGTTGGATGACCTGTCAGAGGACAAGAATAAAAGATTTGTGTTTTGTCTCTACACAAGAGCTGCACAAACGGTTTCAACAATTGAAAGCACAGCCACCTAATCATGTTGTTGTGTTCCTAAGTTCAGAAAATAAATTCTCTGAACTCTTCAGAGAAGACTGGAATGAAGTGGCAATGGTGCTCATTTGATCCAAAGTCAAAACATCAGAAGCCAACAATAACATCTGACCCCTAGGAAGATGTAATTACTGTGATGTTACCCTGCACTTCAAGGGAGGGTGGGGTAGCATCCAAAGTTTCTGAGTCCCAAGTTCCAATGCTGGCAGCAAAACACTCTGCAAGTTTTCACTGCTCATTGATGAAAGGAAGCTATCAGTTGGATTTCAGCTGCATTTCCTGCAAAATTAAGTGTTGTATGCATCCTGATATGGAAAGGAAACTTTGGGAGAACACTTGGCTTGAGCACTTGAAAGTTTCTTTTCTTCTCTCTATCTCTTTCGGTGTTGATTAAGCTTTCCAAGATAGACTTTACATATATCACTTAATTAAAGGTAGAAACTGGAAAATGCTGATTACACGAGTCCCAATAAGTTATGAATAGAAGAGAAAAGGAGAAGATACAGATCTAGAGACAGAACTTGGAGATTGCCTCCTCGTTGGTTCGCCATTACTAGTGTTTCCATAGCTCTCAACATGTATAGCATAAGGCATGCAACATCTGTTGCAGAGGCAATGAAGCAATTGATGTGTGTATGTTCTGTAACAAAACAAAGTGACTCTGTTTCTTGCAGATTGATCATAGTTTGTGATTCACCAACTCTTACCACTTAATTGGGCAAAAGGTAATCAAGTGATTATTAACATACAGAAAATGAGATTTCTCAGTAGCAGAATTTTCATTTGGTGATGTGTAGGCTGTATCATTTAGTGTATGATATTTAAAAGAATAATTGGTTCTACTATGTATACTTTGACCAGATCGCAATGAAAAAGGACTTATCATCTTAATTTTTGAAGTAGTTCCTAAGTTTTTTTTTCTGCAACTAATCCCTATCAAAATTTGCTTTTACACCTACAGCTAGAACTTCCCATCAAAAGCAAGAAACAACCTGAACTAATTCCTCTTGTTCTTTTTCAGAGTTGCAGCTCAATCTGAGCTCAAATATACTTAATCTAGCAGTATACTTGAAGCTTGTTTGCCTGTTCTTTTTGCTGCTTTTGATCTCTGATGCAGAAGCTGCGCAAGGCATGATGGCATGCACTGGTAGAGCAGAAGGTGAATCACTGGAAGATCCATGAGACAGCGACTCGTTGAAGAACTCAGACAAACACTGCGGGCAGTAAATGTGGGTTTTAGGAGGCAAAAGAACAGAGCGAAGGCTCTCCACATACCATCACATCATCAACAAGCGGCTTTGCCCAGGTACACGGCATCTTCACCGCATCCAACCATGCAAACGAAACACACTTCAGCTTCCACCAAATTGCTTCTTTTTGGTAGCTTTGTTCTGGGAATTCGAGATCCTGTCACCAGCAGTGGAGTTACCCTCTGATTATCCACGTGGCACCCGGTCGTGGCAGGATCTCAACTCTTGTCCTTTTCGTGGGCCGTTGCGGCCGCGTGCGGGGGTGTGCCGTCACCGCCGTCTGCAGCCGGTGGCAGAGGAGGGCGGCGGCGGCGAGGGCTAGGGTGGTGAGAAGAGGCCGTTCAAGATCTCGGCGAAGGCACGGAGAATGAGGTGGTGGTGGCGTGGGGCGTTGAGGGCGAGGAAGCGGTGGAGGAGGTCGCGGTGGTCCTCCCACGCGTAGATCTCCATCTCCACGATCATTTGCAGCATCGAGTCCCGGAAGTCCAGGTACGGGTCCGACGACTCCTTCACCACCGCCATGCTCCCCTCGACGACCCCCATTTTGGCCGCAGCCGTCGCCGGGCACTTGTGCTTCTTCTTCTTCTGGTACGGCTTCCGCTGGCCCGTAGCGGCCGCCTTCTGCGGGCTCTCCGGTGGGTATGACGCCGGATACTGCGGAGAGGTGTAGTCTCCGTAGCGTGAGGGAGAGGAGTCGGTGGCGGTGGCTGTTGTGGTGCTGGTGGCGGCGGCGGCGGTGAGGCTGGTCTCCCAGTGGGAAATGGTGGTCGAAGGGGAGAGGAGACTGGGACTCTTCGGCGGCTTGGGTTTCTGCGAGAAGGAGAAGAAAGATGGGAGCTTCGGCCGCCGGCAGCTGCAGCCGATGTCGACCACCACCGGATGCCGCACCAAGAACTTTCTCCGGCCAGAAGGCATCTAGAACGCGAAATTTATGGTGTTGCAGAGGCAGGGGGTGTGATGGAGCGCAGAAAGTTCGGACCTTGCGTGTAATGAGAAATTCCAGCAATGAAGAAAACCCAAAAGATTTGCTCTTTCGAGATCGACAGAAGCAGAGGAAGCAAAGTGTAGGAAAAAGCTCGAGTCTTGGACGCGCGATGTCTACGATTGAAGGGATAGGAGAAGATGACTCTGTTTTCTTATTTATCGAAACAGGGGAAGAAAATGGCGATATAAAATTGGGTTTTGTTCATCACGGAGGAATCGTTTGCAGTGTGGAATCCTCAAGAAGAAAAGGATGGAATGCAAAGAGAGAAGGAAAGTTCAGGTTTTGATCTGCGACTAGAGGTGTTGGTGATCGACGAAACAATATTTGGACTCAGAGGTGAAAGGGAGTGTTATAGAGAGATGAATGAGGTCTGTAACTGAGAAGCATTATAGAACGTGATGAGAGGGAGAGAATGACAGTAGAGTTAAAAGGGAGGAGATGAGGGAAAGGGGGTGTCAGTTGGAGAAACTATTGCCTTTTAGTTGGAGCCTTGTGGTGGTGTTAGCTTTAAGATGGTGGAGGTTCAGCTTTAAGCAGGACAATGAGGGGATTGAGTTTTAATATACTTATGGACCTTTGAAGAAAAGCTAGAGGATTTAACAGGCCATGCGAATAAAGGGGTCCTCTATGCTGTTTCCCTGTTTACTTGGCTCAAAACTCTCCCGGTGGATCATTATGGGCATCTTCATGAGAAGGAAATTTTGGGAGGGAATACCAGACCGCCAAGGTTCTTGTGAGGTGAAATTTAGGAAGAAACCTAGGGCCATCTCCATCTCTTCATGCCTGTGTACTGCATGTGATGGAGAACCTGTGCTGGGTGAAGATAGGCACCAGTGAAATCTGGTACTGTTTCATGACCCCTGCAGAGTTCCAAGAATTTAAGGTTGCAGGTGGGTACTAAATTCCCTTCACAGTGAGCGCCTTCGGATCAAAATCATAATGTTTCTTATATCATAGTCAAAAGAATCCAATCAGTCTTGCTCTGCAATTGTTATGAGGAACAACAAACCTGGAGGAGGCTCATTCCAAATCTTTGTCTGTGAGTTGAAGTCCGGGAAGAGAAGTACTTTTTGGGCAAACCATCAAAAGACTCACTGTAGGAGTGGAAGGTGTTCGGAACTCACGAAAGGTGACACTGTGGGAGACTGCTCGTGCACTGAGGAGGAAGCCTTTGTTCAGTGGAATTGAGGCCGACTCAGGTACTCTCGTTTGGCCTTTTTACACACAACACTGCGTCAAAACGACCAAGTTTGGCATGCGTGGACGAAGCATGTAATCCTTTGTCTGCACAAAGAAGCAAGCATCATGGTGGCCATTGGCCCAACGGAGAGACCACCGACATTAGTCCATGCTGTCTTTTCCTACTGGTACAAGATAAAGGCAAACTTTAAGGGCATTACTGTTTAGGTTGACTCTTCTCACAGTGTGCTAGGAAAATGCTTTGGTTTGCTAGATGTAAATGCTACAACAATTACTGAAGCAGTAAAAACCCAGCACTTGAAACCACCAGAAGTTAAGTGGCAGATTTGCTAGGAAAATGCTCTCGAAGGTAGCATCATTTCACCGATTGTTGATAAAACGACGATTGACCATGACCATTCTCCAGTAGCAGATGCCCTTTGATGTCACAATCCTCCTTCTGCAAACAAATTTGATGCTGTGGCAAATCCTAGATAGATCAGTCTAAAGAGTTCACTCTACAGAGCAGGATCCTTGCTCTAGTGGAAGGAGAACAGAGGCAGTTTACAACCTTTCTGCAGCGTTGCTACTAACGACATTACCTACATGGTCTCATTTGATCTTTGCAATCTGGTTCTTGATAGAGAAGCAACCTCGGTGCAGCAGAAAGCATGCAGGTGGCTCTCTCTTTCGATTGATGAAGCAAAATTTGGCACCAGCCTTAGATTGAGACATGATATCTATCAGACAATATCTTGCAATTTCAATGGGTCACCAGCATCTGATGTGCATGCAGATTAACTCGATCACCAAACAGTGACCAGCTTTAAAGCTCATATAAGCGTATGGAGGTTTGAGAAGGATGGATAGATGGAAGAACCAGCAAGTTTAGGAGGATAATGGTGCAAAATCACAAAACTTCGAGTTTACATGAATGAAAAGTTGTGTTTTCTTTGATTCCCTGTACATACAATCTTTCCAGCAATTTTGCAGAGAGAAGCAGAAAGGAAACAGAGTGCGTAGAGAGTATCAACTTCTCAAGATTTTGATTCTATCCAGTAATCTGGAAAATGAAAAAAGAAGCATTTTTAGCTATTGAAATTGTGATGCAGACCCCAACGATCATCACTGCCAAAAAGGGTGAAATTTCCCCCCCTTTTTTTCCTTTTTGTAAACACTCAATCTAGTTCTTCTGGCATCTGAAAATTAATTATTTGACATTTTTTATTTGGATCAAATTGACTACTGATTATAATACATAAATTGTTTGTATGATTGCCATGATAGAGATGCTCTCATGATTTATGTACAGTGGATTAAGGCTAGTAAAGAAGAATATTTTCCTTTTGTATTCCCTGAACCATCATATATTGATCACAGGCATTTCATTATTATCATGTTGTTGATCACAAGTACATTTAATAAGATAGGATGGGGAGTGTCCATAAGGTATGTTGTTGTCTCCTCCTACACTAATTCAATGTTCTTTTCTCAAGTAGATGGATCCTAAAAAGGCAATCTCCTACCTAAAATGGAGTAGAAAATTCCATCATCTATATGCATAATTATAGTATAAATTCCATCATAGCATCTGTGTTTGTTGCTTGTGGAAGAAGGCATGGTCCTATTTTAGGATGAATCTAAAAGATTTTGTAGATAAAGAAGAACAAAAAGAATCAATTGGACCAACTCATCTCAGTTGCAGTCTAAATGATTCTTTGTTTTAGTATCATCATCTTTTTCAGTTTCAGAGTCTCACAAGAACATTCTTTTCCTGACCATGTTATACTTATCATGGCCGTCAGCGTCAATCTTGTATCACAGGTTTCCTTTTTCCCCTTTCTTTTCTTCCATTGGATGATGAAAAGGCTGTGTGCATGATGAATGGCAGTGGAGGTCTCTAGATGAAGCAGAGACAACAGCGTTGGACAAGTCAAAGCTTGGCATAGTGCTGCATACTTCACTTTCATCGACTTGTGCTCATAATGCAAAAGAAAGGAAGCTTTCTTTGTCTGGTAATTGGCAATTGAGGTGAAAGAGAGGGATAACGAAGAAGTTATTCATCCAAACAGCAGGATAAGTAGCAGATATTACCTCCCAATTCTTCTCATTCCTCTATTTGGCTGCCAAAATGATCAACAAAGTCATGCATTTACTACGACTTTTCTTCCAATTCCAGTGCTCTTCCACTTCAGGATTCAAGCATCTGCACTGGTCAACCCAAATGAATCTGGCTCTGGGTTTGCTTCTGGATGGGCAGATTGCTGGACCACAAAATAAGACATGAAGTAGGCTTTTACATCATCTTCTTGACTGACCACTAATCTCTTTCTTTATGTAATGCACATGTTCCACATCATTGACAGAACTTTCCTAACTATATGAGAAAATTTCTCTATTCTGTTGAGGAAAATCCTCTATTCTGTTAGGGAAATCCTTCCTCCTAATTTGTATAAATAGGAGAGGGAACATGTTAATAGATTCAAGCTAAAGCTATTTCATTTCTACAATAAAGCTTCATCAATTATTGTTACGTCCGTTCCCTTTCGCTACGGCATCTCTAGTGCTGCTCATCGGCACTGCCCCACCTTTCTTCTTGTTGTAGCTATTTTCCTTCCTCTTCTGCTACAGCTTCCTCTTCTGTTACAGCTTCCTCCTCTGTTGCAGTTTTCTCCTTTGCTGTAGTAGCATCACTGCAACATTGCTGTAGATTTCTTCTCTACCGTCGCAGCCGTCGTAATCGCAACCACGACCAACGTCGTTTAGAAAAGCGAAGCTTCGCTCTTGCCTTCGGCCAGCGACCAACGTCGCTGAGAAAAGTGAAGCTTCACCCTTCGGCCAGCGACCAACGCCGTTGCATTCCTAAGACGCTCCGTGGTCAATCCTCATCTTCCTCACCACGGTAGTCTTCGCTGATCTGTCAACATTCGACAGACTTAAGGAAAATGAAGGGAACGCCTGTGCCATCACAACAATCGCAGCAGCAGCAGCAGCGATCTACACTTATCTTACTCATGAAGCCTCTCGCTTGTAAACAATTCTTTGCATCGATCCAAGATTGATATCCTTGTCAGGAGCACCATCTTGCGGGGGCATGATAGAAGATAAGATTTTCCTAACTATATGAGAAAATTTCTCTATTCTGTTGAGGAAAATCCTCTATTCTGTTTGGAAAATCCTTCCTCCTAATTTGTATAAATAGGAGAGGGAACATGTTAATAGATTCAAGCTAAAGCTATTTCATTTCTACAATAAAGCTTCATCAATTATTGTTCTTATCTTCTATTATTTCTATCACAGAGCAGTGTATCAAGGATGATGGGTAAAGATCCAGCAGGAGTATTCCATCTTGAAGGTGTTCAAGATCATCATCTCAACCTTGGTCTAAGTCATGCCCCCCCCCCCCCCCCCCACCTTCTTTTGTGGACCAGAGTGCCTTTCAACCATGGTTGGTGTGGATAAGAGAATTCTCCGTTGAACAACCCAAGCCCCAAAAGAAAAAGAACAAGAAAGAAAGGAAAAAGACAAACGTATGATGAATTATACAACTGATAGTCTTATCATGAAAATAATAAAAATGGAAAATGACTTCTTTGTTTTGTCTTATAAAGAAATTCATGTTAGAGTGATGATTTTGTTGATTAGCCAACCTAACAATTTCATAATTGATGGCATTAATGCAACCAAGATGTCCACGTCCCTGCATTAAACTGATGTGAGTTGTCACACTGTCGTATCATTGTGTATCTTTTGCCCAGCTCAACCATCCAGTTTGACCCATTCAAGTCAAGGCCCCGGTTCGGTCCGACCGGTGGTTCACTTTCCACCCGGTGTGTTCAGTATCCGCTCATCAGTCTAAAACCAAGATGAGCTGACCATGTCGGTTAGACTCATACTCCGGAGTTAAACCGGTCCGATGGTTCGGTTGAGGCAGTCCTTATTGCTGCAGCGAAATCTCCGTTATGCTCTTGTCATCTTTTCATATTACAGATTCCGGTGGTCGCTAAAGAGTCAAAGTAAAAAAGAATAGTAGGGTATTTTCGTCAATAAATTTATCCAGAGGACACGAGGTCCACCCATCCTTCCTCGTTGCTTTCGTGAGAAGACGTCCCGCGAAAGCAACCTCCTCTCTCTTTTTCTTCTCCGTTAAGTCGAGACTTCCGCAGCAGAGGAGCGTATTGTAGAGATTTCTTGATCACCATTATCAAGAGGGAGCGGAGAAAGAGAAGAGGATAATATTGGGGCGTGTTCGACTTCGGGTTTTGAAGCTTCGGAGTTCCATCATTTCCTCACGCACCGACGAAGAAAGGAGTTAAACGGTCAACGCCGTAGAATTTGAAGATTGTGCGTGTGAGATCTTGGCTTAGTCGTTCTCTTCTTACATCTCTTGGTTTCTTGGGTTTCTTATATATGTTGTTAATTTCGATTGCGAAGTGCAGAATTTTGTGGGATCAGTTCGAAGATGTTGGCAGAGTACATAACCAGATTTCTCGTGTGAGTCGTCGTTTATAGAATTTTTCTGATGAATTGTTTTCTCCTTTTTTTTGTTCTTCCATGTTTATCTTTGATCTGAATCTGAGAAATCTCGAGCTAAAGACTACAAGCAAAACAATGGCAGGGTGTTGTTTGGCTATGCTTATCCGGCTTTCGAATGCTTCAAGACATTGGAACAGCATCCGGGCAACACAAGGCAGCTTCAATTCTGGTGCCAATACTGGTAAATTCTTCTCCTTGATAACAGGAAGGAAAAGAAAGTAAATATACATTCTGATGCTTGGATTCAATTGCCATGTTTTTTCTTTGGTCCTGTCGCGGAGAAAATCTTACAAATTATGGACTTTGGGATCTTAATATGAGAAAGATATCAAATTAAGAGTAAGATTGAGATTATGTTGCCTTATCCAACAAGTTACAACTGGGTAATTTTTTGTTTAGGGAACTGATCGGTTTACATCTTAGCAGAAGAACAATTCAAATTGTTGAGTCAGATATATTAGAATGATGCTTTACGATTGATAGCTCTCGTTAGGAACTGAATGGAATGGGATGCTGAGGAACTCTGTTCTGAGATTGAGAAAACATAATAATTTTGGAACATAAAGATAATATATATATATATATTTTTTCCTTGGATAAGATGTCACGTCGCAATCTTCACCCATATATACACCTAATTCGAAGTCTGCAATGGTGCCTAATATGGTGAAGGGAAGCTGGCCAGCGCTGCATCTGTACCTCTGTCTGATGGCGATGATTGATTTATAGTTTATACACCACTGATTAGGTTTGGTGGACTGGTAGTGGCACGCATTAGTAGCATCATGTTCCAAACCTATATGGCAAAAGTCAACTCTACCGCCAGATCTGTGAGCTGAGTTCCTTTACATGTCATCCTCGATTTCTGACAACTGATTAGAGTTGTGTTCAACTTGATTCACCTTCTGTTGAATCGGGGGATTCAATGGAGCTGTTTCATTAATGGGGGAAAATGAACGAGACTCTGGTATTCCTGTCACCCTCATGTTTGCGAATGATGAGCTTCGTATTTGCAGGATCATCGTGGCGATACTGACGGTCATCGAGATGGTGGGCGAGTTTCTAGTCTCAATGTAATGTTTGACTCTGGTAGTCTCGTTCGTTTCTTGATGTTTGAGTTCGATCTGTGCGTGACTTGATTCCTCTCCATGAAGGTTGCCCATGTATGGCGAAGCCAAGCTGGCCTTCTTGGTCTACCTGTGGTACCCGAAAACCAAGGTATTCGTTCAAACGAGATGCGGTGATCGACATTAATGGAGATTTCACTTGGTGCTCATCTTCTTTGGTCTCGCGAACAATGCAGGGATCCGATCTGGTGTACGACACCTTCCTCCGCCCGCTCGTCATGCAGTACGAACCTGACATCGAGGAGAGGTTCCGAAACCTGCGGGCTAAGTCCGGGCAGCTGCTCATCTTCTACCTCAAGAACTTCACAGAGAAAGGCCAGATCTTGTTCCTCGATGTCCTCCGCTATGTGGTCTCTAAGGCCTCGAGCGGTACCGAGGTAATGATGGTACGCTTATAAGGTCGTCGTAAGACAGCATGGTGGTTGACTCGGTTGACGATAAATGATGTCAAACGTTGTCGGAGGATGCGGAAGATTGACTAGTTCATAAAGCCTAACTTTTCTCTCTTTTTTCTTCAGCGGATTAGAGGACGAGGATCGTCTTCCAAGAACAAGAAACGGGAGAAGCAGGGTGCGGACGAATTGGAGGACATCGCCGAAGCCTTGTTTGCCACAAATGCGAAGCAACGGGGATCGCGCCAGCACAAATAAGATCACACAATAGCTGTAAATTTAGGGAGATTAAAATAGACACAAAAATGATGATGAATTACTGGTTATTGACGTTTCTTTTTCGATTTGAATCGTGATTTTTCGTTTTGGGAAATGCTTGTCGAATCCTTTTGCTATTCGTCGACGGATCAGCGGTTGATGTATACAATGTGAAGGTTGTGCTATCATCCTAAGCGGCACAAGGATCGAAAGAGGCGGCGGAGGAAATGGAGGCAGGGGGAGAGGAGGTCGGCACAGGAGAGGACGGCGAGCGCCCGCCGGAGCAGCCCGCGGGGGGGAGGGGCGGCCGCCCTCGGCGTCAGCTGCAGGTACGCGTGCGCCGCCTGCTGCACGAGGCGGTTCCGGATCCGGATCTCGCCGCCCCCACCGCCGCCGGGTCCCCCGCCGCACCCCGGGGCGCCGGGGGTGGTAGGCGACGCCATCCCGGACGGCGGCGGCGTGGAACTCATGATGTCGCGGAGGCTGGTGTAGTCGATGTCCTTGGGCCAGCGGCGGCCGGCAGCGGCGGCGTGGGCGGGCACGATGTCGAGCGCCGCGGGCAGCGTCACCCCCCGCCGTCGCAGCGACAACGACAGCTTGCCGCTGGCCAGCGGAGACAGCAAGGGCTTCTTCTCATCGGTGGCTTCGTTTCCCATGGCATGGAAGGAGAGAAAGAAGGGAGGGAGGAAGAATGCAGGTAGAGATCGAGGAGGAGAATTTATAGGGAGGGAAGGGCTGTTTGAAAGCACCACCATACATAGGTTCGTTTGACGGCCCGTCCAAAAAGGCTTTGAGACTCGCACGGAGATGCGAGGAAATGGTCAGAAACGTGGTTGGTGATGCGGCGGTGCAGCGTGAGGGGTTTGGATTCTAATATTAGTGAGACGGTCCTTAGTAATTGGAATCAGCATGATGCGGTGGTTGGATAAGGGAGATAGCCGACCCGGGAACCGAGGCACGGTGCAGGGGCAGCTACCGTGTTGACCACTATTCCAAGTTTAGCTTTAGTCGCATAAGACGATTAAATTAACCGAGAGGACAAACAGGGAAAAGTACCAAAAGAGTTTACGTGGAAAAAAAGAATTTGATGGTTAATGCATAAGACAAATAAAATAATAAATGATATGCCCGAGTAATCACCTGATGCGGTGAATTGATCACATCGACAGTAATTATCATCCTTTCTAGGTATGAAAAATAGTGCATTTGACCCTCTATTTATATGTATATATATATCATTTATTTTCTCTGCAAAAAAATTGGAGAAAAATAACAGAGAATTTTAATTGTGCGTGCCCTAAGTCAACGGTATCCGGTGAGGAACCAACGATGTCAGATCCAGCCACGTGGTCACGCCTTTGCAAAGCCTCCATTAATCCACGCACTAGAAGCAAGCCTGGACGGGTGGCCCGACATGAACCAATCCCACCTCGTCTCCTCCTCGACTTTACCCTGCGTCTCCCCAACCCACAATTCCTTCTCAGGGGACACCGCAATGGCCACAGCAGCTCTCCTCTTATCTACCCTTCCCCCGGCCCAACGCCACGGCCTCCTCCAGTACCACCACTCTACCCGCCCCCGCTGCCGCCTTCTCCCCGCCTCTCCACTGCAGGGGAGGCAGCGCCATCGCTTGCCCAGCCCCATCCGCGCGATCCAAGAGACCGAAGAGAAAGCCAAGGCCTCGTCCTCTGCCGACGAGATCACCGAGAAGTACGGGCTGGAGTTTGGCCTCTGGAAGGTGAGCCGCTAGCTGCCGCACCTGGAGCTACACTCCCAAAGTCTGCCCTCGACTCATCTGCCCTCTTTGCTTGTCCGTGCAGATATTTAGCTCCAAGGAGGGCGGCGACGGAGCGGAGGGGGAAGGCAAAGAGAAGTCCAAAGCTGATCAGGCCAAGGAACTGCTGGCCAAGTACGGAGGAGCTTACTTGGCCACCTCAATCACCCTCTCCTTGATCTCCTTCTCCCTCTGCTACCTCCTCATCGGTGCCGGAATCGATGTGCAGGCGCTGCTCAACAAGGTAAGACACGAGAACCTTTCGAAGCAAAGTTGCGCGTCGTAGCTAACAGAAGGTCCCACGGCCTGTGTGACAGATTGGCATTGCGACCGATGAGACTGGGGGCAAGGTCGGCACCTTTGCGCTGGCATATGCTGCACACAAGGCAGCATCTCCGATCAGGTTCCCGCCGACGGTCGCCCTCACCCCGATCGTCGCCAGTTGGATCGGGAAGAAGACCAACAAGTGACCGGATCTGCGAGCAAACCCTTCCACCTTATGCTTCTTCACTCTCTGTTGACTTGCCACTACAAAACTGTCCGTCCCATTCCATTCATCAGAGTTTTGTGAACTGGGTGGGTGGCTGTAGATTTGTCAGTCATGTAGTAGCTACTATTATACACGAATGAAACACTGGCTTGCTGGAAAACTAGAATTGTCTTGTGCAAACCCTCAGGGTTTTGAGAATCTTGGTCTTACAACAGTGGAAGGAGATGGATCTGTAACACAAACATCATATTCTATATTGTCCACAACCCATGTTTACCAACCTTGTTCATCCATGTATATTATATTTATGAGCTACTCGAATTCAGCAGCCACCTAACACAGTGGACAAGTTGTTTATCTTGTTATGCCTCAGCCTTTCCCACACCAAGATCGAATCACCCCCTAAATTCTCATGCAAGAATACATGGGTTTTAAATCTAATTGTGAAAAGCTTTGAAAGCTACGTAGATGAGTACATGATCTTTTAAGAATTTACATATTTTGAAACTAGATTATTTCACATGTCTTTAGATGCTCCCCTATCGATTGCAAAGTCATGTGAATTTATAAGAGTTAGATCTTTGAAGGATGTCAATGATTCATCAAGTCTCAATGTGTAGATGTCCATTGGCTCAAATGTCGCAATGGCATAACCATGCGACAAGTTGCTACTTATTGACGAGGTGCATCTGTCATACATATAAGCACAATGCGGATAATGGTCAAATCAACATTATTACTTGTTGATGATGTCAAATTTGGATCGTCCATCTGTGGAAGAAGACCATTCGAGCCTATCTATCACCACAGCAACATATTCTTCAAGTTTGCAGTGAGTTAGAGTGATACAGGTCGTGACCACCAATCATCCCTCGCTCGGGTACTGCTCAGAATTTTGTGATGGAGAAGCCCCACACACCAGGAAACTTGATGAAGTCTATTGCTAATTCATAGTTGGCAATTCGTATCAGCTTATGCCGGGCGATCATTAAGCTAATGTAAATGATCTGGAACTCACTCCCTCTGGTCAGCCAACATAGGTAAGGGTAGAAAGGAAGGATCTTTCTCTTGAGGGCCATAGCAGAGAACAAAATCACGAGGCAGATGAGGATGGTGAGCCACATGTAGTGATCCGCAATCAGCACACACACACCACTGGCGAATGCTGCCTTGAACCCTATGAACGCGACCTGCAGTAGTATTTCGGATAGAGTAAGACTGTAGACCTGGGTAACAGGAGTTCCTACCCGCACATAGATGACGAGGAATGGAACACAAATGGAGGATATCATGGCCAGGGCATCAGATATCAGAAACACCACAAAGGCAATCCCCCTTATACGCCTGTAGATGCTCTCATCATCGCTGCGATCCCTCTCAAAACTCCCTGATAAGGTGAATGCTGCAGTGAAGGTGACGGTGGTAATAAGCGCTGCCACGACGGGTAGACTATCGGCGATCTCTTTATAGTTCTTCTCTTCGACTTTGCTCTTTTGGTCTACCGCATGCTTACTGTCGGCTATTTCTTTTTTATTCTTCTCTTCAACCGTGCCCTTTTGGTCTACCGGATGTACCATGTCCTGAAGGAGCTGCGGGTCACTGAATCGCGCACCCTTATTCGTCAAATCAATCACTACCTTGAACTGCAAAAACAAGTAGAACCTGTTGGATCATTTAGACGGACACCAGGAACAGGGGTGAAGGGTTGAAAGTACGTACCATTTTGATTACCAGGCGGTTCCTTGTGTTGGATAGAGCGACATCAAGAGCGGTTTGACCGCGGTTGTTGGTTGCACTAAGCTTGACGCTTGGACTGGACGACAACATTTGTATGATGGCCATGTCTCGAGATATTATAGCTCGATGCAGGGGAGTGTTCCCATCCGAATCCGGCTCGTTCAAGAGATCAGTGAGACGAGGTGATGTAGCCACAAATCGGACCACTTGTTCTCTTCGTTTGCTGATGGCTACGTGGAAGAAGTTGCTGCCCTCCCCGTCCCTCACCTCCGTACAACCGGAGCATGTTTCGATGAGATGTTTGATCACGTTCACATGCCCGAAGCTTGCAGCGACATGGATTGCAGAGGCGCCACCATTGTCTCGCAAATACGCAGTAGATGCATCATTTTGTAGCAGAAGTCTCACCATTTCGAGGTCTCCGCGGGCGGCTGCAAAGTGGAGAGGTACGAGTCCGGCGGCATCGGCCTTTCGGGTTAAACTGGCCCTCTGCTGCAGCAACATCCTTGTGATTTCCACAGCTGATAAATCGGAAGCCGTCGGAAAAGGTTGTGGGATCCACCAATAAACTAAAAGCTTATATTAAACATGAGTATTTATAATCTTTTAGAAGATTCCATCTTATTTCTTTTCTGAATTACGTATGAATAAGACTCTTAAATCAAAATCTTATTAATTTAATATTTCAAGAAACCCATATAAAAAATATATTGTCAAACCTTTCGTTTGAAATAAACGTAATTAATTATACACTAAGGAAACTACTATTGGAACAATCTACTGTTCTAATTCATAAGAGAGAGTCAGTCTTAATTGAAACAGATGGATAGTTCTATGTCTATAAGATTTAACAGTACAATTTGACACAGAGGGTTCGTGTGATCGATCGACTTACGGGAGCTCCTGAGCACGGCTGAGTGCAAAGCTGTCCGCCCATTAGGTCCGTCGCATGACGCCTCCGTCGCCGCCAGCAAACGCCGCACGATCGACGCTGACCCGCTTTCCACCGCCATATAGAGGGGCGACACGCCGTTGACGTTGTTGGTCACCGCCGATACGCCCGGAGCCTTCGCCATCAGTTCCTCGACGAAGGAATCGTGGCCGTTCAGTGCCGCCTCGTGCAAGGCTGTGTTACCAACGTTGTTTACCATGTAGGGCAGCCGACGTTCAGGATCGCCCCGACGGGGGGGGTGAGGGATGAAGACATCCACCATGGGCGTGTGGCCGGCTCTGGCAGCGCAGTGCAACGGAGTGTCACCTTGTCCGTTTTGGATCACGAGGAAGAAGGGCTGCCGGCTGAGGGCTCTGGTGGCGAAGTCAGTGTGTCCTAGCTTGGCTGCAATGTGAAGCACGGTGTTCCTTTCGGCCGTGACTTGAAGGAGGGAGTCGTTCCCTCCGAGTACGCTCATGTCGCCCGTCCTCGCTGCCACCAACAATTCATGGCTCATCGGAGTAGCGAATAAGCCAGGGAGTGGTTCCATGGCCTCCTCCTCTCCTTGTCGAGATAGTCTTTAACTATTATAAAGTAACCCAAGACGATATGCCGTCGATAAGAATGCGTTTGTGTGATATGGTTCTAACTCATTCGATGTTAATGTCAGTGTGTCTCTAAACAGTGCGATAATGAATTAAACTGAAACTTGGTAGTTGGTAATCTTTGACCCATTCTCCAAAACATGTCTGAACAGAGTCAATGTAAAACCAGCCGACTCCCAAGTCTTTCTTATTGTGGATGACAGTAGCTAACACATGATCAAGCCATGAGATGGTTTGGGAAGTCCCCATCGATCGTCCATCATCTGCATAGAATAGAATAGAACAGCGGCACATACATCCCGTTCTAGTGGGAGTTTCTGATTTCTGATTTCTTATGACAGTGCCACAATACCTGCCTTCTCCTCTCACACAAACCACACTACTGTTTTGTGAAAAATGATACTTATAACCATGCTTTTCTAGTGCAAGCAAATGAGACAATATGAGTCTTTTCAACTCCGGAAATATCCCATTATTACCATAAAATGCTTCGTCCACAACATTGATTAAATCCATACCACTTATCTCAACAATCTCAAGATCGAGTAGTCCTCCGAGTGATAGTTATACCCCTCTTTTATCTATACAGGGAATTCTTCACCAACATATAAAATAATCTTTAATTTTTTCAAGTTTGGATTGGGTTGGAGGCCTTCAAGTAATTGTAGCGACACTGAAGTTATCATATTTTCCCTATTTA
Source organism: Musa acuminata AAA Group (assembly GCF_036884655.1). Lineage (NCBI taxonomy): Eukaryota > Viridiplantae > Streptophyta > Magnoliopsida > Zingiberales > Musaceae > Musa > Musa acuminata. Next base: position 1,882,957 of record NC_088357.1, read on the forward strand.
CCCATTTCTAATGTAACTTCAAATACATGAGTTACGGAAGTATATCATGCAACTTTAAATAAGTCAAAGTATCTTCTGAATTTGACACTTGTTCGAGGTTTTATAACTATAATTCATTTAGATTCATCAACGATTCCAACTTTGAGAAGGCATTTCCAAGATCACCAACTACGATATGTCCAGACAACTTCAGGAGGTTACTCATCTGACTTATTCCATATGATATTTGGTTCAATGGACATCTATATACATTAAGATTTGTCAGCTTTTTCATATTATTCAAACCCTCAGGCAATTCGATAAGCCATTGATAACTTTTCAGGTCTAACTCTTGCAAATTTATAAGGTTGGTGACCGAAATAGGTTGCCTATGAAGTTTTGTACAATAAGCAAGTTTTAAAACATGCAAGTTCCCAAGATTATTTATTCGCTTCGGTAGTTTCTAAAGCTTTTCATAATAAGCTAGATTTAATACTCATAAATTTCTGAGCTTGCATAAGGATTTAGTAAGTGCTTGGATCTCGGACCGGGAAAGATTGAGGTATCTCAAGATAAGCAACTTGCCCACCGAATTAGGTAGCTATTCAACTTTGATGACTCGTAAATATAATATACATAGATGTATAAGATTGGTAAACATACCTTCCGGAATTTATAGGATATGAATATCCATCTCTTTTTGTAATAGCAAACCTCTCAACTGATTTATCCCATCGAATAAGGTCGTCGGAAATGTGATCGTATTGGAATCGATGAACATACGTAAATAAAGATATTGTCGTGGTATTGTTGAATTTGATAAAACCCCCCTCAAGTCATAGCAATGTTTTGTGGTAGTAAATAAAAAATACATATCATCATAGACGTGGAACTCCAGATTTGCCTTTAATGGTGCCTTCGACGTCTGAATACGGCAGAAAGCCTTCAACAGCTAAGACGTGCAAGAGGTCTTCATAATTGGTCTTGTCATCTTGTACAATCAACCAGCGGTACAAGACTAATCGTGTCATCGTATGTGGCATGTAATGAAGAAAAATTAAAGCCGTGTCCTGGTTGTGCATCACTTTCTCCCATTGACGCGGAAATTTGTTGTTGCCATCGATTCATTTCAGTATATCTGAATACGGAGCCAAAAATTTTCGCCTCCGTGAGAGACCAATCAATCATATAAATAATAGTTTCTCTTACAGGATTGAAATATCGCGTTTGCTTGCTCGTGTAGATCATGCCGGATGAGTGCTTGTCTCATGCATAATTTTGCCCATTCATCCTCCGATAGGCCGCTGAATTGCCACGTTCGGACGGAGGACCCCAATATATCCAGAATAAAAAACAAGTCAGGAATGACCACCACGGTACTCCCCGGTGCGCCGACGAGCAATAGAAAGTTCTCCAATTGGAGCCACTTATCCCTATCCTCCTCCCCTAGATCATCCAGAACGAGGAAGTATTTGCTTCCATAGATTCCATCGTAGAATAGCCCGATGTCATCGCATGGCTCCCGGTTATTGAACTCGTGAATTCTCTCATGATCCACGTGGGATCGAGAGATTCAATATTTGGGACAGGATAATATATATATAATATAACTAATTAAATTCTGATGAAATATTTTGATCAATAAAAAAGAAGTTCACAATATCTCACAGAGATTATAGTTGAGGGATTTCAGTCTTCCCCCCAACTTTTCTTCCTAAACCATCAATCTAGGTGGTCCTGTGAAAGGATAGGAAGACATGAGAATGATCTAGTTCCTCTTGCATATTGATAGTAATCTTGGATTAAAACGGTGCCTTGTAGATCAAACAGAGATTTCTTTTCAGATAACATCAAAAGGTATGCATCGTTAAACTAGATCTAAGTATTTGATTTTAATCCTGGCATAAAAGATTATTTTTATATTTAATTCAGCATATTACGGTTTTCTATGCTTACATCCACTTGAGTGGATTTATTAGTTTCCATGTGAGCGCCCATTCATTTCTTCAAAATGGTCACATATTATTGTTGCCCATTATATATAGTAGTGTTGGTTTTATCATACTATCTTGTTATGACAATTCAATATTTGCTTTATCCACTCTAAAACCACTCTGTTATGTCCTTAGCTATAATTGCTTAAGACATGTGACATTCAAATGATATGAGTCTGAAAGGTTTAACCTAGACCTTAACCTCGTGCAATTTATAAAGAACCTGTATAACGAAAAAAAATATTAAAAAGGTGAATGTAGAGGTAATTTACCATTGTTGCATACAAAAAGGGTAAGATAATCGACATTCAAAGTAACACAAAGCAATTGGCTTTTATTAGACTCGAAAGGGTCTCAAAAATAGGTTAAACGAGTGCATACAAAGGAGGTTCTGAAGGTAGATGTAGGCCTAATATTTACCTAGCATTTTTGTCGAATAGAAAGTGGATATACTAAAGATGTTGCATCACCCCATAGATACCTACTCAAAGCCCCATCCTCCCTAGTGCCACCCCATAGATATACTAAAGATGTTGCAGCACGTGAGAACAGTATAGCTTTAGGTCAATTTCCCCTTTGGCGCCGCACAACCAAAAATATTTTGAAGTTTTACATAATAAAAATATAAAATAAAAACACTGATAATAAACAAAAATGGGGCTGACTATACGAAGAAAACATTTGTATGATGGCCATGTCTTGAGATATTATAGCTCGATGCAGGGGATTGTTCCCATCCGAATCCGGCTCATTCAATAGATCAGTGAGACGACATGATCAAGCATAAGATATTATATAAGACTCATCTCCATTAATATAGTAATTAATGCAGGGGTGTGTTTCCATCCGAATCCAGCTCGTTCAATAGATCAGTGAGACGACATGATCAAGCCATGAGATATTATATAAGACTCATCTCCATTAATGTAGTCACTTCGGTGATTATTCTTTAGTGGAACAATAGTTTTTCTCAACCTATAAGACTCATCTCCATTAATGTAGTAATTTTGATCGCCTTTAAACTCTCGAAAGGTACAATTATACATCCTATCGAGCATAATTCACTAACCTTCTCTTCGGATATAAGTTACTATGCAATGTCAATGGCTTCCTTAATTATCCAACCGAAAATATTCAAATACTAAGATAACCAATTTTAATGACAAATCCTAATTACGTTAAGACCATCTTATTCTATAAGTCGTTCAACCCTTAGTTATTAACTTCATAGTACCACTAATCTTTTCATGCAACACTATAGTAGAAGCATAATCCAACTTACAAACTATCTTCATCTATTATTCTCGTGCTCGTATGCTAAATCTTTTATTTACCCTAATGAAAATAATCTAAGAGGAAAGTACTATTGATGATTATATCAAAATCTAAATGATGATTATGACTTAGGAAACAATACAAAGAACTTACGATAGCAATTCAAACATGTGACTTTTCAATATCATTTGAAGAATTATATGATAACTTGATTAGTCATAAAACATATATGAAATAAGAAGAGAGAAAGACAATATTAGTTATCACATTTTAATTCAATAAAAAATCCAAATGAATGGATAATGAAAATAATAAACACTTTAATAAAGGAAAGAATAAGATACCTCTTGAACACATAGGTAATATATAGAGTCACCGTCTTCTGTTACACTATCAATTTTCTAACTATAGTTACAACTTCAACTCAAACAACTCGGGAAATAACTTTAATCATAATAATTGCTACAACTATTATCAATTCTAAGATCATAATAATAATAATTAGTAAAAATATATTTGCTAACTTTGAGATAAAATTAGATACATAATAAAAATTTATCAATCTCGACATAAGCTTATTATCATACTCAACATTATAACTATTCCGTCTGCTTAACTAAGCAATTAGACTGACGTTTTTGGTGCTTTCCATCATATCACTTATAATATGTAGAATTTATTTATCCGAGGTAATGAAGAGAGTGACAGTAATAAAATTTCTATCACTTACACTGGTTTTATAATAATTTATATAGAAATATTTTTATACTCGATGATATTTTATGTGCTCATCATATTAAAAAAAAATCTTATTTTTATATTTTAATTCGGTAAATAAAATAATTTCTATTAAGTTCTTTATTGACTAGTTTGTTATAAAGGATCTGAAAATGAGAACGTTCAGTTTTGCTTTAATTATCAGTTTCATAAATTATCTAACGAATCACTTTTGCTTTAATTATCAGTTTCATAAATTATCTAACGAATCACTTTTGCTTTAATTACTGCTCCAATGCAGAGTGAGTGATTTAGATTCTAATATCGGTGAGACTATATTTAGGAACTGAAATCTGCATGACGTGGTGTTAAGATGGGGGAGATAGGCGACCCGGGAACCGATGCACGGTGCAGGGGCAGCTATCGTGTTGACCATTATTGCAAGTTTTGCTTTAGCCACATAGGCTGATGAAGATGATTAAATTAACAGAGAGGTCAACAGGGAAAAGTAGAAATTTGCTGCCTAAATGTATAAGACACAGAGAACAAAAAAATTGAGCACAGAGGAATGAGACGATACTTAAGAGTTTCATAAGAGGGCATAGACGCGACTCCTGGTTGAGTCACCCCATTCCCTCTTGTGAATAAAAGCGGGTTTTTAATGTCTCTAAAATCTGAAAGTGATCAAACTCAACAGACCATTTGAAGAACTAATTGGTCTCGAGATTATTGAGATAAGTGTTGGCATAAGCATGTGACAAGTTGCTATTTGTTGATCAGGTGCATCTGTCATACATCTAACCACATCGCAGATAATGGTCAAATTAACATTGTTACTCGTTGACGAGCTCAAATTTGGATCGTCCATTTGTGGAAGAAGACCATTCGAGCCTATCGATCACCACAGCAACATACTCTTCGAGTTTGCAGCGAGGCAGAGGGATACAGGTCATGACCACCAATCATCCCTCGCTCGGGTACTGCTCAGAATTTTGTGATGGAGAAGCCCCACACACCAGGAAACTTGATGAAGTCTATTGCTAATTCATAGTTGGCAATTCGTATCAGCTTATACCGGGCGATCATTAAGCTAATGTAAATGATCTGGAACTCACTCCCTCTGGTCAGCCAACATAGGTAAGGGTAGAAAGGAAGGATCCTTCTCTTGAGGGCCGTAGCAGAGAGCAGAATCACTAGGCAGATGAGGATGGTGAGCCACATGTAGTGATCCGCAATCAGCACACACACACCACTGACGAATGCTGCCTTGAACCCTATGAACGCGACCTGCACTAGTATTTCGGATAGAGTAAGACTGTAGACCTGGGTAACAGGAGTTCCTACCCGCACATAGATGACGAGGAAGGGAACACAAATGGAGGATATCATGGCCAGGGCATCAGATATCAGAAACACCACAAAGGCAATCCCCCTTATACGCCTGTAGATGCTGTCATCATCGCTGCGATCCCTCTCAAAACTCCCTGATAAGGTGAATGCTGCAGTGAAGGTGACGGTGGTAATAAGCGCTGCCACGACGGGTAGACTATCGGCGATCTCTTTATAGTTCTTCTCTTCGACTTTGCTCTTTTGGTCTACGGTATGCTTACTGTCGGCTATTTCTTTTTTATTCTTCTCTTCAACCGTGCCCTTTTGGTCTACCGGATGTACCATATCCTCAAGGAGCTGCGGGTCACTGAATCGCGCACCCTTATTCGTCAAATCAATCACTACCTTGAACTGCAAAAACAAGTAGAACCTGTTGGATCATTTAGACGGACACCAAGAACAGGGGTGAAGGGTTGAAAGTACGTACCATTTTGATTTCCAGGCGGTTCCTTGTGTTGGATAGAGCGACATCAAGAGCGGTTTGGCCGCGGTTGTTGGTTGCACTAAGCTTGACGCTTGGACTGGACGACAACATTTGTATGATGGGCATGTCTCGAGATATTATAGCTCGATGCAGGGGAGTGTTCCCATTCGAATCCGGCTCGTTCAAGAGATCAGTGAGACTAGGTGATGTTGCCACAAATCGGACCACTTGTTCTCTTCGTTTGCTGATGGCTACGTGGAAGAAGTTGCCGCCCTCCCCGTCCCTCACCTCCGTACAACCGTGGCATGTTTGGATGAGATGTTTGATCACGTTCACATGCCCGAAGCTTGCAGCGACATGGATTGCAGAGGCGCCACCATTGTCTCGCAAATACGCAGTAGATTCATCATTTTGTAGCAGAAGACCCACCATTTCGAGGTCTCCGCGGGCGGCTGCAAAGTGGAGAGGTACGAGTCCGGCGGCATCGGCCTTTCGGGTTAAACTGCCCCTCTGCCGCAGCAACATCTTTGTGATTTCCACAGCTGATAAATCGGAAGCCGTCGGAAAAGGTTGTGGGATCCACCAATAAACTAAAAGCTTATATTAAACATGATTATTTATAATCTTTTAGAAGATTCCATCTTATTTCTTTTCTGAGTTCCGTGTATATAAATAAAGCATGCGCCGTAAACTCAGGATCTTGACTCCAATTATGAAATGAAGTGTGACTAAGACTTCTAAATCAAAATCCTATATATTTAATATTTCAAGAAACCCAATATAAAAAATATATTGTCAAACCTTTCTTTTGAAATAAACGTAATTAATTATACACTAAGGAAACTACTATTGGAACAATCTACTGTTCTAAGTCATAAAAAGTTGATCCAGCATGCAAAACACAGGCACTATGAGAGAGAGTCTTAATTGAAACAGATGGATAGTTCTATGTCTATAAGATTTAACAGTACAATTTGACACAGGGTTCGTGTGATCGATCGACTTACGGTGGCTCCTGAGCACGGCTGAGTGCAAAGCCGTCCGCCCATTAGGTCCGTCGCACGACGCCTCCGTCGCCGCCAGCAAACGCCGCACGATCGACGCCGACCCGCTTTCCACCGCCATATAGAGGGGCGACACGCCGTTGACGTTGTTGGTCACCGCCGATACGCCCGGAGCCTTCGCCATCAGTTCCTCGACGAAGGAATCGTGGCCGTTCAGTGCCGCCTCGTGCAAGGCTGTGTTACCAACGTTGTTTACCATGTAGGGCAGCCGACGTTCAGGATCGCCGCGACGGGGAGGGTGAGGAATGAAGACATCCACCATGGGCGTGTGGCCGGCTCTGGCAGCGCAGTGCAATGGAGTGTCTCCTTGTCCGTTTTGGATCACGAGGAAGAAGGGCTGCCGGCTGAGGGCTCTGGTGGCGAAGTCAGTGTGTCCTAGCTTGGCTGCAATGTGAAGCACGGTGTTCCTTTCGGCCGTGACTTGAAGGAGGGAGTCGTTCCCTCCGAGTACGCTCATGTCGCCCGTCCTCGCTGCCACCAACAATTCATGGCTCATCGGAGTAGCGAATAAGCCAGGGAGTGGTTCCATGGCCTCCTCCTCTCCTTGTCGAGATACTCTTTAACTATTATAAAGTAACCCAAGACGATATGCCGTCGATAAGAATGCGTTTGTGTGTTATGGTTCTAACTCATAATGTCTCTAAACAGTGCGATAATGAATTAAACTGAAACTTGGTAGTTGGTAATCTTTGACCCATTCTCCAAAACATGTCTGAACAGAGTCAATGTAAAACCAGCCGACTCCCAAGTCTTTCTTATTGTGGATGACAGTAGCTAACACATGATCAAGCCATGAGATGGTTTGGATGGGAAGTCCCCATCGATCGTCCATCATCTGCATAGAATAGAATAGAACACCAGCACATACATCCCGTTCCAGTGGGAGTTTCTGATTTCTGATATCTTATGACAGTAACTAACGCATGATCAATGCATCTCTCTCATCCAGCGAAAGTCTTTCTGATTTCTGTGATGCTTGCATATTTAGTCACATTGATTTCAGTAGTGCCACAATAATACCTGCCTTCTCCTCTCACACAAACCACACTACTGTTTTATGAAAAATGATCATTATAACCATGCTTTTCTATATACAAACATGCAAATGTAGTCTCTTGATGTTAAGTTAGCACACATTGCTAAGATTGCCCAAATCAAAGTACATCTTGATTGTCACATCAGTTCCTCCCTCTACTCTTCTAATCTGTGATGCGACCATATTAACTACCCTCTTTAGTTATTCTTCGTTTTTGAGTTCAATTAATTCTTCTCCTTCTACTCCTTTGAAATAGACCCTATGGCTATTTTCATCTTGATTTTCATCTTTATTCGCTTTCTTTTCGGCATTGGTAGATGAAACCAACATATTAGATGAGAAGAAAAGAAAAAAGACTTGCATGATAAAAGAAGTCACGTCAATATAAATGAATGCATTTGACCAAATTTCAAAGTCAACCACATAAGTTAGCCACAGATACAAGCTAGCTAGGGGCCTCGCAATCAAGTTGACCAACTCAACTATCGTGAATCGGAACATCTAACTCGGATAACCAACTCAAATCATATCTCATTCTAATATAATCAAAGTATAAATTACTCAGTGATAGAAGAACAATACTGTGCTGGTTGAAGTTGCAGCCATATATAAATAAAGAACCCACTGGCCGTCTTTGAGCTGTTCATCGAAAGGTTTTATGTTGTTAGAATGACAGGACATACTCGACACATCAAATACAATTCGATGCGTCAACTGCTGCCGGAATCAGATGGTGCTTTCTGAATAGTTAAATGAAATATTAATAATTCTGTCTCAATCTGCTCTAATCGTAGTATAAAATATTCCAAGGTAAGAGAACGTATGGATGACAGAGCACTGCAGTCATATAAACATAAAGATTTCAGATGTTTGAATCCTTGTAGCCACTCCGGCAAACAGTCCAAATTGTCGCATCCGTTGATCGTCAAGCTTCTGAGTTTAACACATCGTTCCATGTCCTGTGGCAAACACCTCATCTCCTGGCATCCAACTATCTCCAAGTTCTTTATTGGGAGGTTTTGCCAACCCTCGAATTCAGATGTCTGCAGCATTTTATTGTTCAACCAAATACTCAACGTTGAGACCTCAAGATCCACCTCTAAAGCTTTGAATTTTGGACATTGGATCAGTGTCAATCGACGGAGTTTCGGGAACAAAAATTCTTTTTTTCTCTCCACCTTTAGCCATTTTTCTAGTGCAAGCATATGAGACAATGTGAATCTCTTCAACTCCGGTAATATCCCATTATTACCATAAAATGCTTCATCCACAACATTGATTAAATCCATACCACTTATCTCAACAATCTTAAGATCGAGTAGTCCTCCGAGTGATGGTAGCTTTTTACATCTCTTAAGATTGATTAGTTTGATCTCTTTGGAGATAGTTAAACTCCTTTTTTATCCATACAGAAAATTCTTCACCAACATATTAAATAATTTCTAATTTTTTCAAGTTTGGATTGGGTTGGAGACCTTCAACTAATTACAGCGAAACCAATTATGAAGTTATCATATTTTTCCTATTTATCCATATTTCCAATGTAACTTCAAATACATGAGCTACGGAAGTATATCATGCAAGCTTAAAGGAGTCAAAGCATCTTCACACTTGTTCGAGGTTTTGTAGTATAATTCTTTTAGATTCATTAACTATTCCAATTTTGAGAAGGCATTTCCAAGATCACCAATTATAATATGTCCAGACAACTTGGAGAAGACGTTTCCAAGGTTACTCGTCTAACTTATTGCATGTGGTATTTGATTCAATGGACATTTATATACATTAAGATTTGTCAGTTTATTTTATGTTATAAGAGAATCAACCAGCGGTACAATACTAATCGTGTCATCGTAGGTGGCTTGTGATGAAGAAAAATTAAAGCTGTGTCCTGGTTGTGCATCATTTCCTCCCACCGACGCATAATTAGAGCATAAATTTATTGCTGCCATCGATTCATTTCAGTGTATCTGAATATGGAGCCAAAAACCTTCACCTTCGTGGGAGACCAATCATATAAATAATAGTTTCTCTTGTAGGATAGAATTATCTCGTTTGCTTGCTCGTGTTGATCAGGCCGGATGAGTGCTTGTCTCATGCACAATTTTACCCACTCATCCTCCGATAGGCTGCTGAATTGCCTCGTTCGGACGGAGGACCCCAATATATCCAGAATAAAAAACAAGTCAGGAATGACCACCACGGTACCCCCGGTGCGCCGACGAGCAATAGAAAGTTCTCCAATTGGAGCCACTTATCCTTGTCCTCCTCCCCTATGTTGAGATCATCCAGAACGAGGAAGTGTTTGCTTCCATGGATTCCAGAATAGCCAGATGTCATCGCTTGGCTCCCCGGTTATTGAACTCGTGAATTCTCTCGGAGATTCAATGTTTGGGACATCCACCCGGATAAGATATATATAATATAATTAATTTAATTCTAATAAAATATTTTGGTTAATAGAAAAAAAAATCCACTTAAAGTAGAATTTCGTAGAAGATAATCTTGATGGGAGGAAATCTCATAATTATTTATCCTAGATCCTCTACTCTCGCCTATAAATAGATTGGATCTCTAAGGGCTAAAGAGAGAACATCTCACAGAGGTTATAGTTGAGGGATTAGAAGTCTTTCCCCAACTCTTCTTCTAAACCATCAATCTAGGTGATCTTGTGAAAGGATAAGAAAAGAGGAGAAGGAGCTAGTTCCTTTTGTAGATTGACAGCGATCTTAGATTAAAGACGGTACCTTGCAGATCAAACAGAGATCTCTTTTCAGATGACATCAAAAGGTATGCATCGTTAAACTAGATCTAAGTATTTGATTTCAATCCTGACATAAAAGATTATTTTTGCATTTAATTCAACATATTATAGGTTTTTATGCTTACATCCACTTGAGTGGCTTCGCTAGTTTCCATGTGAGTGCCTATTCATTTCTTCAAAACGGTCACATATTATTATTGCCCATTATATAATAGTGTTGGTTTTGTCATACTATCTTACTATAGCAATTCAATATTTGCTTTATTTACTCTGTTATGTCCTTAGCTAGAATTACTTAAAACGTGTGGTATCCAAATGATATGAGTCCGAAAGGGTTAATCTAGACCTTAACCTCGTGTCGTCTATAAAAAACCTGTATAACAAAAAAAATGTTAAAAAGGTGAATGTAGGGGTAATTTACCATTGTTACCTACAAAAAAGGGTATGATAATCGACATTCAAAGTAACACAAAACAATTGACCTTTATTAGACTTGAAAGGGTATCAAAAATAAGCTAAGAATTCACACAAAGGAGGTTCCAAAGGTAGATGTAGGCCTAATATTTACCTAGCATTTTTGTCGAACAGAAAGTGGATATACTAAAGATGTTGCATCACCCCATAGACACTTACTCAAAGCCCCATCCTCCCCAGTGCCACCTGTTTTTGCCGAACATTTCATATCACTAGGCCATCAACCAAAAATCAACTCCTAGCACGTGAGAACAGTATAGTTTTAGGTCATTTTCCCCTTTGGTGCCGCACAACCAAAAATATTTTTAAGTTTTATCTGATAAAAACATAAAATAAAAACACTGATAATAAACAAAAATGAGGTTGACTATAGTGTTTTCTGTCTTGTACAAGCTGCCCTAAAGAAAACATAAAAAATATGAAGAAAACAACATAAAACAAGAATTGAAAATCATCATGGACAAGTGATGAATTACTTGTTTGCATCATTCCATGACACTGACCGGTTGACACATGATTGACACCTCAGCAATCACCTTTTATGTATCGATCATGATTATAATGGTCTAAAAACTCTATTATAAAGGAGTTTCCCAAGTATGTTCCATGAAACTTTTTCTAATATTATTTAAGTTATTGGTTGAATCCTTCTAGCCCAAAATAAACTTAAGCATCAAAAGAGTATTTATTGAGAATACCCTAATATAGTTCTATAAAGTTTGCCCCATCAGAGTCAGTAGGGTTTAGCATCTTCGAAATTGATAGGATTCGACCTCATCAGGATCGAATGGGTTTGGCACCTTCAAGATTGAACGGGTGTGGTGTCGACCGAGATAAATTATGATAAATGTAAAATGAACCTCGGGTAGCTTTGAATATATAGCCAGACAAATTATGACAAATGTACAACCGAGTTCTATGCTAATAACATATAAGTGATGAAATAAATTAGATGCTTGATCCAAAATTTAGCTATATACCCTCAATCTTTGTTTCGTACGTTTATCTTGAATATATTCGATCTGATAATGACTTCCATAAACATGGTTTTGTATAGACTATCAGAAATTTTAGTTCGGTTCTAGAATTTGAAATCAATCAATTAATTTCGTTAACGAATCTCAAACCTGTCTTTTTTTTTTTGAGATATTTGATGAGAAGATAAGAAGAGATTTGTAGTTAAAGACCTTTATGTGTTTCTTGTTGATAGAACGTGACATGCTTGTAATGAAAAGAAAAGATTTAAATTTGACTAACATTTTGAGAAAGAGATTATGATGCAAGAATGAAGAAAAAAAAAGTTGAAAATATAACATTTTATTTCCTTTAAATTTTTTTACGTATATTAAATTAGTATGAGAAAATTAGGGTGCGCCCTTTGAGAAATATGAAAAAGGACGCGTCACCCAAGAAAAGTCTAGAAATTCACCCAAATTTATTCTCAGCAAGTGTTCCGAAGGAGAAAAAAAAATATAATATACTCAAATTCTTGAGTTTTGAATTGTTCTTATTTGAGTAGTCACAATCATATTCATGAAAATATAAAAGATAAAAAAGGAGTGGTAAAAAAACAAAAAAAATCTTATAAATTATATTAAAAATACATTTATCATATTTTTATTATATTATTATAAAGTACATTATATATTATTACATAGATTAGATAAGAAATATTATATATTATATAAGATTTGGTCTAACATAATATATAAGTGAGAATATTTTCAAGAAATGATGCCAATGTTTATATTTTCTTAAATCGGATTTGGAAGGGATAGTTAGTTCACATTGCAATTAATTTAGTGATCAGCAAGGGAAGAGTGGCATTCCTCATCAGGATCTCTTATCCACGTTTAGAGTTAGAAAAAACAACACCAAGAGCCGTAAGCTCTTAAAACAAGCCCATGTCTCGAGATGTGTTATTTTCAGGCCAAAGTTCTTCGATAACATTAACAACCTGTTTTTTGTTTTTGAATTTCTAAAGCAAAACATGTATAATTAATATTAAAAACATATATGATTTCCAAATCAAAACATGAAGCTCCGAAGAAAACCCCTCGACCCAAAAATTTCCATAGCCACTAACTTTAGCGTCATTCGCTAGTCAATTAGTTGTTCGATTTTGCTCCATAGACGAACGAGAGATACTTTAGCTTCCTCAAACGATAGCATATATACATCGATATCGTGCACCTCATTATGAATAAAGGGTTAAGTTTGTGCATCAAAATTCGGACCCCACTTGAATATGGAGCTTCTTGATCCGTAAACCAGAAAATTATTTGAAGGGGCAGGCACTTGTATTCTATGATGACAATAGATGGAGTCCGACAAACAAGAAAATTTTGAATAGAGCATTTTTTTCTGGAGCCACCGTTCCATCACTATCACAAATATGAAGTCTTGTGAATTTATAAGAGTTAGATCTTATGAATTTATAAGAGCACTTTATTCTTTAGATGCTCTCCTATCGTTCGTAAAGTCTTGTGAATTTACAAGAGTTAGATCTTGAAGGATGTCAATGATTCGTCAAGTCTATAGATGTCCATTGGCTTAAATGTCACAGGGAATACGAGCACTTTATTCTTTAGATGCTCCTCTATCGATTGCAAAGTCTTGTGAATTTATAAGAGTTAAATCTTGAAGGATGTCAATGATTCGTCAAGTCTATATATATCCGTTGGCTTAAATGTCGCAGGGAATATAGAAGATGAGTAACCTCCTAACATTGTCTTAGTTGACAGTCGAATCACAGAGTTGTAGTCATTAAGAGATTTAAAAGAATGACATCTACAAAACCTCCCTACTTCTTTAAAGTTGCACAACTTACGTATTACATTCTTTAAATTTCTAAGCTTGCATAAGGATTTAGGAAGTGCTTGGATTTCGGATTGGGAAAGGTTGAGATATCTCAAGATAAGCAACTTGCCCACTGAATTAGGTAGCTGTTGAACTTTCATAGCTCGTAAATATAATATACGTAGATGAATAAGATTGGTAAACATACCTTCCGGAATTTGTAGGATATGATATTTATGTTAGAGATCCATCTCTTGTTGTAATAGCAAACCTCTCAACTGATTTATCCCATCGAATAAGGTCATCGAAAATGTGATCGTATTGGAATCGACAAACATACGTAAATAAAGACATTGTCGTGGTATTGTTGAATTTGATAAACCCCCCTCAAGTCGTAATAATGTTTTATGGTAGTAAATAAAAAATGCATACAATCGTAGACGTGGAACTCTAGCTTTTCCGTTATGGTGCCTTCGACGTCTAAATATGGCAGAAAGCCTTCAGCAGCTAACACGTGCAAGAAGTCTTCGTAATTGGTCTAGTCATCTTGTACAATCAACTAGCGGTACAATACTAATCGTGTCATCGTAGGTGGCATGTAATGAAGAAAAATTAAAGCTGTGTCCTGGTTGTGCATCACTTCCTCCCACCGATGCATAATTAGAGCATAAATTTGTTGCTGCCATCGATTCATTTCAGTCTATCTGAATACGGAGCCAAAAACCTTTGCCTTCGTGGGAGACCAATCATATAAATAATAGTTTCTCTTATAGGATTGAATTATGGCGTTTGCTTGCTCGTGTTGATCAGGACGGATGAGTGCTTGACTCATGCACAATTTTACCCACTCATCCTCCGATAGGCCGTTGAATTGCCACGTTCGGATGGAGGACTCCAATATATCCAGAATAAAAAACAAGTCAGGAATGACCACCATGGTACTCTCCGATGGTCCTCCTCCCAAATCCCAAATCATCGAACAAGGAAGTATTTAATAGAAGATAAAATTTCCCCAACTATACGAGGAAATTCTTCTTTCTAATCTATATAAATAGGAGAGGGACATGTGTCCCATCTATCCTATACCCTCTGCTCTCGCCTATAAGTAGACTGGATCTCTAGGGACTAAAGAGAGAACATCTCACAAAGGTTATAGTTGAGGGATTACAGTCTTTCCCCTAACTTTTCTCCTAAACCATCAATGGTTCTGTGAAAGGATAAGAAGAGAGGAGAAGGATCTAGTTCCTCTTGCAAATTGACAATGATCTTTGATTAAGGACGGTGCCAGATCAAACAGAGATCTCTTTTCAAATGACATTAAAAGGTACACATCGTTAAACTAGATCTAAGTATTTGATTTAAATCCTGACATAAAAGATTATTTCTGTATTTAATTCAGCATATTATAGTTTTTTATGCTTACATCCACTTGAGTGGCTTTGCTAGTTTCTACGTGAGTGCCCATTCATTTTTTCAAAACGATCACATATTATTGTTGCCCATTATATATAGTAGCGTGGGTTTTGTCATACTAACTTGCTATGGCAATTCAATATTTGCTTTATCCACTCTAATACCACTCTGCTATGTCCTTAGCTAGAATTGCTTAAGGCGTATGGTATCCAAATGATATGAGTCCGAAAGGGTTAACCTAGACCTTAACCTCGTGTAGTCTATAAAGAACTTGTATAACGAAAAAAAATATTAAAAATATGAATATAGGTGTAATTTACCATTGTTATATACAAAAAGGATAAGATAATCAACATTCAAAGTAACACAAAACAATTGGCTTTTATTAGACTTGAAAGGGTCTCAAAAATAGACTGAGAATGCACACAAAGGAGGTTCCGAAGGTAAATGTAAGCCTAATATTTACCTAGCATTTTTGTCGAACAGAAAGTGGATATACTAAAGATGTTGCATTACTCCATAGAAACCTAATCAAAGCCCATTCTCCCGAGAGCCACCGTTCCATCACTATCACAATTATGAAGTTTTACATGATGAAGTCATTGTGAATTTATAAGAGTTAGATCTTGTGAATTTATAAGAGCACTTTATTCTTTAGATGCTCTCCTATGGATTGCAAAGTCTTGTGGATTTATAAGAGTTAGATCGTCAATGATTCGTCAAGTCTATAGATGTTCATTGGCTTAAATGTCGCAGGGAAAAGAGAAGATGGGTAACCTCCTAACATTGTCTTAGTTGACAGTCGAAACACTATCACAGAGTTGTAGTCATTAAGAGATTCAAAAGAACGACATCTACAAAACCTCCCTACTCCTTTAAAGTTGCACAACTTACTTATGCATTGCATTCGAAATGGTTAAATATGACATTTGAATTGTAAATATTTGAAGGTCTCCAACCCAACACAAAATTAAAAAAAAAAAGAAATCATTTCATATGCTGACAAGAGATTCCCAATATGAATAAAAGCGGTTTTTTGATGTCTCTATAATCTGAAAGTGATCAAACTCAACAGAACCTAATTGGTCTCGAGATTATTAAGATAAGTGTTGGCATAACCATGCGACAAGTTGCTACTTATTGATGAGGTGCATCTGTCATACATATAAGCACATTGCGGATACTGGTCAAGTCAACATTGTTAATTGTTGATGAGGTCAAATTTGGATCGTCCATCTGTGGAAGAAGACCATTCGAGCCTATCTATCACCACAGCAACATATTCTTCAAGTTTGCAGCGAGGTAGAGGGATACAGGTCGTGACCACCAATCATCTCTCGCTCGGGTACTGCTCAGAATTTTGTGATGGAGAAGCCCCACACACCAGGAAACTTGATGAAGTCTATTGCTAATTCATAGTTGCCAATTCGTATCAGCCTATGCCGGGCGATCATTAATCCAGCGTAAATGATCTGGAACTCACTCCCTCTAGTCAACCAACATAGGTAAGGGTAGAAAGGAATGATCCTTCTCTTGAGGATTGGAATAAAGAGCAGAATCACGAGCCAGATGAGGATGATGAGCCAGTGATCCGCAAGCAGCACACACACACCACTGGCGAATGCTACCGTGAACCCTATGAACGCAACCTGCAGTAATATTTCGGAAAGAGTAAGACAGTTGACCTGGATAACAGGAGTTCCTACTCGCACATAGATGACGAGGAAGGGAACACAAATGGCGGTTATCATGGCCAGGGCATCAAATATCAGAAACACCACGAAGGCAATCCCCCTTATACGCATGTAGATGCTGCCATAATCGCTGCGATCGCTCTTAAAACTACTTGACAAGGTGAATGCTGCAGTGAAGGTGGCGGTGGTAATAAGCGCTGCCACGACGGGTAGACTATCGGCGATCTCTTTATAGTTCTTCTCTTCGACTTTGCTCGTTTGGTCTACCGTATGCACTGTATGCTTACTGTCGGCTATTTCTTTATGATTCTTCTCTTCGACCGTGCCCGTTTGGTCTACCGGATGGACCATGTCCTGAAGGAGCTGCGGGTCACTGAATCGCGCACCCTTATTCGTCAAATCAATCACTACCTTGAACTGCAAAAACCAGTAGAACCTGTTAGATCATTTAGACGGACACCAAGAACAGGGGTGAAGGGTTGAAAGTACGTACCATTTTGATTACCAGGCGGTTCCTTGTGTTGGATAGAGCGACATCAAGAGCGGTTTGACCGCGGTTGTTGGTTGCACTAAGCTTGACGCTTGGACTGGACGACAACATTTGTATGATGGCCATGTCTCGAGATATTATAGCTCGATGCAGGGGAGTGTTCCCATCCGAATCCGGCTCGTTCAATAGATCAGTGAGACGAGGTGATGTAGCCACAAATCGGACCACTTGTTCTCTTCGTTTGCTGATGGCTACGTGGAAGAAGTTGCCGCCCTCCCCGTCCCTCACCTCCGTACAACCGGAGCATGTTTCGATGAGATGTTTGATCACGTTCACATGCCCGAAGCTTGCAGCGACATGGATTGCAGAGGCGCCACCATTGTCTCGCAAATACGCGGTAGATGCATCATTTTGTAGCAGAAGTCTCACCATTTCGAGGTCTCCGCGGGCGGCTGCAAAGTGGAGAGGTACGAGTCCGGCGGCATCGGCCTTTCGGGTTAAACTGGCCCTCTGCTGCAGCAACATCCTTGTGATTTCCACAGCTGATAAATCGGAAGACGTTGGAAAAGGTTGTGGGATCCACCAATAAACTAAAAGCTTATATTAAACATGATTATTTATAATCTTTTAGAAGATTCCATCTTATTTCTTTTCTGAATTACGTATGACTAAGACTCCTAAATCAAAATCTTATTAATTTAATATATCAAGAAACCCATATAAAAAATATATTGTCAAACCTTTCGTTTGAAATAAACGAAATTAATTATACACTACGGAAACTACTATTGGAACAATCCACTGTTCTAATTCATAAGAGAGAGTCAGTCTTAATTGAAACAGATGGATAGTTCTATGTCTATAAGATTTAACAGTACAATTTGACACAGAGGGTTCGTGTGATCGATCGACTTACGGGAGCTCCTGAGCACGGCTGAGTGCAAAGCTGTCCGCCCATTGGGTCCGTCGCATGACGCCTCCGTCGCCGCCAGCAAACGCCGCACGATCGACGCTGACCCACTTTCCACCGCCATATAGAGGGGCGACACGCCGTTGACGTTGTTGGTCACCGCCGATACGCCCGGAGCCTTCGCCATCAGTTCCTCGACGAAGGAATCGTGGCCATTCAGTGCCGCCTCGTGCAATGCTGTGTTACCAACGTTGTTTACCATGTAGGGCAGCCGACGTTCAGGATCGCCCAGACGGGGGGGGTGAGGGATGAAGACATCCACCATGGGCGTGTGGCCGGCTCTGGCAGCGCAGTGCAACGGAGTGTCTCCTTGTCGGTTTTGGATCGTGAGGAGGAAGGGCTGCTGGATGAGGGCTATGGAGGCGAAGTTAGTGTGCCCTAGCTTGGCCGCAATGTGAAGCACGGTGTTCCTTTCGCCCGTGACTTGAAGGAGGGAGTCGTTCCCTCCGAGTACGCTGACGTCGCCCGTCCTCGCTGCCACCAACAATTCATGGCTCATTGGAGTAGAGAATAAGCAAGGGATTGGCTCCATGGCCGCCTCCTCTCCTTGTCGAGACACTCTTAACTATTACACAGCAATCCAAGACGATATGCCGTCGATAAGAAGGCGTTTGTGTGTTATGGTTCTAACTCATTTGATGTCGGTACGATATCGAATTAAACTGAAGCTTGGTGGTTGGCACTCTTTGACCCAGTCTCCAAAGCACGACTAAACAGAGTCAATGTAAAATCAGGTCTGAACTTGTATTTTGACTAAGTCTAAAATATCTTTCAACCACGTGATTCTTAACGTTTTAGAAGTTTTTGGAGGTTGAAAGAGATTTCTCGTCAAAATCTTGTTTAAAAAAAATATTTTAAAAAATTTCTCATCAAAATTTAATTTGAACTAAATCATTATAAGATTATAATATTTTTTTAATAGAGTTGTTTAATGTCCTCGTCACCTATCACTATCTCCATCTTGTCACTACGCTTGCCTCTTGTTTCCTCTTTCTCTATCATAGTCACTGTCGGGGGTGCCATCGCTTTATCACGAGACCCCATCATCTTTATTTTGTTTTTCTTCTTCCTCCACACTTATCTACCCTCTCTTCTTCCTTCATTCTTGCCTCCCTTATCATCTTTCTCCAATCTTTTTTTATCCATCGTTAAGATCACCACCATCCCTTGTCGACACTCAATGCCTCGACTCTTATTTATGTTTGCGATTACAAGTTCGATGAGAATTTATGGTGTTAAGATCTGATGAAGGACAGAACGGACAAAAAGAGAAGATATAGTGGGAGCAAGGGTGGCAAAATATAGAGGCAATCAATGATGTGGAGGCTATGAATAATCTTATTTAATAAAAAATAAAAAATATCCTATGAGAAAAAAAAAATCAGAATTTTTTTTATAAAAAAATTATTTTATTTCGTACTATTCTTGCGTAGTAAGTCTACTAGATGGATCCAAATGTGTGGGAAGACCAAAGACCTGATGATTTGTGAAGTGAAAGATCTTAGTATTTTGTGACAGTGGATGGCTGATGGACTCCACAAAGTTGACTGCCTTCTGGATTCAGTTTCTCGGATGATGAGGTTGACCTTCGGGTCATGCCGACTGCAAGTCTTTGTTTTATTGTGGATGACAGTGACTAACACATGGTGAAGCCATGAGATGGTTTGGATGGGAAGTCCCCATCGATCGACCATCACCTGCATAGAACAGAATAGAACAGGGGCACATTCATCCCGTTCCAGTGGGAGTTTCGCCATTTCAAGGCCGCAAAAGCGGATGGCAGCGCTTCCTGCGGCGTCGGCTTTGCTGATCAATGCATCTCTCTCATCCACCAAAGTCTTTCTGATTTCTGTGATACTTGCATATTTAGTCACATTGATTTCAGTAGTGCCACAATAATACCTGCCTTCTCCTCTCACACAAACCACACTACTGTTTTATGAAAAATGATCATTATAACCATGCTTTTCTATATACCAACATGCAAATGTAGTCTCTTGATGTTAAGTTAGCACACGTTGCTAAGATTGCCCAAATCAAAGTACATCTTGATTGTCACATATAAATGAATGCATTTGACCAAATTTCGAAGTTAACCATATAAGTTAGTCACAGATACTAGCTAGCTAGGGGCCTCACAATTAAGTTGACCAACTCAACTATCGTGAATCGGAACATCTAACTCGGATAACCAACTCGAATCCTATCTCAATATAATCTGATCACAGTATAAATTACTCGGTGGTAGAAGAACATACTGTGCTGGTTGAAGTTGCAGCTTTGGACGACCATTAACATCAATATCCAGCAGTCATCTAAGCTTCTGTGGCATGGATGATAGAGCTGTGCAGCCATGTATAAATAAATAATTCAGACGTTTAAATCCCCGCCGCCACTCGCAAACAGTCCAAATTATCGCATCCAGTAATCAAGCAGCTGAGCATATTCCACTGCTTCATATGCTGTGGTAAGCACTTCATCTCTTGGCATCCAACTATCTTCATAGGTGTCCCAACCCTTGAATTCAGACATCCACAGCACCTCATTGTTCAACCAAATTCTCAATCTTGTAACCATGAGGTCCACCTCTAAAGCTTTGAACTTTGGACATTCAATTATGTGGCAATCAACCATTCATTTCAACAGTATATTTATTTCAAAATTACTCAAGCTTAGAGTGGCACAATCTCACCACAGATAACACAAGTCAGAATACTGCATGTGTAATGATAAATTTACAAATTATAAGAAGGGAAAAAGAAAGCTCTCTGAAGACAAACAAGAATAGGCATTAAGATACGCAGACAATTGTGACAAACGCAATCTTCAATTCACTACCAAATTGGATGTCTTGTTTATTGTATATAAATTAATGCCCACGACGTGTTGTCGGCTTTGTATATAAATTAAACGAATAGACAAAGGCACTGCAAAAGTAATGTTGATGTCTTCCTGCGACGTCGGCTTTGTCGATCAACGCTCATCAATGCACATCTCGGTGGAGTGAAGAGCTTAGGCACCGGTTGCTTGGCCGGCGTTGAGACACCGATCGATGATACAGGAGAGATGGTCCTTGAACGCACCATGTACACCGTGGTTATATAGTACGGACCGTCTTTGAGCTGTTCATCGAAAGGTTTTATGTCGTTAGAATGGCAGGACATACTCGACACATCAAATACAATTTGACGCGTCGACTGCTGCCGGAAGCAGATGGTGTTTTCTGAATAGCTAAATGAAACATTAATAATTCTATCTCAATCTGCTCTAAT
The DNA here is from genome assembly GCF_036884655.1 of Musa acuminata AAA Group. Lineage (NCBI taxonomy): Eukaryota > Viridiplantae > Streptophyta > Magnoliopsida > Zingiberales > Musaceae > Musa > Musa acuminata. Next base: position 1,904,711 of record NC_088357.1, read on the forward strand.
CGTAGTATAAAATATTCCAAGGTAAGAGAACGTACTCTATCTACTTCGCTGGTTAAAGTCGCAGCTTTGGACAACCTTTAACATCCACGTTTGGCAGTCGTTTAAGCTTCTCTGGCATGGATGACAGAGCTCTGCACCCATACATGCATAAAGATTTCAGACGTTCCAATCCTTGCAGCCACTCCGGCAAACAGTCCAAATTGTCACATCCGATAATCGTCAAGCTTCTGAGTTTAACACATCGTTGCATGTCCTGTGGCAAACACCTCATCTCTTGGCATCCAACTATCTCCAAGTTAAATATTTGGAGGTTATGCCAACCCTTGAATTCAGATGTCCGCAGGATCTCATTGTTCAACCAAACACTCAATCTTATGATCTCGAGATTCACCTCTAAAGCTTTAAATTTTGGGCATTCGATTAGTGTCAATTCATAAAGTCTCGGGAACAAACGTTCTGCTCTTTCCACTTTTAGCCATTTTTCTAGTGCAGGCATATGAGACAATATGAGTTTTTCCAACTTGGGAAACATTCCATTGTTACCGTAGAATGCTTCATCCACAACATTGATTAAATCCATACCACTAATCTCAACAATTTTGAGATCGAGTAGTCCTCCGAGTGATGGTAGTCTTTTACATCTCTTAAGATCGATTAATTTGATCTCTTTCAACTTGTGGAGATAGTCAAAACCCTCTTTTATCCATACTGGCAATTCCTCGCCAGCATATAAAATAATTTCTAATTTTTTTAAGTTTAGATTGGGTTGGAGGCCATCAAGCACTTGCAGCGAAACCAATTCGAAGGTTCTTATGTCATCCATATTTATCCATTTCCAATGTAACCTCAAATACGTGAGTCGTGGAAGTACATCATGCAACTTTAAAGGAGTCGAAGCATCTTCTGAATTTGATGCTTGTTCAAGGTTTTGTAGCCATAATTCTTTTAGATTCATCAATGATTGCAACTCTGAGAAGGCATTTCCAAGACCACCAACAATGATATGTCCATACAATTTCAGAAGGTTACTCATCTGATTTATTCCACGCGACATTTGATTCAATGGACATCTATACACATTAAGGTTTATCAGCTTTTTCATATTACTCAAACCTTCAGGCAATCGGACAAGCCATTGACAACCTTCCAAGTCTAACTCTTGTAAATTTATAAGGCCAGTGACCGAAATGGGTAGCATTTGAAGCTTTGTACAGTAAGCTAGTCTTAAAACATGTAAATTCTCAAGATTATGCATTCGTCTTGGTAGCTTCTGAAGCTTTTCGCAATGAGCTAAATTTAAGACTCGTAAATTCCTAAGTTTGCACAAGGATTTAGGAAGTACTTGGATCTCGGATTGAGAAAGGTTAAGGTATCTCAAGATAAGCAAATTGCCCACTGAATGAGGTAGCTGCTGGATTCTAATAGCTCGTAAGGATAATATACGTAAATGTACAAGATTGATAAACATACCTTTCGGAATATGTAAGATATGATATTTGTGTTGGAGATCCAATTGCTTCTGCTGTTGTAATACCAAACCTCTCAACTTATTCACCCCATTGGACAGGACCTTCGGAAATGTGATAGTATTAGAATCGACAAGCATACGTAGATAGAGACATTGTTGTGGGATTATCGAATTTGAATCAACCCCCTTCAAGATGTAGCATTGTTTTGTGGCAGTAAATAAAAAATGTATATCGTCAGAGATGTGGGTCTCCAGATATTTCCTTATCAGCCTTTCGTCGTCTGAATACGGTAGAACGCCTTCAGCAGCTAAGACGTGCGAGACGTCTTTATAATTGGGCATGTCATCTTGTAGAATCAACCAGCGGTACAAAACTAATCGCGTCCTTGTTGGTGGCATGTAATGAAGAAAAATTAAAGCCGTGTCGGGGTTTTGCATCACTTCCTCCCACTGATGCGCATTTAGAGCATCAATTTGTTGTTGCCATCGATTCATTTCAGTATATCTGAATATGGAGCCAAAGATCTTGGCGTCCGTGGGAGACCCATCAGATGAATAATAGTTACTATTACAGAATTGAATTATCGCGTTTGCTTCGTCGTGTTGATCAGGGCGGATGAGTGCTCGTCTCATGCACAATTTTACCCAATCATCCTCCGATAGGCCGCTCAAATAGTACGAGGACCCCAGTATACGCTCACTGAAACGCAGGTCAGGAATGACCACGGTACTCCCCGGTGCGCCGACGAGCAATAGAAAGTTCTCCAATTGGAGCCACTTATCCTTGTCCTCCTCGTCGAGGTTGAGATCATCCAGAACGAGCAAGTATTTGCTTCCATGGATTCCATCGTAGAATAGCCAGATGTCCTCGCATGGCTCCCCGGTTATTGATCTCGTGAATTCTCTCATGATCCACATGGGATCCAAAGAAGCAATGTTTGGGACATCCACCCAGATTCGATGCTGGAATTGCTCCTGCACCCAGGAGTGGTGGTAAATCAACCGAGCAAGGGTCGTCCTTCCATCACCGCCATCTATGAGTAGCCATTCAACACCATCGCCAGACTGCTGTTGCTGCAAAATCTTGATGATTTCTTCTACATCCTCGTTGCGTCCCACCACCTCTTCTCTTAGGACGGTGGAGTACTCTTCTTCTTGTCGTGGATCCACAGACTCCATTATCTCCTTCGAGAGGCCCAACACAGACCCCCTCCTCACCAGATAGTTCAGCCTGCCTACCATCTCCTTGAGCTCCAATAGAATGGCTTGGCGAGAGGCCTCTCTGATGCTGCAGATGGAGTGTGGCAAGCGATTCGATGTTGCATTCGCTCCTCCACTTGGATGCCAGTCAAGGATCCTACCGAGCAGATCGTCGACGTTGACAATGGTTGCACCGACGTCGGTCAACCACTCCTCCAACTCCGGCTCCTTCAACGCTCGAAGCTCAGCGTCGAAGATCGTGCCATTGATAGCCCAGAGGCGGTCCCGAATCACTTCCATGTGGTTTGGCATGCCTAGTAGTCGTCCCTGCGCCATCATCGCAGGCATCGGCAGTATATGCAATAGTACGCGTTCCAGATCTGACGCCAACGCCATGGCTTTGATGTCAGGGTGGCAACTATGGAACTCTAGATCATCAATTGAGCTGTGGGCTAACATTACTCGACCCACTTGGAATCTACAAAGTATTTGTGCCCCGTAGTTGTTCCTTTTCGGACAACACTTTGTTTTCATCCCAAGCAACCATTAATGCTCGATGAAAGCTAATACGGGTGGTGCCACCGATACAATGACGCTCTTGGAATCTACCTTCACAATCTGTGCAAGTAACGAATCAATCATCCAACCAAGTTCCAAGTAATGTTTGATTCTACTATGCGGTTAGTTACCTTTGCGCGGCTCACCTGCAATCGCACAATCTTTGTGTCGAGCGAGCTGTAATGGAGCAAAAGATGATGTCTTTGTCTCAAGCGAGCTGTAAAGGAACAAAAGAACATGTGGTCGCCTACGATTCTCTACCTCTCATTCATTCTTTCTCATATTTCTTTTCTTCCTGTGTCAAGACACAGAGCAAATGGGTTTCTTTTCCCTTGGCGTTTGCCTTTCTCTGATGCTCCGAGGGAGCCATGAATGTGCTAACCTTCCTTTTCTTTAGTAAGTGATTAGGAAAGTAATGACCCAAGCATGACACGCCAATTCATTCAGTCGAGAATTGTCACTAAGATAATGACATGGTCGAAAGAGCCCGTTCCCCTGTAGCCACCGATAGGAGCATGATCTATTGAATCACCTATTGTATTGAATTAACCCATGACAGCAAAGCCCATCCCCTCTTCTTTCCTTTCTTGAATCACCTATTGTAGCAACCAACTATAATTTGGGAAAGACTTGCACACCCAACCATAGAGGGTATTAATTCTAGGCGACGTGATCCAGTTTTCCTTTCCCCTCTTTGGCACAAAGGATCATTTCCTATTTATCTCGAACAAGCATTAGCTCAAATAAATAGCACCCTCGTAGTCATCCTTCCTTGATGCCACCCATAGGGAGACATGCCTACCAACCATTAATATCAACGAGCCGAAGTAAGAGGTACCCTAACCCCCTGTCGATCTTATTACATCGGTTGCTTATGTATAAAAGCTAACCCCCAAAGCTTAAGGGAATAACTGGACTATTTTCACTTCTCTACTAATTTTATTACCGAATAGGTCGAGTCGGAACATCCCCCGACGCTGACCGTTTGTATAGAGACCTTAACAAGACTAAAATGCATGGAAGACACCAAATTTACTCTCCATGAATAAATAACACTTCGGGATCGTACCAATCGGGTTTGCCCTCATGTGACCCTCGTTGGCCCTGGAACGAGCTTACACTTAGGATCAAATCAAACGGTATCGACTTTAAGGTTTACAGCATCAAGGCAAGAACAAGAGGGAAAGAACCCTTTGCATGCCCTGCTTCTCTTTCATAAGCGTGACTCAAACTTTAATTAAGGTAGTGGACGTGAAGGCAACTGCAACATTGCAGAGGTGAAGCTTCAGTAGTTCTGCAAATATAATGCTTCAAGAGATCAGTGAGACGAGGTGATGTAGCCACAAATCGGACCACTTGTTCTCTTCGTTTGCTGATGGCTACGTGGAAGAAGTTGCTGCCCTCCCCGTCCCTCACCTCCGTGCAACCGGGGCATGTTTCGATGAGATGTTTGATCACGTTCACATGCCCGAAGCTTGCAGCGACATGGATTGCAGAGGCGCCATCATTGTCTCGCAAATACGCAGTAGATGCATCATTTTCTAGCAGAAGTCTCACCATTTCGAGGTCTCCGCGGGCGGCTACAAAGTGGAGAGGTACGAGTCCGGCGGCATCGGCTTTTCGGGTTAAACTGGCCCTCTGCTGCAGCAACATCCTTGTGATTTCCACAGCTGATAAATTGGAAGACGTTGGAAAGTTACTCCAAAAAGCTTTTAGAAGATTCCATCTTATTTCTTTTCTGAATTACGTGTATATAAATAAAGGATGCGCCGTAAATTGTCAATTTTGTGGCAATCAACCATTCATTTCAACAGTATATTCAATTCAAACTTACTCAAGATCTTAAGAGTCGCACAATCTCACCACAGATAACACAAGTCAGAATATTGCATGTGTAATGATAAATTTACAAATTATAACAAGGGAAAAAAAAGCTCTCTGAAGACAAACAAGAATAGACATTAAGATACGCAGACAATTGTGACAAACGCAATCTTCAAATCACTACCAAATTGGATGTCTTGTTTATTGTATGTAAATTAATGCCCACGACGTGTATCGCAGAGGCACTGCAAAAGTAATGTTGATGTCTTCCTGCGGCGTCGGCTTTGTTGATCAATGCACATCTCGGTGGAGTGAATAGCTTAGACACTGGTAGCTTGGCCGGCGTTGAGACACCGGTCGATGATACAGGAGAGATGGTCCTTATACACACGATGTACTCCGTGGTTATGTAGTACGGGCCGTCTTTGAGCTGTTCATCGAAAGGTTTTTTGTTGTTTGAATGGCAGGACATACTCGACACATCAAATACAATTTGATGCGTCAATTGCTGCCGGAATCAGATGGTGTCTAAGCATGTTCTGAACAGTTAAATGAAATACTATTAATTCTATCTCAATCTACTCTAATCACAGTATAAAATATTCGAAGGTAGAAGAACATACTCTGTTCCACCGGTTAAAGTCGCAGCTTTGGACAACCTTTAATAACAACTTTTCTTAGTCGTTTAAGCTTCTCAGGTATGGATGACAGAGCACCGCAGTCATATAAACATACAGATTTCAGATGCTTGAATCCTTGTAGCCACTCCGGCAAACAGTCCAAATTGTCGCATCCGTTGATCGTCAAGCTTCTGAGTTTAACACATCGTTCCATGTCCTGTGGCAAACACCTCATCTCCTGGCATCCAACTATCTCCAAGTTCTTTATCGGGAGGTTCTGCCAACCCTCGAATTCAGATGTCTGCAGCATTTTATTGTTCAACCAAATACTCAATGTTGAGACCTCAAGATCCACCTCTAAAGCTTTGAATTTTGGACATTGGATCAGTGTCAATCGACGAAGTTTCGGGAACAAAAATTCTTTTTTTCTCTCCACCTTTAGCCATTTTTCTAGTGCAAGCATATGAGACAATGTGAGTCTTTTCAACTCAGGAAATGTCCCATCGTCACCATAAAAGGCTTCATCCACAACATTGATTAAATCCATACCACTTAGCTCAACAATCTCGAGATCGAGTAGCCCTCCGAGTGATGGTAACTTTTTACATCTCTTGAGATTGATTAGTTTGATCTCTTTCAACTTGTGGAGATAGTTAAACCCCTCTTTTATCCATATAGGGAATTCTTCACCGATATATAAAATAATCTCTAATTTTTTCAAGTTTAAATTGGGTTGGAGGCCTTCGAGTACATGCAGCGAAACCAACTCTGAGGCTCTCATATCTTCCATATTTATCCATTTCCAATGTAACTTCAAATACATGAGTTGCGGAAGTATATCATTCAACTTTAAAGGAGTCAAAGCATTTTCTGAATTTAACACTTGTTCGAGGTTTTGTAGCCATAATTCTTTTAGATTCCTCAACGATTCCAACTTTGAGAAGGCATTTCCAAGATCACCAACTACAATATGTCCAGACAACTTTAGGAGGTTACTCATCTGACTTATTCCATGTGGCATTTGATTCAATGGACATCTATATACATTAAGATTTGCCAATTTTTTCATGTTATTCAAACCTTCGGGCAATTCGAGAAGCCATTGACAACCTTCCAAGTCTAACTCTTGCAGATTTATAAGGCCGGTGATCGAAATAGGTAGCATCTGAAGTTTTGTACAATAAGTAAGTCTTAAAACATGCAAGTTCTCAAGATTATGTATTCGCTTCGGTAGTTTCTGAAGCTTTTCACAATGAGCTAGATTTAGTACTCGTAAATTTCTAAGTTTGCATAAGGATTTAGGAAGTGCTTGGATCTCGGACTGGGAAAGGTTGAGGTATCTCAAGATAAGCAACTTGCCCACTGAAGTAGGTAACTGTTGGACTTTGATAGCTCGTAAATATAATATACGTAGATGAATAAGATTGGTAAACATACCTTCCGGAATATGTAGGACATGATATTTATGTTGGAGATCCATCTCTTGTTGTAATAGCAAACCTCTCAACTGATTTATCCCATCGAACAAGGTCATCGGAAATGTGATCGTATTGGAATCGACGAACATACGTAAATAAAGACATTGTCGTGGTATTGTTGAATTTGATAAACCCCCCCTCAAGTCGTAGCAATGTTTTGTGGTAGTAAATAAAAAATGCATATAATCGTAAACGTGGAACTCCAGCTTTTCCGTTATGGTGCCTTCGACGTCTGAATACGGCAGAAAGCCTTCAGCAGCTAAGACGTGCAAGAAGTCTTCGTAATTGGTCTTGCCATCTTGTACGATCAACCAGCGGTACAATACCAATCGTGTCATCGTTGGTGTCATGTAATGAAGAAAAATTAAAGCCGTATCCTTGTTGTGCCTCACTTTCTCCCACTGACGCATATTTACAGCATCAAGTTGTTGTTGCCATCGACTCATTTCAGTATATCTGAGTACGGAGCCAAAAATCTTGGCGTCCGTGGGAGACCAATCTTGTGTGTTTCTCTTAGAGGAGTGAATTATCGCTTTTGCTTCCTCCCGTTGATCGGGCCGGATGAGCGCTTGTCTCAAGCACAATTGTACCCAATCATCCTCCGGTAGGCCGCTGAAATGCCACGTTCGGACAGATGACCCCAGTACATACTGAATAAAAAACAAGTCAGGAATGACCACCACGGTACTCCCCGGTGCGCCGACGAGCAATAGAAAGTTCTCCAATTGGAGCCACTTATCCCTGTCCTCCTCCCCGAAGTTGAGATCATCCAGAACGAGCAAGTATTTGCTTCCATGGATTCCGTCGAAGAATAGCCAGATGTCCTCGCATGGCTCCCCGGTTATTGAACTCGTGAATTCTCTCATGATCCACATGGGATCCAGAGAAGCAATGTTTGGGACATCCACCCAGATTCGATGCTGGAATTGCTCCTGCACCCAGGGGTGGTGGTAAATCAGCCGTGCAAGGGTCGTCTTCCCACCAAGGTCATTTATGATCTGCAATTCATCACAATCGCCAGACTGTGGTTGCTTCAAACTGTCGATGATTTCTTCTACATGCTCGTTGCGTCCCACCACCTCTTCTTTTAGGACGGTGGAGTACTCTTCTTCTTGTCGTGGATCCACAGACTCCATTATCTCCTTCGAGAGGCCCAACACAGACCCCCTCCTCACCAGATAGTTCAGCCTGCGCACCATCTCCTTGAGCTCCGATAGAATGGCTTGGCGAGAGGCCTCTCGGATGCTGCAGATGGAGTGTGACGAGCGATTCGATGCTGCAGCCGCTCCTCCTCTTGGGTGCCAGTCAAGGATCCTACCGAGCAGATCGTCGATGTCCACAATGGTTGCACCGACGTCGGTCAACCACTCCTCCAACTCCGGTTCCTTCAACGCTCGATGCTCGGCGTCCTTGATCGTGCCATTGATAGCCCACAGGCGGTCTCGAATCATCTCCATGTGGTTTGGCATGCCTAGTAGTCGCCCCTGCGCCATCATCGCAGGCATCGGCAGTATATGCGATAGTACGCGCTCCAGATCTGACGCCAACGCCATGGCTTTGATGTCAGGGTGGCAGCTATGGAACTCTAGATTATCAATTGAGCTGTGGGCTTTTATTACTCGAGCCACTTGGAATCTACAAAGTATCTGTAACTCACAGTTGTTCCTTTTCGTACAACACTTTGTTCTCGTCTCACGCAACCATTAATGCTTGATGAAAGCTAATCCGGGTGGTGCCACCGATGCAATGACGCTCTTGGAATCTACCTTCACGATCTGTGCAAGTAACGAATCAATCATCCAAGCAATGTTTGATTCTTCTCTGTAGTTAGTTACCTTTGCGTGGCTCTCCTGCAATCTCACAATCTTTGTGTCGAGCGAGCGAGCTGTAAGGGTGCAAAAGAAGTTGTGGACGCCTACGATTCTCTACCCCTCATTCATTCTTTCTCTTATTTCTTGTCTTCTTTCGTCTGTGTCAAGACACCGAGCCAGTGGGTTTCTTTTTCCTGACCCTTTGCCTTTCTCTGATGCTCCGAGGGAGGCATGAATGTGCTAACCTTCCTCTTCTTCTCTAAGAATCGTACAGCTTTTAATTAAAGCATTTACATCATCAGTGTTTTGATTTAATAGACATCTTCTTTTCTTGGGGGGGAAAAAACAAGAATCCTTGGATGCCCTGCTGCTCTTTAATTAAGGTAGTGGACGAGAAGGCAACTGCAACATTGCAGAGGCGAAGCTTCAGTAGTTCTGCAAATATAAAGCTTCAAGACCAAATATCATCGCTATATATACCTAAAAAACAAGGTGTGAAGAGAGGATTGGAGAAATCTTCCAATCAACAACATTTAGCCATCAATAAGCCAATTAGCTGTTGTAATAATAATAATGCATGGGTAGGAATAAGAAAACTTTCCACCTTGTCGGAATTGGACCATTAAAATATGGTAATGCGTACGAAGTTGGATGGCAGCATCCCTGCATGCCTCTTCTTATGGCTGCTCGGCTTTGGGTTTAGGTCAGTTACAAGCAGAGATGAGGTTAATTAAGGGACCAATATATGTTGAGTTTTTCCAAGAAAATAGCAAGATCTTTGATGAAATATATGACATGTAATTAGCACCGAGTTGCGATTAAAAAAGAAATAGCTGATTTTGAAGAATAAAAATGCAAGTGCTTATATAATCAAAAGGGCAAAAGAAAGTAAAAGAAGAATATGAATGTATGCCATAAAATTTCTTTAAGAACATCACTAGAAACACATAACAAATATATATTTTTTATATCAAATTAATCAAAAGCTAAGGAATATGTAGATCAAGAATATATCATGATGTATACATGTCTAGCTTTCCGAAAACAGAGAAGAATGTATAGGCCGAGGTGGTCCGAATTCAATATTTACATAGACTCAATATTATATTAGATCGAGGTAATCGGATCTCGATAGTCAATAGTCAATACCATATCTAATCTCCATGACACTCGTGACTTCAACTCGTTAGTGTAAGCTGGGTTGAAAGGCATTAGCTGAAATTTCTATCATACAGAATACCTATCCATTTCATATCAAATGCATTTACCCTTCTTGGTCGGAAACAACCCCATGTCTCGAGATGTGTTATTTTCCGGCCAAAATTTTCGATAACACAACAACCTGTTTTTGTTTTTTAAATTTCCAAAGCATAGGTGAGGGTAGCGATAAGCACTACCACAATGGACAGAATTGTACTCTATTTCTTTATATTGCTTGAGTTCTTCTTTTTCTTGTTTTTTGTTTTTTGTTTTAAATAACTTGCAGAATGGTTATTCATTATTCTCTACTCGATTTTTGATAGAAAAAAAATATTAATTTAAAAAATTCTTGTTTTTTCACATTATGTTTTTGTTTGTTTTTGCTGCTCACCTTTGCGCTCGTGATACTGCATCAATTTCCTCACCATCTTACACACAAATAAGGAATATTAGCTATGATTATAGATTCTTCTCTAAGGTCATGTATAAATAAGGAGAAGATCTATCACTTATGTTACACAAATAAGGAGAAGATCTAACACTATGTTCTTTGTTTTTGATGCTCACCTTTGCGCTCGTGATATTATGCCAACTTCCTCACGGTGGTGCCGGTTAAAAAAAAATCTTGATCTTATTTTTGGAGGATGAATTCAACTATAAACATGCACGAAGGGGTAGAATCATTCCTTCTTTTCTCGATGGCTACATGGAAAGAGTTCCTGTCCCGATCGTCCATCAGCTGCATAGAATAAATAGGGGCATTTTTCTGTGGGATGTTTGAATACTATATCTAAATGTCCGCAACTTGCTGCAACGTGTATCGCAAAGGCTCCGTCATCGTCACGCAAATACGCCGTGGACGCAGCATCCTCTTCACCATTTTAAGGTCGCCGGCAGACGCCTCCCCGACCAACAAAACAATTGCAGTTGGATGCTCGGCTTGCAAAAACCCATAATCCCTCGATGGTAGAAGCTCTGGCCATTTTGGAGGCTCTCAGGCATGCTAAAGCTATGGGCTCGAGGAACATTTGGCTTCGATCCGATGCTCAAGCTATCATCTACTTCGTTAATGGCTTCCAGCAAACAAACCCCTTGGCAGTTGCAAGCAATTATTTCTGATGTAAAACCCTTATGGGCAGCCTCCGGATCTCTTGTTTCAATCTCATGCCTAAGACACTCAACCACAAAGCCCACCAACCTACGTTTTGATTTGGTAGAACCTCTAAGTTCCCCTCGTTTGATTTGTACAATGGATGATGTAGAAAGCTTGTGCAATCCCCTAGTAAAGTTTTTCTAAGAACAATGAATGACATTTTCTTTCCAAAAAAAAAAAAAAGAATAGCAAGTGAGCTTTCAGCAAAAAGGGAATTTTGAAGGGGCTGGCACTTGTATTCCATGGAAACAAGCTGTATTCTAGAATATGACAGTACATGGAGTCCAACAAACAAGAAAATTTGGAAGGGGGGGCACTTTATTCTGGAACCACCACTACTCCAATTATGAAGTCTTACATGATGAACTTACGTGAAGAAAACGCCTCTGAATAGGACGTATAAACGTCACGGAGTTTCCTTGCCGCACTTAGTCCGAACCAATGCAAGGTAATTAAAATGTTCCATGTAATGTACCGAATAAAAATGAGACTCCAAACCCCAATGAAATGAGCGAGCCAGGTGAATTCATCCGGAATGAGTAGGTATAATCCACAGGAGAATGCTAATATCAAAGCTAATATTGAGATCTGCAACAGCAGTATGGCATTGGGAAGTTGCAGGATCTGATAATTTTTACTGCCCAAGTGGATTTGAAGGACGAGGAGGAGAACCAGGAAGGATGTTGTCATAACCAAGGTGTCAAATATCAGAAACATTCCAAAAAGAATTCTATTCGGTGTTTCTAGCATGCCTGGATCATTGCTCACATCACTTTTGTAGCCTCGTGACAAAGTAAATGCTGCAGTGAATGTGACGGTGGCAATAAGCCCTGCCGTCAAGGACAAGTTGTTGGCGAATAATGTATAATCTCGAGGTTCTTCTTTTTGCATCTCCAAACGATCTGAATCACGGCGCTTAGGACAGAACCATGAATCATTGATCATCAGTTGTTCAATCAATAAGTTCTGTTCAACAAGAAGAAGATTGAATCAGTCATAACAACGTACTATATAGTTTCCAAGAATGTACCAAACATAATCATTTTTCTTTTTGTGTATCATATATATAATATACGTATAATCACTTTCCTAATCCAATATTGACATAAACCCTAAAATTCTGAAAATAATTGCACATATCCATCCTTATGCGTATTAATGGAGCCTGAAAATTCAACTATGATAAAACACAATGTTTGATCCAAAAATTTCACTACAGATCCTTAATTTCTGATCCGTCGATTTCTGGAAATTAAATACAAGTTCTGGATGGACCTGATCTAATAATAACAACCCTGGATATAATTTTGCACCAGCATGACGCTTATACAAGAAAAAATCATATATATATATATATATATATATATATATATATATATATAATTCTAGGATAGGATTTTAAAATTGGTAGTTCCATTTAAGTCATAAATGTAAATATTAAAAAGAAATTTGTAGTCAAAGAATGACTATGAAATTCAGTATTCAAATAAAAAAAAATTAAAAATTCACCAACAATTATATAAGATTATGATGTGAGAACCGACACAAAACCAAGGGATAAAGAGAACCATCCGTAATATCCTATAATCAATGTACGTACAGTTCATTATAGAACAACGTAAGTGTAATTAGTTTGTACGTACCCGAGGTTCAAGTGGTGTCCGTGTGCGGCGCAAAGCGACATCAAGAGCGGTATGACCTTCGTTGTTCATTGCACTTTTCCTAATGTTTTTATTGGACAACAGCATCCTTGTGATAGATAAGTTTCCAGATAACGCAGCTGCATGTAAGGGCGTGTTCCCTTTTTTATCTGGCTGATTTAGAAGATCAATGAGATGCGGTGATCCGAGAACATGACTGATAACTGTTTCACTTTCCTTTTCAATGGCTACACGAAGGAAGCTCCTGCCTTGATTGTCCATCAGCTCCACACAATCAGGCAATACTTTATCGAGATGCTCAATTGTACTTACATGCTCGCCACGAGCAGCAACATGAATTGCAGAGGCACCATCATTGTCTTGCAGACGCGCAATGGATGCATCCTTTTCCAGGAGTAGTTTTACCATTGCAATATCACTGTCCGAGGCAGCAAAGTGGAGAGGAGTACTTCCATTGTTATCGGCTTTCTCCAGTAACCTTGGTCTCTCCTCCAGCAATATTTTTGTGATTTCTAAAACATATACGTCATTGCTTAAAACTAACTCATCACATCGGTTTAAGTAATTACATATATTCCTTACAAAAAAAAGAAAAAGAAATAATCCTCATAAGATTTTCTAATAGCTGTGACAACAATAATTAATCCAAAAAGAGCATGACTTTAACCCATAAAAAGTTGATCGAACATGCATTGCAGGGTAGTCCCAATTGGAACACGTATTTTGGTTTTGGAAGACTCATCTACACCCATTAAACATGAGGAACTATTTGAGCGGGTCAGGCCCATATCTCTTTGATGGTTATTCAGATTTATGACAAGTTCTACTTTTGAGTTATAGCAAATCTTCAGCTATCAGTGGCTTAGATATAAACCTAATTTGTGTAAGAACTTTTTGTAGTGCCAAATCATAATTTTTTCGATTTACTCTAATGTTTGATTTAAGTTGGTTCCTAGTTCCAAATTTGTACACGGACAGCCTATTAGCTAGGAGATGGTGATCCAGTACAGTATACTTACATGGTACGTACACATGCAAGTTAACACCCTATATATGACTGCATGTTCGTGTACTTAATTTACTGACCGTAGCTCCTAAGGACAGCGGAGTGCAGAGCTGTCTGCCCGTTGGGTCCGTCGCATGACGCCTCGCCCGCCTCCAGTAATCGTCGCACGATCGGCACCGACTCGCACTCTACCGCCGTGAAGAGTGGCGAGACGCCATTGACGTTGTTGGTCACCGCGGACACACCTGGAGCCTTCGCCATTAGTGCATCGACGACCTGTTCATGGCCGTTCTGTACCGCCTCGTGCAAGGCAGTGTTACCAACGTCGTTTGCCATCTGGACTAGTGAACACACTCTGTCGTCGCCCTGGGCGCTCCTTCCAGAGGCAATAGAGATGAGGTCATTCACTAGCTGGTGATGGCCTGCCCTCGCGGCGATGTGCAATGGAGTGTCTCCTCGTGCGTTCTTCAACTGGAGGAGCAAGGGCTGTCGGTCGAGGGCTTCATTGCAGAAATCGGTGTGTCCCGGCTTGGCTGCGATGTGAAGCATCGAGTTCCCTCCGGCCGTCACAGGGACGTCAGGGATGCTCGTTCCAAGTATGTTGGTATCGCCCGACCTTGCAGCCTCCAACAGTTCGAGGCTCATTGGAGTGAACAGTTCAGGAACTGATTCCGTGATCTGCATGCTTTGAGATAGTGATGAAGCACATAGTAATCTAGACCAGAGGTGCTCCTTATATAGCAGAGGGGTTGCGTGGAATCTTTTCTACATGTTCGGTCAGTATGCGTAATGTTTCGGGGATATTCCATTCATTTTCTTCGCTTTAACTTTTCGGGGTTACTATGAGTGTGACCGGGTTTGTTCGATGCATGAATGGTGGCATTATGTTAATGTTCATATAAGTTGGCAATGATCCTCCCTATTCTTATTGAATTTTAATAATATTTATCATTTTAATTTTTATTGTGATTAATAAGTATTTTAAAATTTCTAGAGCTCGTATGAGTTCTCATAAGGAAAGAAGATCCTAATAATTAGAGTTTAGTTCTTTCCTAAATATTTTATATATCTATGAGTTTTTTTAGGCTAAAGCAATATGTGAGAAATACATTTAGTGTTTAGAGATAATACTCTCTTAAGGGTTTCTAAAAAGAACGAGAGAAAATAGTATAAACTTATTAAAATTTATATCATAGGATCTATAAGAAAGTTTTGTTTGAGGGATCTATAAAAAATTTTGAATTTTCTTCTAGGTAGGATTTGCTAAATCATGTTAAATATTATGTTGATTTTCTGACATGCTTTCTGACTTATTAATCTCTAGGTATTCTCTTCGGGATACACAAAAATAGATAAAATACTCACAAAGGGGCAAAGAATTCTTGAAGAAAGGAAACCCCAGTAATTAATGTTTGATTCTTTTATAAATATCTTATATATTTCTAAATCTTAAAAAGGGATGAATAAGATATGAGAAATATTTTTGTTGCTTCTCAGTTTCTCTCAATGATATATAAATAGGGTAAAAGAAAAATATATAAATTCTTCAAAATTTATATAAGAATGTCTAAAAAAAGTAATATTTGAGTAGGGATAATTCAAGGTTTTTGATTGATCCAAATAATTTAATTTTTCTCTTTGTAAATATAGATAGAATTTATCAAATTATAGTAAATATTATATCAATTTTCTGATATAATTTTTAGCTGGTTGATCATTACATATTATTTTAGTTTTGAAAATTTTCTCTCTACCTTCACCAACCTTCTTTTAGCATCTTATAGTTCCTATATGTCCTTTTATATTCGCTGCGACTGATCCCAGGAGGATGTGGCCGTGAAATTTTAAGTGTAAAATTTAGCTTCATGGAAGATGAATTCGCGAAGACCAGTTTGGCGATTGAAGAGGAGTTGCATAAGATATTTATATGCGTCCTGATAGCTCATTCAATGTCGATGTTCGTTTGACTTAGTCAATTGAGTTGATCATTCCAAACTTATATAATTTTGACACGTCCCAAAACATCATTGGAGTCACGAATCGTTATCTTGACCAAATCAAAGAACCTACACGATTGCAATTGGCTATCATTTTTCAACCACGTGACTCCAGCTTTTGTTAAGGTTATCTAAAAAATTGCTATTTATTATTTTGAAATATATCAAAAATATTCTTAATTTTGATTTGAAATTATTTAAAAACTCTCAAATAAAAATATTTTATAATACTTTAATACAAAAATAATAACATTAGATATTTTATGAGACCTGTGCTTAATGCCTGACCATGGCATTCGTTTGTGTCTGCCATCCTCATAGTCTTCCCTCCACAAAATGGCCGGTCTCTATCTAACAAATTGCAACTCTCGTTTTCTCGGAGTTTTCTTTGTCGTCGATGTTTCACCAAACGCTCATTATCTCGCCTTCCTCGTTTGGCGTCCACGTAAATATATACAATCACCACCACTTTATTTTGCTTGGCTACGGTTGGGGATTCAGAGCAAATAAATTATCTGAGCCCTACCCAAGTCAAGTGCACTGGCCAACCACGAGGGGTCATAAAAAGATAAGGGGTTTGCAGCCACGAAATAGTGATTTCTTTTTTTGGATTCTATTGTTGCGAGCGAGTCTAGAAGATGGATCCAACTGTGCCGACCTGACCTTTCTGAAGTGAAAGATCTTAATATTGGAGAAAGCAATATCAAGAGCAGTAAGTCGACCGTCATTGTTCATTGCACTATTTGCAACTCTTTTTTATTGCATGACGACATGGTTGTGAGACTCGAGCTTCGCGGGAGATGACCGCTACATGAAAGGGTGTGTTCCCATCTTTATCATGCTGGCTCACAATATCATCAACAAGCTCTGGCAGTCCAAGCACGAATTTGACCACTCGTGGCTACATGGAAAGAGTTCCTGTCCCGATTGTCCATCAGCCGCATAAAGCAGGAGCATTTTTCTGTGAGATGTTTGAATATTATATCTAAATGTATCGCAGAGGCACCTCATCGTCCCGCAAATACGCCGTGGACGCAGCATCCTCTTCACCATTTTAAGGTCGCCGGCAGACGCCTCCCCGACCAACAAAACAATTGCAGTTGGATTGGCTACTCGGCTTGCAAAAACCCACAATCCCTCGATGGTAGAAGCTCTGGCCATTTTGGAGGCTCTCAGGCACGGTAAAGCTATGGGCTCGAGGAACATTTGGCTTCGCTCCGATGCTCAAGCTATCATCTACTTCGTTAATGGCTTCCAGCAAACAAACCCCTTGGCAGTTGCAAGCAATTATTTCTGATGTAAAACCCTTATGGGTAACCTCCGGATCTCTTGTTTGAGTCTCATGCCTAAGACACTCAACCACAATGCCCACCAACCTACGTTTTGATTTGGTAGAGGCTCTAAGTTCCCCTCTTTTTATTTGTACAATGGATGATGTAGAAAGCTTGTGCAATCCCCTTGAAAAGTTTTTCTAATACAACGAATGGCATTTTCTTTCCAAAAAAAAAGAAAAAGAATAGCAAGTTAGCTTTCGGCAAAAAGAGATATTAAACAAGAAAATTTTGAAGGGGCTGACACTTGTATTCCATGGAAACAAGCTGTATTCTAGAATATGATAATACATGGAGTCCAACAAACAAGAAAATTTGGAAGGGGAAACTTTATTCTGGAGCCACCATTCCATCACTACTACAATTATGAAACCTTACATGATGAACTTTCGAGAAATTATGTCTTTATTTCCTTGAAATTTTGCAACACACTCACAGTTCAATTGCATTATTTTTCTCAATCATCACTTTTGATGATTGTAATCCCGCAAAGAACTGCAGATCCTCTAATGATTTTAAATAACCGGCAATATGAAGAACATTAGCATAAATGAGTAAGCTAGGATAAACGTCATGGAGTTCCCTTACCGGCTTGAGGAGGTGCACTTACCCCATATGTAGTGGAAAAAATACAGAAACAAAGGTTGATCTAGAATGAAGTACAGGAAAGAAATGGAAATGAAAACACAAATGAGGATGAAGAGCCAGAAGTCTTCGCCCGCAATGAGTGGGTATAAACCACTGGCGAATGCTACCATCAACGCTTCCAGTGAGATCTGCAACATCAGTCTGGCATTGGGAAGATACCGGTTCTTATATATTTTACTGCCCAAGCCGACATGAAGGAGGAGGAGGAGAACCAGGACGGATGTTGTCAAAGCCAAGGTGTCAAATATCAGAAACACTTTGAAAGCAGTTCTCTTCAGTAATATCGGCATGCCTGGATCATTGCTCTCATCACTTTTGTAGCCTCCTGGCAAAGTAAATGCTGCAGCGAATGCGACGGTGGCAACAAGCACTGCCGTAACGGACATGTTGTTGGCGAATAATGTCTCATTTTTAGGATCTTTTTCTCGTTGCATCAGCAAACGATCTGTGATAGCATCAAGGCGCCGCGGACTGAACCGTGAACCATTGGTCAGCAGAAGCAGAACCATAGAGGACTGCACGACAACACAAAACCAAGTGATAAAGAGAACCATCCGTTATATCCTATAACCAATGTACGTACAGGCAGGAAGTTCACATCTTAATTGTAGAACAACGGAAGTGTAATTAGTTCGTACATACCGTATACACACGGTCTGCGGGTGTGCTGCGCAAAGTGACATCAAGAGCGGTATGACCTTCGTTGTTCATTGCTCTTTTCTTAATGTTTTTATTGGACGACAGCATCCTTGTGATGGCTAAGTTTCCAGATAACGCAGCTGCATGTAAGGGCGTGTTACCTTTTTTATCTGGCTGATTTAGAAGATCAACGATATCCGGTGATCGGAGAACATATCTGATAACCATTTCCCTTTCCTTTTCAATGGCTACATGAAGGAAGCTCCTGCCTTGATTGTCCATCAGCTCCACACAATCAGGGCATACTTCGTGGAGATGTTTAATTGTAGTTACATGCCCGCAACGAGCAGCAACATGAATTGCAGAGGCACCATCATTGTCTTGCAGAGACGCGATGGATGCATCCTTTTCCAGGAGTAGTTTTACCATTTCAATACCACCGACCGAGGCAGCAAAGTGGAGAGGAGAGTTTCCATTGTTATCGGCTTTCTTCAATAACCTTGGTCTCTCCTCCAGCAATATTTTTGTGATATCTAAAACATATACGTCATTGCTTAAAACTAACTCATCACATCGGTTTATGTAATTACATATATTCCTTACAAAAAAAAAAAGAAATAATCCTCTTAAGATTTTCTTATAGCTGTGACCAAAATAATTAATCAAAAAAATGCATGACTTTAACCCATAAAAAGTTGATTGAACATGCAATGCAGGGTAGTCCCAATTGGAACACGTAATTTTGGTTTTGGAAGACTCATCTACACCCATTAAACTATCTGAGCGTGTCAGGCCCATATCTATTTGATGGTTATTCAGATTTATGGCAAGTTCTACTTGTGAGTTTAGCATTTCTTCAGCTATCAGTGGCTTAGGTGTAAACCTAATTTGCGTAACAACATTTTGTAGTGCCAAATCATAATTCTTTCGATTTACTCTAATGTTTGATTTAAGTGTGTTCCTAGTTCCATATTTGGACACGGACAGCCTATTAGCTAGGGGAGATGGTGATCCAGTACAGTTTAGTTACGTGGGTCGTACACATGGCAAGTTAACACACTATATATATGACTGCATGCTCGTGTAATTAATTTACTGACTGTAGCTCCTAAGGACGGCGGAGTGCAGTGCTGTCTGCCCGTTGGGTCCGTCGCATGACGCCTCGCCCGCCTCCAGTAATCGTCGCACGATCGGCACCGACTCGCACTCCACCGCCATGAAGAGTGGCGACACGCCATTGACGTTGTTGGTCACCGCGGACACACCTGGAGCCTTCGCCACTAGTGCATCGACGACCTGTTCATGGCCGTTCTGTACCGCCTCGTGCAAGGCAGTGTTACCAACGTCGTTTGCCATCTGGACTAGTGAACCCACTCCGTCGTCGCCCTGCGCGCTCCTTTCAGAGGCAGTAGAGATGAGGTCATTCACTACCTGGTGATGGCCTGCCCTCGCGGCGACGTGCAATGGAGTGTCACCTCGTGCGTTCTTCAACTGGAGGAGAAAGGGTTGTAGGTCGAGGGCTTCATTGCAGAAATCGGTGTGTCCCTTCTTGGCTGCGATGTGAAGCATCGAGTTCCCTCCAGCCGTCACATGGACGTCAGGGATGCTCGTTCCAAGTATGTTGGTATCGCCCGACCTTGCAGCCTCCAACAGTTCGAGGCTCATTGGAGTGAACAGTGCAGGAACTGATTCCGTGATCTGCATGCTTTGAGATAGTGATGAAGCACATAGTAATCTAGACCAGAGGTGCTCCTTATATAGCGGAGGGGTTGAGTGGAATCTTTTCTACATGTTCGGTCAGTATGCGTAATGTTTCGGGGATATTCCATTCATTTTCTTCGCTTTAACTTTTCGGGGTTACTATGAGTGTGACCGGGTTTGTTCGATGCATGAATGGTGGCATTATGTTAATGTTCATATAAGTTGGCAATGATCCTCCCTATTCTTATTGAATTTTAATAATATTTATCATTTTAATTTTTATTGTGATTAATAAGTATTTTAAAATTTCTAGAGCTCGTATGAGTTCTCATAAGGAAAGAAGATCCTAATAATTAGAGTTTAGTTCTTTCCTAAATATTTTACATATCTATGAGTCTTTTTAGGCTAAAGCAATATGTGAGAAATACCTTTAGTGTTTAGAGATAATACTCTCTTAAGGGTTTCTAAAAAGAACGAGAGAAAATGGTATAAACTTATTAAAATTTATATTATAGGATCTATAAGAAAGTTATGTTTGAGGGATCTATAAGAAATTGATATAAAAAATTTTGAATTTTCTTCTAGGTAGGATTTGCTAAATCATGTTAAATATTATGTTGATTTTCTGACATGCTTTCTGACTTATTAATCTCTGAGTATTTATTGGTTTTAAAAATTTCTTCTTCTCCGATAAGTGGTATTAGAGCTCAAAAGATTTAATTGTCAAAGATTCAATAAAGATGAGTGATGAAGATTAGGAGTATGAAACAAAAGTATTTTCTCTTCGGGATACACAAAAATAAATAAAATACTTACAAAAGGGCAAAGAATTCTCGTGAAGAAAGGAAACCTAGTAATTAATGTTTGGTTATTTTATAAATATCTTATATATTTCTAAGTCTTCAAAAGGGAAGAGTAAGATATGAGAAATACTTTTATTGCTTATGAGTTTCTCTCAATGATATATATATATATGATATATAGAGAGGGTAAAAGAAAAATATATAAATTCTTCAAAATTTATATAAGAATGTCTAAAAAAAAGTAATATTTGAGTAGGGATAATTCAAGTTTTTTGATTGATCCAAATAATTTAATTTTTCCCTTTGTAAATATAGATAGAATTTATCGAATCATATTAAACATTATATCAATTTTCTGGTATACTTTTTAGCTGGTTGATCATTACATATTATTTTAGTTTTGAAAATTTTCTCACTATCTTCACCAACTTACTTTTAGCATCTTTTAGTTCAAATATGTCTTTTTATATTTGTTGCGACTGATCCCAGGAGGAGGATGCAGACATGAGATTTTAGGGACAAAATTAAGCCACATGGAACATGAAAGCGCGAAGACCAGTTTGGCAATTGAAGAGGAGTTGCATAAGAAATTTATATGCGTCCTGATAGCTCATTCAATGTCGATGTTCGTTTGACTTAGTCAATTGAGTTATCCTGATAGCTCATTCAATTGACTTAGTCAATTGACTTAGTCAATTTATATGCGTCCCAAAACATCATTGGAGTCCCGAATCGTTATCTTGACCAAATCAAAGAACCTACACGATTGCTATTGGCTATCATTTTTCAACCACATGACTCCAGCTTTTGTTAAGTTTATCTAAAAATTTGCTATTTATTATTTTGAATTATATCAAAAAATATTCTTAATTTTGATTTGAAATTATTTAAAAACTCTCAAATAAAATATTTTATAATACTTTAATACAAAAATAATAACATCAATATTTTATGTGACCTGTGCTTAATGCCTGACCATGGCATTCGTTAGTAGTGTCTACCATCCTGATAGTCTTCTTGCCTCTACAAAATGGCCGGTCTCTATCTAACAAATTGCAACTCTCATTTTCTCGGAGTTTTCTTTGTCGTCGATGTTTCACCAAACGCTCATTATCTCGCCTTCCTCGTTTGGCGTCCACGTAAATATATACAATCACCACCACTTATTTTGCTTGGCCACGGTTGGGGATTCAGAGCTAATAAATTATCTGAGCCCCACCCAAGTCAAGTGCACTGGTCAACCACGAGGGGTCATAAAAAGATAAGGGGTTTGCAGCCACGAAATAGTGATTTCTTTTTTTGGATTCTATTGTTGCCAGCGAGTCTAGTAGATGGATCCAACTGTGCCGACGTGACCTTTGTGAAGTGAAAGATCTTAATATTGGAGAAAGCAATATCAAGAGCAGTAAGTCGACCGTCATTGTTCATTGCACTATTTGTAACTCTTTTTTATTGTATGACAACATGGTTGTGAGACTCGAGCTTCGCGGGAGATGACCGCTAAATGAAAGGGTGTGTTCCCATCTTTATCAGGCTGGCTCACAAGATCATCAACAAGCTCTGGCAGTCCAAGCACGAATTTTGAAGGGGCTGGCACTTGTATTCCATGGAAACAAGCTGTATTCTAGAATCTGATAGATAATACATGGAGTCCAACATTCCATCAATAGTACAATTATGAAAGATGAATTTTCGAGAAATTATGTCTTTATTTCCTTGAAATTTTGCAACGCACTCACAGTTCAATTACATTATTTTTCTCAATCATCACTTTTGATGATTGTAATCCCGAAATTTTTAAAGAACCGCAGATCGTCTATTAATATTACATAACCGGATATTCGAAGAACATTAGCATAAATGAGTAAGCTAGGATAAATGGAAAGGACAATACAGAATAAGAGGTTGATCCATAAGGAAGTACAGGAAATAAATGGAAAGGAAAACACAAATGAGGATGAAGAGCCAGAAGCATTCACCCGCAATGAGTGGGTATAAACCACTGGCGAATGCTGCCATCAACGCTAGCAGTGAGATCTGCAACATCAGTCTGGCTTCGGGAAGAAACCAGTTCTTGTATGTTTTACTGCCCAAGCCGACCTGAAGGAGGTGGACGAGAACCAGGAAGGATGTTGTCATAGCCAAGGTGTCAAATATCAGAAACACTTTGAAAGCAGTTCTTTTCAGTAATATCGGCATGCCTGGATCATTGCTCTCATCGCTTTTGTAGCCTCCTGGCAAAGTAAATGCTGCAGCGAATGCGACGGTGGCAACAAGCACTGCCATAACGGACATGTTGTTGGCGACTAATGTCTCATTTATACGATCTTTTTCTCGTTGCATCCGCCAACGATCTCTGATAGCATCACGGCGCTGCGGACTGAACCGTGAACCATTGGTCATCAGAAGCAGAACCATAAAGGACTGCACAACAAGAAGAAGATTGAACCAGTCATAACAACGTACTATATAGTTAGTTTCCAAGTATGTATCAAACATAATTGTTTTTATTTTATTTTATTTTTGAGTATCGTATCATATACATATAATCACTTTCCTAATCCAATATTGACATAAACCCTAAAATTCTGAAAATAACTGCACATATCCTTATGGGTATTTATGGAGCCTGAAAATTCAACTCGAATCCAACACCAAGTTTCACTGTGATAAAACACGATGTTTGATCCAAAAAGTTCGCTACAGATCCTTAATTTCTGATCCGTAGATTTCTTGGAATTGAATACAAGTTCTAGGTGGCCCTGATCTAATAATAACAACCCTAGATATAATTTATATGTATTAAAAAGATATTTGTGGTCAAAGTATGACCATGAAATTCAATATACAAATGAAAATTTTTTTAAAAAAATACGAACAATTATATAAGATTATGATGTGAGAACCGACACAAAACCAAGTGATAAAAATAATTAATCCAAAAAATGCATGACTTTAACCCAGAAAAAGTTGATTGAACATGCAATGCAGGGTAGTCCCAATTGGAACACGTATTTTGGTTTTGGAAGACTCATCTACACCCATTAAACTATCTGGGCGGGTCAGGCCCATATCTATTTGATGGTTATTCAGATTTATGGCAAGTTCTACTTGTGAGTTTAGTATTTCTTCAGCTATCAGTGGCTTAGGTGTAAACCTAATTTGCGTAACAACATTTTGTAGTGCCAAATCATAATTCTTTCGATTTACTCTAATGTTTGATTTAAGTTTGTTCCTAGTTCCATATTTGGACACGGACAGCCTATTAGCTAGGGGAGATGGTGATCCAGTACAGTTTAGTTACGTGGGTCGTACACATGGCAAGTTAACACACTATATATAACTGCATGCTCATGTAATTAATTTACTGACCGTAGCTCCTAAGGACGGCGACGTGCAGTGCTGTCTGCCCGTTGGGTCCGTCGCATGACGCGACATCCGCCGCCAGCAAAAGCCGCACGATCGACGTTGACCAGCTTTCCACCGCCATATAGAGTGGCGAGACGCCATTGACGTTGTTGGTCACCGCGGACACACCTGGAGCCTTCGCCATTAGTGCATCGACGACCTGTTCATGGCCGTTCTGTACCGCCTCGTGCAAGGCAGTGTTACCAACGTCGTTTGCCATCTGGACTAGTGAACGCACTCCGTCGTCGTCCTGCGCGCTCCTTTCAGAGGCAGTAGAGATGAGGTCATTCACTAGCTGGTGATGGCCTGCCCTCGCGGCGACGTGCAATGGAGTGTCTCCTCGTGCGTTCTTCAACCGGAGGAGAAAGGGCTGTAGGTCGAGGGCTTTTTTGCAGAAATCGGTGTGTCCCTGGTTGGCTGCGATGTGAAGCATCGAGTTCCCTCCGGCCGTCACATGGACGTCAGGGAAGCTCGTTCCGAGTATGTTGGTATTGCCCAACCTTGCAGCCTCCAACAGTTCGGGGCTCATTGGAGTGAACAGTTCAGGAACTGATTCCGTGATCTGCATGCTTTGAGATAGTGATGAAGCACATAGTAATCTAGACCAGAGGTGCTCCTTATATATCAGAGGGGTTGGGGTTGAGCGGAATCTTTTCTACACGTTCAATCCACGCACACTTTGTCGAGTAGATGCATACAAATTGAAGCAATACGTGGAAGCATATACTAGTTTTCATATTTTATTCTTTTAGTCTTTTGATATTGCTAGTATATTCTGCATCATTATATATATATATATATATATATATATATATATATATATATATATATATATATATATATATATATATATATATATATATATACACGTGTGTGTACACGCGCGAATCTACAAAGTAGTTCCTGTCCTTTGTATTGTGCTGTTCCTTTTATGACAACACTTTGGGTTTCATGTAAGCAATCATTAATTCTTGATGAAAGGTAATAAAGGTAGTGCCACCGATACAATGATGCTCTTGGGAGCTACCTTCACCATCGGTGCAACTAACGAATCAATCATCCCAACAAGCTCTAAATAATATAATGTTTGACTCTTCAATTAAGTTAGTTATCTTTATGTGGCTCTCTTGCAATCTCACAATCTTCGTGTTCTTCGCCTATGATTTTTTTTTCCCTGGTTCAATCTTTCTCTTTTTTTTTTTTTTTTTAATAAAAATAATAAAAATAAATATATATTAATAATTTACTTATTAATCTATAGTTTTATTTATTTATGAAATATGATCGAGAACTTCTTCTAACCTGCCATTAAAATAATTTACTCTTATGGAGAAGATGAATATTAAGAATAACTTATCTCTCGTCATATGATATACAACATCTCAAGTTATCACCGCACATAACTCAAATAGTTAGCTCTATCGAACGAAAGTATCAACACATAGTTAAAATTGGTTTCACTCTTCTACACCAAGCTTTTATGCTACTAACATTTTAGTCAAACTTTTGAACTACAGTCGACCTGATTAAAAAGACGAACATACAAGTAATTTACCATCATTGCATACAAAATGGGTAAGATAATCGACATTCAAAGCATCACAAAGTAACCAATGTTTATTAGACTCGAAGGAGTATCAAAAATAGGTTAAATGAGCACACATAAAGGGGGTTCCGAAGGTAGATATAGGCCTAATGTTTACCTAGCATTTTTGTCAAATAGAAAATGGACACACTAAAGATGTTGCATCACCCCTCAAACACCTACCCAAAGCCCTATCTTCTCTGGTGCCAACTAGAGGGGTTCTAATTTGCTGAGATGAATGATGTTTTAGCACGTGAGAATGGCATAGTTTTGGGTCATTTTTTCTTTCGCACGGTACCGCATAACCAAAAATATTTTTGAGTTTTATATAATGATTACATGAAATAAAAACAATGACAACAAATAAAAACGAGGCTGACTCTAGTGTTTTCTATCTGGTACAAATTGTTCTAAAGAAAATAATATAAAACAAGAATCAAAAACCATCATGGATAAGCGAGAAACCATCCCTTATAATCGGTATCGATTATGATTATAATGGTTCAAAGAGTCCACTATAAAAGTATTCCCCAAGTATGTTATAAGAAACTTTTCATAATATTATTCAAGTCATTAGTTAAATCCTCCAAGCCCAAAATAAATTAAGCACCAAAGGAGCAATTATTGGGAATGTCCCTGATATAGTTTTATAGGGTTTAACCTATTCATAGTCAATAGGGTTCGGCCTCTTCCAAGTCGACAAGATTTGGCCTCCTCCGAGTCAAATGAGTTTGGCACCTTCAGGGTCAAATGAGTGTAGTGTCCGTTGAGATCGAACTATGGCAAATGTGAAATGAACGTCTGTTAACTTTAAATCTAAATCTAGATCGAACAATCAAATTCTATGCTAATAACATATAAGTGATGAAATAAATTAGATACTTATCCAAAATTTTAGTTATAGACCCTCAATCTTTATTTCATACTCTTATCTTGAATATATTCGATCTGATAATGATTTTCATAAACCTAGTTTTGTATAGACTAGCAGAAATTTTAGTTCGGTTCTAGAATTTGAAATCAATCAATTCATTTCATTAACCAATCTCAAACCTGTCTATTTTTTCGAGATATTTGATGAAAAGATATTGTTAAGAAGAGATTTGTAGTTAAAGACCTTATGTGTTTGTTGTTGATAGAACGTGACATGCTTGTAATGAAAAGAAAATATTTAAATTTGACTAACATTTTGAGAAAGAGATTATGATGCAAGAATGAAGAAAAAAAAAGTTGAAAATATAACATTTTCTTTTCTTTAAAATTTTTACTTATATTAAATTAGTGTGAGAAAATTAGGGTGCACCCTTTGAGAAATATGAAAAAGGGCACGTTTCCAAAGAACAGTCTAGAAATTCACCCAAATTTATTCTCAGCAAGTGTTCCAAAGGAGGAAAAAAAAATATAATATACTCAAATTCTTGAGTTTTGAACTATTCTTATTTGAGTAGTCGCAATCATATTCATGAAAGTATAAAAGATCGAAAAAGAGTGGTAAAAAAATGAAAAAATATTATAAATTATATTAAAAATGCATTTATCATTTTTTATTATATTATTAAAAAGTACATTATATATTATTACATAGATTAGATTAAAAAAAAGTATTATATATTATATAAGATTTGGTCTAACATAACATATGAGTGAGAATATTTTCAAGAAATGATGCCAATGTTTATATTTTCTTAAATCAGATTCGGAAGGGATAGCTAGTTCACATTGCAGTTAATATAGTGATCAGCAAGAGAAGAGTGGCATTCCTTATCGGGATCTCTTATCCTCGTTTAGAGTTAGAAATAACAATACCAAGAGCCATAAGCTCTTATTTTTAACAAAATTATTCCCAAAGCTAGTAGTTTATTCTATAGGATAGTGTCCTATTTACTATTTCTAAAGAGATTATTAGAAATAGTAAATCTTCTTTCCTTGTGTTTATGTTGAGATATTTGAGTTGATTAGTGCATTGTTACACAAGAAATATGTCTCAAATTCGAGACCACGCTAAATTTTTTTATAAAAATTCTTCTTTCCCTATTAGGTGGGAGCCACCCGAAATTGAATGGACTAAGATAAATTATGATAGGGCTTGGAACTACGGCCTAATGATAGTTTTGGATTTGTTGCAAAGAATTGTATTACTACATTATGGAAGATTAGTTTTCGGAACTTGATTTCTTGGGAGCACTCTCAAGCCATCCAACCAAATCAATATTGGAGCTGTTTGAGTTTTTTTCGTTGGATCATTCACAAACTGTGTGTAAAGGATATAACTTTTGTTTCTTACATCAAATCTGTGATGCTGGTCAAAGCTAATACACCACTTCTAATTTAGTGAAGGACTCGATAGTCGGATCTTTCCTTCCTCTGCAATTTCATTGGGCTGTTCCGATCAATGTTTCTCTCTTCTCCAGCAATATCATTGTGATTTCTCTAGAAATGCATCATTGCAGTTTATAAATTGTAAGTATGGAACAAACACTTGCGTGAATCGATGAGATATCGGCGGCGACTACTGATTCCAAGACTGTACTATCAATAATCGAATCTAACCTGACCGACACCTTGCGATGCTATTATTAATTCTTGATGTCATTATTAATTTGGTGATTAGAAAAAGGACACGATCGTCGCATATGGGCTCATATGCTAATCATAATAGGACATGTTTATCTCGATGGCATTACTCGAACGTTCTCTCTATGCTGGAGACATGAACTGTCCATCCGAGACTTGGGAGCTCCGTCGTTGCTGTTGACTGATCGATTTTTGCTTGATGACACTCTTGACTTCATGTTCTTTCTTATCGACGAAAGCAATCAGATCCTTGATGCTGGTTAAACGCATCGGGCGCTTGAAGCTGCGCTCCGATTCGGGGATTCCGACCGTTTCTTGGCTACTACTGTACTCGTTATACTGGCAAAGTATTCTCGCGAAGAAGATGATGAGAGCAACCAGACATGCAAGACCAGAGATAAGAAAAAGGCCCCAGAAACTCCCGAGGCTTAGCCGGTTCGAACCGATCCCGCTGTCCTGCGAGCTGCATCCGGTGGGTGGCAACCATTTGTCGTGGATCCTCTGGAGATCACCGTTTTCCGACAGTCTCAGGATGGCCGTGGACAAGTCCACCGCAAGAGGAGAGTCTCTCGGGAATGCCTGTCGAGACATGGGCTTCGAGTTGTCAAGGTGTTTAAGAGAAGGGGATACGAGTGCGGTGGTGAAGACGAGAGTACTTACGAAGCCCCATCCACTTTTGGTGAACTCCTGACCGACCGTCTTGAACTTGCAGTTTGTGGACAAGAAGAGTTCCACGTAGGGAAGCTCGTCGACTATGGCGGCTACGCCTCCACGTTGTGGCCCGAGCTCGAGTGCCCTGGCGTAGTCTTCAGGATTATTCAGGGATACCAACCGTGACTCGGCGATGTTGAGCTCTTCCGTCATATAGTTCTTCGCAAATGAACCCACCTGATATCCGATAGGGTCAGAGGTATGTATCAAGCTATCCAGTCCTCGGATCCCTGACGAGAGTTGCTCAACCGTGAGGATGGATGTCAGACTTGCAGTGTAGCTTGAATTGATGATCAAGACTACGAAAAGCCAGATGATCAGCACGAACCGCCCGAGCGAACTCACAGTTCTCTCTTCTGCAAGTATGCCGATGTGATTTCAATGTTCAGAGTGTGAAAGAACAAAATCATCTCAAATATTCGTTATTAGCACATCGGGGATTTGAGGTGTTCGTATGATTTACTTACTCTGAGCAAAGAACATCGTGGAGAAACTAAACCTGCAAAAGATAAATCTTTGAATCCATCAGTACATCTGAATAGTATTGCATTGGTAAACCATGGAAAGAAGTAAAGATGAGTAGTGTGGGAACACTAACCAGCATATCGTCACGAGTTGCTTTCTTGGAGACCCACGGAATTCGGCGTTCAGGCGATGCTCAAGAATCCAAACTACTGCTCCCACGAAAAGAAAGAAAGCCCCCGTGACGCACCACATCTGTATCGTAAAAGGTTTCAGGAAAGCCCATGCGCTGGAGTTCGTCTCCTTGACCGGTGCAACAATGACGAGGCCCGATTCCACGTATGGCTGTGTGAAATCGACGATCCGTGTCCTGTTTGTCACGATGGCTATGTCCCCCACAGCTGCATCGAAGTACTGAAGAACAAACTCGAGAAGTTACATGACTGCAGATGCATATATCTAAAGCATGTTAGAATGACAGAAGAACCAAACCAGCGCAGCACTCACGTTTTCATAGACCCTTTGCACGAGATCATCGTAGCTGGGATTGTTCAGCCCATCTCCAAACAGAATGAATGACAACGGAACAGGGTATGGCAACAAGTCAACTGCAGCTTTGAACACATCAATACAGTATCCTTGGACGCTGTCAGGGCTGTCATCTCTCGATACAAATTCCTTGTAACTCGTTCGATACGGGACCCCAATCCGCAAAGGCTTTCCATTGTTGGGGAACGCCCAACCTCTTGGAGTAGCCGTGGTTTCTCCAGGCCAGATGACACTGTAAAGCTGCCGGCCACTGGTGGAAGCGTTTGGTGGATTTCGATGCGACACTTCAGGAGCAACGACTGAAAGACCGGAATAGTTCGACCAGAATCCGATCCTCCGCGAACCTGTGCCTCCGATGTTCAGTATGTCATAGGCTGGATTGATCAGATCGCCATCGGAATCGAACTGGACTTGACCGCTCACACCCGAGAAGTTTGTCAGCAGCAATTTGTCGAGTAACTTATCGCCACCATCAAAGCGTTTGAGCGCCGACAAATGCAGTGAACTTCCACTCCGGTCATGCAATATAGGATCATCGGAGAAATCAATTGTTTGTTCTTCGTGGAGGAACTGATCGATAGCATGAGCGAGCAACCAAACAGAATCATACGCGTGAAACGCATAAGTGTTCAAGCTTGAGCTTGCCTTCCCGTTCCGAAACATATTGCTCCATCTGAAGGTAAATGCTCGCTTGAGATCAGACTCCGGGACATGCTGGCGAAGAACAATGGCCCCTTGTATAAGATCCATCGTGTCTGGGTTGGCTGACTCGGTCGAATCTACAACAGAAGCAAGCCAATCTGATGCTATCCACACATAACCATCACCCATCATTCCTAGAGATCTTGCCACCGAGAAGACCGTGAGACCCGAATCAGGGTTTACATGAACGACGTAAACCCGGGATTCCAATAGATTTATCTTCTCCAGCAAGCCAGTGATCGCGCTTCCGTCCGCGTTCGGAGGGAAGGCAGCTTTGTAGGAGATCTTAGAGCGTTTCTCGGCCAAAGCATCACCTAAAGCATTTATTCCTCCTCTACCAAAATCGTCATCCACGAAGATGGCAATGACCTCTCTCCAACCGTAGTGATCGATTATATCAGCTACTGCATTCATCTGGAAATGATCGCTCTGCGTCGTGCGAACCAAATATGAGTACTCCAGAGAAGAAAGTGAAGGGTCTGTGGCAGCGAAAGCGAGGAGTGGCACACGGAGCTCCTTGGCAGCATGTGAGACAACATGGGCAATCCCAGAGGACTGAGGTCCTATTATGGCAACCACCTGTTTCTCCATCAGCTGCAATGCTGCAACAGCAACAACTTTCCTCGTCACAGAAAGCCAATCCAAGACCACAGAAACATCAATTGAAGTTCCACCTACATCAACTCTACAGGATTGCAGCTCGGTAGCTAAACCTTCTAAAAGGGGAAGAAGAAAGAAGGCAGGAACAAGGCAGAAAAATGAAGCAAACGGATCAATTATCGAAGCTATCCTCCGGATTTCGCTTGTCGAGTTCACCAATACCTCTAAAAAGCAAAATGAGACTCAAAAAATGAACTTTTTCTTCCTCCTGAGGGAGACAATACTTGAAACTAAAACACAAGAAATGAACAGAAGTAGAACCAAGCAGAAGTATGAATTTAGACTGATAAAGGAGAAGAGGAAGAATCACTGTAAAATTGGCAGTTCAGAACGACATGAGCAAAGATTACTTCTTTCCCTCGGAGAGAGAAGATGTTTATTTCTTTTTTGTGGTAATAAATGCACTCCTAAATGATACGATCGATATCTCAAATCTAGAAATTTCACAAGAAAGCTTCACAGATCAGATAAAACAAAAAAAACGAAGCCGAATGATCCTAATAATCGAGTGGGAGTAAGAGATCAATTGCAGTTACCTTCCATGGTTCCAAGAAACTCACTGCAATTTGTGTCCTGCGCAAGCAACCTGAGCTTTGTTCCAGCGAGAACGCTCGGATTTCTGTTGACGTCATCGACCGCGAGCTCAATCGCAAGCTTCGCAGCTCTCCCAATCGTGGAGTTGAAGGTAAACAGAGTCCCCACTCTGATCTCGCCCGGCCTCGTGCCAGGACTCGTACCATTGCCACCGGCGGCCATGGCACCCATTATAGTAGTAGAAAAACACAAAGCCAAGAAAGAAATCGAACCCATCTTCGTGAACAACAGCAAGAATGTTTATCGGCTATAATGAAGTATAAAAGCTATAGGAGCTTAGAGAACGAAGACTCGATTGGAGAGGAAAATTAGTCAAAGTTAAGGAAAACTAGTGTAGAAAAAAGGAAGGAAACTTGTGGATTATTTGAGGATTCAGAAACATAGGTAGACTTTGAACTGATGAATGTAACTGTTCATGGAATTTGGAATAACCAATGAGAATCTAATGGTTCCAAGGAAAGACTAAGATTTGAGTGTTGGATGGGGTAAGCAGGAGTAAGACCGACCGACCGTATGCCGCGTTGCTCTGTGCTTCCTCTACGGTCAAGGAATCCATACTTGCATGTTTGGGAAGCAAAGCGGCAACCCAGAGAACTAACTACATTAGAAACATCTTTACCAGTCATTTAAAGATGGGTGAAAGGATGTGGAATCCACATTTAGTTTCAAGAACCATAAAATTCATTAAGCTGGCATTTGGCTTCTTGTGCCATCCATCTTGCTAGAAGAGATTTGTACGGCCCCATCATAAAGTGTAAGTAAGTAACCTACACGTCATTGAGCATTCGTAGCTTTGATGCTGTATTTGTCACAAAATAAAAAAATATTAATGATGACTCTTTTTGGGATTAGATAACTGTAAAACTCACATACGTGTGTGTGGGACCAGTCATTACAATTATTGTACTCTGCTTATTTAAAGGTCAAGTTTGACTTGAAGAAGTCTTTTTTAAAGGTTATTTAAAGTTTGACTTGAAGGTTGGTTGACTTCCGCGTAGGATAATATCGTTGTTTTTGGTGTGAATCAGAATTGAATCACCCCGATTCTAGTTCTGGAATCAGAACCAAAATCGTATGTTCTGATTCCGATTTTGATTCAAATCATAAGTTTTTTATTTTATTTTCAATTAAATTAAAATATTAAAAAATATAATCTTATTTTAAAATTTAAAAAATAAAATGTCCATCTATAATGAGTGTAATGATATTTTAAAAAAATTATAAAAATTTTAATATAGCTAAAATGCCTCTATCAAAATTTGAACTAGTTAAACCTTTTTTTTCATGTGTAATCAATTTTGAATCCAAAACCATCGGTTTAGAAGAACCAGAATCATCGATTTTGATTTTTCCAAATTAGGAATCGGAATCGAATCGTCCATTCGGTGTTAGTTCAATTCTAGTTTTGACTCGATTTAATTTTCATTGAAATTAAATCATGATAAAGACTAATACCAAGATCTTTAGGAGTCGAGATTGACCGTCGCATTCACGGAATTAAGCATCAAGACCATAATTAGATGGCTATTTAGTTTTAACTACATGTCACATCTAAGGAGGAAAGACAAAATGGTCGACAACTCGACTCTTATCCACCTTTTGCTAATCACTGACCACAACATCTTATTGCATGAATTCTGTTGCTTTCTTCTTTTCCTTACTTTCTCTGCCTTGCGTTTATCTCTCTTTCTTACTTGTCTTTTTTCTTCCCTTGCTTTCGTATTGATTCCATTTCTCTTGCATATGGAACTGAAGGCGGAACGGAACGATCGTCTCCCTTTCGTCAAAGAAAAGAAGAATAAACAAAGCGCGTGCATGATGTCTACATCCACACAACAATGCTTTATTCGAGTCCTTTTAGCGTACTTCGATTTAGAGAACCAGTTTCATGCAGACCATGTTCACCTGCAAGAGATGCCTTCAGATCTATGGCTTATGTCGAACGAGGTGATGAGATTTTGTTGGGAGATGGGAGCTCTAGCCATTATGCCAGTGATCATATAGCGACGATGTTAGAGCTAGCGATATTTACCACAAAACACAACAAAGACAATAAAACGGAAAAGATAAAAGCGACAAGAACACCATAACACCAGATATTGACTTTGACCTACGTTCATGGACGAAAGAGGAGCAAATTACTACTGCAAAAAAGGGACAATTACAAATGCCTTCAGAAGATGTTCCTAGGCCATAAAACACCCGAAAATACTAAACAAGAAAAACCCAAACTATAAGTCCATCTATTTAACTGAGTGTGGACTTAAACCAAAGTAAATACTTAAGTTTTCTTGTGGTGCATCTGACTTCAAAACTCAGGCCCTTATTTATAGTTCTAAGACGAGACAATAAGTCTGATTTTTTCGATGTGGGACTATGAGACTTGCCAAACTATAAAGCATATGCAACCAAATTTGCATATCTTTGTGGTGGTCGAATATCTCTCCATGGTCTATCCTTAGCTATGAAATATTGCTCTTCCTCTGGATCATCTGCGTCAGTAGACTCGGGACCACCTACTGGCATTCTTTGAGTAGAAGAGTTCGACTTAAAGGAATCTGAACTACCAATCTCAAGCTCCACCTGCTTCTGCGCACTATCATTTGTACAACTAGTAGAATCCTCTTTGGAAGATAACATAAACAATTCATCAAAAGTAACATCTCTACTTATTACAAATTTTGGGGATTTGGGATCAGAACACCATAATCTATATCCTTTCACCCCAGAAGCATACCCAAGGAAAATGCACTTTTTAGCCCGAGGCTCTAATTTTCCTTCATTTACATGCATGTATGCTGGACACCCAAAAAATTTAAAATCAGAGTAATCAGCAGGAGTACCTGACCAAACTTCCTCCGGAGTTCTAAAGTTAAGTGCTGCAGAAGGAGCGCGGTTGACAACATAACAGGCCATATTAATCGCCTCTGCCCAAAAGTCCTTTGTCAACCCTGCATTTGAGATCATACACCTTGCTCTCTCCAAAAGTGTTTTATTCATACGTTCGGCCACACCATTTTGCTGAGGCGTCATCCTAACAGTGCGATGCCGAACGATTCCTTTATTTTTGCAGAATTCTTCAAAGTCACCTTCACAAAATTCCATGCCATTATCTGTTCGAAGCCGTTTAATCTGTTTACTTGTTTGTTTCTCAATCAAAGCCTTCCATTGTTTAAAGGTTAGAAAAACATCATTTTTATGCTTCAAAAAATAAACCCAAACTTTCTTGGAATTCAATGAAAGTCAACATATACCTAGCACCACCCTTAGACTGAACATGAGCTGGACCCCAAAGGTCTGAATGAATATAGTCAAGAGTACCTTTCGTTTTGTGAACTGCCGGAGAAGTGAAGCTGACTCTTTTCTGCTTTTCAAAAATGTAGTGTTCACAAAAATCAAGTGACCCAGTACTCTGTCCGCAAAGTAGACCCCTTTTGCTCAATATGCTCAAACCGTTTTCGCTCATATGACCCAAACGCATATGCCATAATTTGGTGATATCAGAATCAGACAATGATGATGACGAAATTGCAACCGAACCTGTGACAGTAGTTCCCTACAGAATATACAAGCTACCAGACCTACAAGCTTTCATAACAATAAGGGCACTTCTAGAAACTTTCATAACTCTACCTTCAGTTGTGTATTTATACCCAAGGGCCTCTAGGGTGCCTAAAGAGATGAGATTCTTTTTTAAATCAAGAACATGTCTAACATTAGTGAGCGTCCTCACAATACCATCATGCATTTTAATTCGGATTGTGCCTCTACCAACAACATCACATGCGGCATTATTGCCCATCAAAATAATTCCACCATTACAAGATTCATATGTGGAAAACAAATCCCTATTGGGACACATGTGATAAGAACAACCCGAATCTAAAATTCATTCATTTTTAGACATCATCCTGTCATCAATAGCAGAGAAAATATTTCCAACATTCTCATCAGTTGCTATACTAACTTCAGCGGATTCAATAGTTTTCTCAACAAATTTTTCCTTTTGCTTTAATTTGTTTTTCAATTTAAAGCAATCAGATTTAATGTGCCCCATTTTATGACAATATCTGCATTCCAAATTTCTATGTCTGGATTTAGATCTAGATTTAGATCTACTATTGTCAATTTCTCTTCTATCCATTCTCCCTCTAACAACCAGACCCTCAGCCTGATTCTCTCTACTTTCCCTAGTGATATTCCTGTCTATCTGCTCCTTAGATTTCAGTGCAGATTTAATTTCTTGATACAAAACTGTTTCTTTTCCATAAATCAAAGTATCACGGAAATGCTTAAAAGATTGGGGAAGAGAACACAAGAGTAACAAAGCCTTATCCTCATCATCAATTTTTGCATCTATATTCTCCAAATCCATAATTAAAGAATCAAATTTATCAAGATGCGAGAGTATAGATGTACCTTCAATCATCCGAAGCATATACAGACTTTGCTTCAAGTAAAGACGATTCTCCAATGTCTTCTTCATGTACAAGGCTTTAAGCTTGTCCCACATGCTCTTAGCCGTAGTCTCCGTAGCTACCTCCCGTAAAACCTCATCAGAGAGATTTAGAATGATGCTTGATCGAGCCTTCTTATCAATACACGCAAGCTCTTCTTTTGACATATCATCTGGAATGCTCTCGGCTCCCTGTAATATCAAATCAACTCCGTCTTGAACCAGAATGGCCTCCATCTTGAGTTGCCACAAGCCGAAGTTGACATTTCTGTCGAATTTCTCGACAACAATCTTTGTTA
Source organism: Musa acuminata AAA Group (assembly GCF_036884655.1). NCBI lineage: Eukaryota > Viridiplantae > Streptophyta > Magnoliopsida > Zingiberales > Musaceae > Musa > Musa acuminata. Next base: position 1,941,809 of record NC_088357.1, read on the forward strand.
TTGTCATCGTTGGCAAAAGATCTTGAACCAGGCTCTAAAACCAGTTTGTTAGAGCTAGCCCCAGGATATTTATCACAAGGTAATTTTGGCAACACAACAAAGACAATAAAACTAAAAAGATAAAAGCGACAAGAACACCAGAATACCAGATATACGTGGTTCGGTCAATTGACTTTGACCTACGTCCACGGACGAAAGAGGAGCAAATTACTACTGCAAAAGAGGGACAATTATAAATGCCTTAGGAAGATGTTCCTAGGTCATAAAACACCCGAAAATACTAAATAAGAAAAACCCAAACTATAAGTCCACCTATTTAACTGAGTGTGGACTTAAACCAAAGTAAATACTTAGGTTTTCTTGTGGTGCATCTGACTTCAAAGCTCAGGCCCTTATTTATAGTTCCAAGACGAGACAATAAGTCTGATTTTCCCGACGTGGGACTATGAGACTTGCCAAACTAACAAACGATGGTAATAGAAGCGCACCTGAAGAGTGACTTCCTAATGCTGTCATCACATCATTTGTATGATTTCATCATCGATGCATACGCGAGGAATGTGATCGATCTTTGGCCAGTCAGGTCCTCGATCCTTTCTGCACCGATCACTCAGCGACGGGCACCCCCATATTCGCACTTCTTTGACCGACATTGGCACGCCACTCTCCGGCAGTGAACTGATCTTGGGGCAGTTGCCTATGCTCAGCTTCTTGATGGAGGAAACGGTGACCAAGGAAGTAGGAAGTGCCTGCAGATTCGGGCAGTTGAGAAATTGCAGATGTTCGAGGGAGGTCTGCTGCTGGAACCACTCCTCCTGCTCCACTGTGAAGGAGACGAGATCACCGCAACGATGAAGTGCCAGATTCCGGAGGGAAGAGATTCTTCCTAACGTGAACCATACATTGTCGATGAGGTTTTCATCTGTTTGGAGATGACAGAGAGATCTCAGTTCCCGCTCCCCGTATCGTTGGCCTGGCTGTGAGGTCTCATACAACTTGGGGCATCCTTCGGTCTCCATATGTCTCATGTTGGCAAGAGACCTCAGACCACCAAGTAAGCTCAACTCCGGGCAGTGATAAAGGTGCAGCTCCCGGAGTTCACTCAGGTTGGATAGACAAATCTCCGTTCTGTGTGCGTAATGATACAACTCCAACTGGTTGAGAGAGGAGAGGATTTGGAGACATCCAGGTAGCGCACTGCCGAGGTCACCACAATGCTTAAGACTGAGCTCTGCCAATGGCGACGAGGTCAGGTAGAGAAGGGGCGCTTTTCTCAGCCTCGGGCAATCGTAGAAGTGGAGCACACGAAGGCGGCCCAAGAATTGCCTGCCATCTGCTTCAGCCCATTCCTCCCACTCCTTCAAAGATTCAAATTTTAGCGTCTCCAATGACGGAAACGCCTGCTCTGCATCTCCGTAAAACTCTGCTCCTATTCGTTTCACCGGCATCGACATGAGATGTAATAGCTTGAGGAAGGGAAGCTGCCCGAGCGGTGGGAGACTTTCGCACCTCGCACAATTGTTCAGGTGGAGAGACTCCAGATTGGTGAGATGCTGATTCCTCACCAGCCAATCTGGGGAAGTCGTACCTCCGTAGTGCTGGATTCTGAGCTCTTTGAGGTTGCAGTGTGGCTCCAGACCTTCGAGTATCTCCTTTTCCCGATCGCCGGGGCTATGTATGTCGGGTTTCCTATTCAACCACAGCGAATCGAGGTGCGATTTGTCCTTCAGTTTCGCCTCCATTGCCTCCTCCTTGGTTTCGACATTCTCGAGATTCTGTATCGTGAGCCGCCTTCGGAGATTTCTCAGTTCCTTCAACTCTCCTATCTGGTGTCCTCTCTTCCTGGCGACGCGGAATTCTGCGAGTTCCTGGAGCTCCGTCAATTTCCCGATCCCGTCGATCAGAGAAATCGTTTCGGCATCCGCGTACAGATGCCGCAATTTGATCAGCCTGTTCATTCCTTCCGCCATCTTCTTAAAGCGGCATGAATTCAGATTCAGCACCTGCAGATGGCAGATCCTGGAAAATGATTTAGGCAAGTGTCTCGTCTTCGTGCAGGAAAGGTCCAAAAACCGAAGGTGTGGTAGGTCGCAGATTGCATCGGGTAACTTCTTCTTCTTCCCCATGCGGATGTTCGACAGATCTAACACCCGGAGGCTCTTGAGATTCTCAAGCATGTCTTCCAAAACATGATAAAAATCTTCAGAATCATACTCGTTGAGAAGTATGATCGTTCGAAGCTTTCGGAACTTGCAGACACCTCTCACCGCATCCAGTTTCGTTGTCCTGAGAGCCAAGTGGCGAACGGTGGGTGGAATTTCCGCAGGCTCGTCGTCGACCACGAAACATTCGTCCCAAGAAACATAAACAGCCAAATCTCTCATCAGATCATGCATCACATGTTTGTTGTTCAGCGTAGGAAGGAAGAAGTACCTGTTGGACAATTCATCAAACATCTGACTCCCCAAGTCCTCCGGTCTCGTTCTTCCCTCGGATTTGGGATGGATGAAACCTTGGGCGATCCACATCTGGACTAATCGTTCTTTATCGAACACATGACCCTTCGGGAATATGGAAGTGTAAGCAAAGCATTGTTTCAGATTTGTGCTCAGGTGCTGATAACTCAGACCCAGAGATGGAAGGATGTTTTCCACGGCGAAGTCGTCCTCCCACCACTCGCTTTCCGATATCGTCGTCCAAAACTGCTCCTCTAACCTGCGTCTCAACAAGCTTCCCATCGCCTTCCCTGCTAAAGGTAAGCCATGCAGCTTTCCCGAGATTTCCCGACCTATCAATTCCAACTTTCTCGCTAAATCGGGGTCGGGCACCTTGTCACCGAATGCACATCGCTCGAAGAGTCTCCAAAAGTCATCTTGACCCAACACCTCCAGTTTGATCGGCTCCATGGTCCCCATGGTCTCTGCAACCAGGGGGCTCTGAGTCGTCACCAGTATGGTGCTTCCTCTGGCCCCGGAGGCCAAGGCGTCGCGGAGTTGTTCCCATTTGCTTCCTGTTTCATCCCACACATCATCGAGCACAAACAAGAACCTCACGTTTCTTGTAGCATCCTGGAGCTTGGCTTGGATTTCTCCTGAGCAGATATCATCAAAGAGAGGATCGAACGCCATGTCGTACACCAGTTCTTTGACGATTTTTCTCAGGTTGAAATCGTCGGAGACGTACACCCACCTCCGGAGCTCAAAATGGTCGGCCACCAGTTGGTCGTTGTAGACGAGCTGTGCCAGTGTGGTCTTCCCTACTCCTCCCATGCCTACGATCGGAAGAACTCCGAAGCTGGGGTGGCTGCTACTCCCGGCCCTCTTGTCGCCGAAATCGGGATCATGTGCCGAACTCAGCAATATGTCCAGTATCTTATTTCTCTCTTCATCTCTCCCGATCACTTCATCGTGGAGGAATGAGCTGGTCTCCCTGGTGGCAGAATTGTCCTTCCCGTTGTACTCGTCCAGCTCTGCTTTCTTCCGGTCGATGTCAAGGCAAATATCGTCGAGATCCCCCACGAGTTTCCCTAACCTTCGGAGCTCGTCGTCGGTGACGAATAGGTTCTTCAGAAATCTGAGGGCCGAGGAGGCGAGTGCCGTTACCTTGCTGCTGTCATGCAGATGACGACTGCGGAGTTCCTTCAACTCGAACTCGTCGAGCATGTCGTCGGCCTCGTAAGCAGCATCTTTGAGTTCCGCTAGCCACAATGCCAGCGACGTGTCTCTGATCGGCCTCCCCTCGGCCGCATGGATCACGGCGTGCACGCCGGGAAGTCTCTCCTCCACTCTCTTCAGCATGGCTCTGACATCCCCCAGCACATTGCGGTCGTCGGCGCAAGAGGAGAAGGCCTCCTCCGTCATCTTGTCCCTCACCTTCCCTGCGACATAACGCGCAAACCACTCTCCAACCATCATCACCACGCCTGCCGTCTTCATCCTGGGAGATCCTCGATCCTCAGATTGCTTCTCGGCCGAAGAGTTAAGACCTAATTGTTCCTTCTTCCCTGCGGGCGCAAAAGATCCTTGAAATTGCCACCGACGACTTTCCTAACAAAATAAATATTGAGCATACATTGGGAATCCAAAAGCTGAGCCGTTGACCTCTTTGCCAATGACTTCTAAGACCAGTTCAAATACTCCCACAAGCTCACCCAACAACCATAATTAATATGAAGCCTGAAAGCAAACCACCCTTTGGTCTCATAGCAGAAGCCATTCGACCAAATAAGCTTACAATCTAGTCAAGCGATCAATAATTTAACGTATGAATCGTAACATTTAGATGGATCCAAAACAAGAAATTTAATTAAGGTGGTTGGTCACCAACTTGGTTGCTTCGAAAGGGAAACAAAGGAGAATTAGATCTGGAGGGCTTATAGATCATACACATCATCAAATAATAAGCAATACCACCTTGCTGATCCTATTGATTACTCTGCAAGCCCATCGATAAGATTTTAGATTTAAATAACATTATATCACCAATGGATGCTATTAAGGAAAACTAATATGGTTGCTAATGGTCAAAAATCAAATGAGGTTTTTATATTTTCCCAAAGAATTTTACTATCCTCCCGTAGATTCTATTTTCTAGAAATAATACTCAAGTGACTGCCAAATTGATCGTACCACACTACATATCATATGAAGTTTGAATAACTAAAGCACATAAAACTCTTTTTGACAATTCAATTCATTCCCCCAGTTGTCATCATCATCATCATCATGTTCAGCTCCATCTCCAATACAAACTTGGTCGGCAGCAGCACCACTGCAAGTGACTCTGGTCATCTGCAAGAAATACATAGCCAAAGATGATGTGTTCTTCCATGCCCGGTGCATCGATGCATTTATTGGACTGATGGCAACAACAACTGAGATAAGAAGATGATCATGCAAAAAGAATAAAACATAGATTGGAAAAGAAAATGGAAAACAAACCCAAAGAACTGAGGACTGCTATTCCTGTTCCTGTTGCTGCGATGCCACGGATTCGATTTCCTGATCATCAGTTCGTATGTAAGGAATATGGGCAATCTTTGGCCAGTCAGCTCCCTCATCCTTTCTGCACCGCTCGCTCAGTGATGGGCATTGCAAGATAATCAATTCTTTCAGCAACAATGGCAGGCCATTCTCGGGCAGTGACTTGATTTCAGGACAGTTATGGATTTCCAACTTCTTGATGGAGAAAATGTTGGCCAAATTAGCAGGAAGGCTCAGCAGTTTTTCACAAAATGAGAATTTAAGTTCTTCCAGGGAGGGTAACTGTTGAAGCCACTCCTCCTGCTCGACTGTGAAGGAAGCAAGATGCTTGCAATACCAATACCGCAGTATCCGTAGAGTGTGGATTCTTCCAAACATGAGCCTCATATTATCAAGAGGGCATCCGTCGGTGCTGAAATAAGAGAGAGATCTCAAGTTCTGCTCATCACTTGGTTGGTCCCACTGTAAGCCCGGCTCATACAAGTTAGGACATCCTTCAATCGTTAGCTCTCTCAGTTTGGGAAGGGAACGAATCCCACCAGGTAATCTCAACTCTGTGCAATTAATAAGCCATAAAACATTGAGATTGCTGAGGTTAGACAGACAAACTGAGGCTCTATGTTTGCAATCACGAAGCTCCACAAAGTCGAGAGAGGTTAGCGACTGGAGACATCCAGATAGATCACAACCAAGGTCGCCAGAGTTCCATACCCTTAGAATTTTTAGAAACGACGTAGTCAGGTAAGGAAGAGGTGCTTTTCTCAGCTTCATGCAATTATAAATGTGGAGTTCATGAAGACGAGGTAAAAACTGCCTACTGTGTGCTTCAGACCACTCTTCGCATCCCTCCAATAACTCCAATTTCAGAAACTCCAATGCCGGGAAGACTGGATCAGCATTCTCATAGAGTTCAACTCCAATGAGTTTTAGCGCAGGCATCGCCAGGACGTGCAGATAATTGAGAAAGGGAAGCTTTCCAAGAGGTGGGAGACTGTCGAGCCTTTTACATGAAGATAAAGTCACAGATACCAGGTTGATGAGACGATTGGTGACCAACCAAGTTGGATACCTCAGACCTCCATAAGAAGTGATCACAAGCTGTTTCAAACCACATGCTGGTTCAAGGCCTTCAAGTATAGCCATGTCCAGGTCTCCACGACGGTCTTCCCTATCCTCAGTCCAACAGTTTGACACCTCATTGAGCTGATGTTTATCCTTTAATTGTGCCTCCATGGCCTCCTCCATGCTTTCCACATTCTCAAGATTCCTTATGCACAGCCGTCTTCTGAGATTTCTCAAGTGCTTCAACTCTCCTATCTGGTGCCCTCTCTTTCTCGCAACCTGGAATTCTTCTAATTCCTGAAGGTTGGTCAGTTTCCCAATCCCATTTATTAGGGAGATTGTTCCAGGTTCAGCATAAAAGTATCGTAAGCTGATTAGTCTGTCCATTCCTTCTGTTAGCTTGTATAAAAAGAAGCACCCCTTCACATTCAGCACTTGTAGATGGCACAGCTTAGAAAACGATTTGGGCAGCTGTCTGATCTTAGTGTGAGAAATGTCCAAATATCGAAGGTGTGATAGGTCACAGATTGCATCCGGTAACTTCTTTAATCCAATTCGAACATATGACAAATCTAACACCCGCAGGCTCTTGATGTTTTCTAAGATGTCTTCTAAGACCGCATAAAACTCCCTAGGATTATACTCATGAAAAAATATAAGAGTTCTTACCTTCCTAAACTTGTGCACTTCTCTCACTGCGTCAAGTTTAGCAGCTGTAAAAGTTAAGTGGCGAACGGTTGGTGGAATTTCCACAGGCTCATCATCATTGACCACACAACATTCATCCAGTGAAACACACACAGCCAATTCTCTGATCAAGTCATGCATCATGTATCCGCCATCCTGTTTACTCAGAAAGAAGTGCCTGTCAGCTAATTCGTCAAAAATCTGGCTCCCAATATCCTCTAAACTCGTTCTACCCACAGATTTGGATTGGATAAAACCTTGAGCAATCCACATTTGTACTAAACGTTCCTTCTGGAAGATGTAAGCCTTGGGAAATACAGAAGCATAAGCAAAACATTGTTTCAGATTTGTGCTCAGGTGTTGATAACCCAACCCCAAAGATGGAAGGATGTTATTCACAGCAAAATCTTCTTCCCACCATTCGCTTTCCAAGACTGCGTTCCAAAATTTCTCATCTAATCTGGTTCTTAGCAAACTTCCCAGTGCCTTTCCGGCTAAAGGCAAGCCATGTAGCTTTTGCAATATTTGTTGACCAATTAATTGCAGCTTTGCTTTCAAATCTGGTTCGAGCTCCTTATCGCCAAATGCACAAAGCTCGAAAAGTCTCCCAAAATCATGCTCCTCTAGAGGCTCCAGGTGGATCGGGTTCATGGTCCCCATAATCTCTGCTACTTTTGGACTCTGAGTTGTTAGCAAAATTGTGCTACCTTTGGCCCCGAATGTTAAGGCACTACCCAGTTCCTTCCAAGTCGTTCCCGTTTCATCCCATACATCATCCAGCACAATCAAGAACCTTTTATCCTTAAATTCATCTTTAAGTTTCTTGAGCATGGCAGCTGAACTGATGTTGTCCTCAAAGACTCCACCTGGAGAGTCATATATCAGCTCTTTGAAAATCCTCTTCAACTTGAAATTGTCAGAGACATAAACCCACTTCCGCTTGAAATTGTTAGCGACCCTTTCATCATTGTAAATAAGTTGTGCCAGAGCTGTCTTGCCTACTCCTCCGATGCCTACAATCGGAAGAACTCCAAGACTAGGATAGCTGCTACTCCCAGCACCCTTGTAACCAAAATCAGGTTCATCATCTAAACGCAGCAGCATATCTAGCATCTTGTCCCTCTCTTTATCCCTTCCGATCACTTCCTCTCGCATGAATGAGCTGGTCTCCCTGGTTGCAGATTTTCCCTTTGCTATGTGCTCATCCACTTCATCTGTCTTGCTGTCAATGTCGAGAAAAATTTCATCGATATCCCCCACAAGATTCTTCAACCTTTTAAGTTCATCATCCGAGACAAATAAATTCTTGATAAATCTACGAGCTGAGGACACAAATGCAGCCATCTTGCTACTGTCTTGCAACTCTTGAAGTTCTCTGACTTCGAACTCATCCAGTACATCATCAGCCTCATAAGCAGCATCTTTGAGTTCCCTTAGCCAATTGACCAGCACTTGGCTCTTGATAGGCTTCCCCTCGGTTGCATGGATCACAGCTAAAATGCGAGGAAGACTGTCCTCCACCTTCTTCAGCATGGTCCTAACATCCACCAGCATGTTGTCATTGTCAGAAGTAAGGGAGAGGGCCTTGTCTCCCATCTTGTCCTTAACCTTACCCACAACATACCGTGCAAACCATTCTCCCACCATCATAACCATACCTCCTGTACCCATTAATGTGAATACTTGCACTGCATGGTGTGAGGTCGTTCTTATTAGGATACGTAATGGAACAAGGGAAGTCTCAAAGCTTCAAATGCACAAGTCCAATCTATTCACCTGGCTAAGTTCTGAAGTTCTAAATGACATGTAAGAAAGTAATGATATGTGCGGCCACTAGATTCACATAGCATACTGCAGTCACAGAAGAAAAAGGAGATGTACGATTTGGCCAACTAACATTTCTCAATCTTTTTAGAAAAACCCTTTTCATTTAATAGATAACTTTTACCGACTAATAAGCTATTTCCAAGAATGTCGGTTAATTGAAATGATCTTAAGATTATGTTGAGAAAATACGACTAGTAGATCCTTAACTGAATCCAATGAAAATTATGAGGTCCCAATATCCAAATCCTGAACAAAAAGAAATAGATCCTATCCAGAAATCCCATACCAACAACCATCATATATATAACTGATGTCAATAATTTTTTTTAGAAGGAAAAATATATTCATTTAAATTTCAAAATGCTCATAGAGCAAAGACGACAACATTGCATGCCTATCAAAATTGCCTTCCCAAAAGGCTCTACAATTAGACACCATTCCCCAGTTAATTAGCCTACATTTTAAAAAAGTAGTTTCTAGAGCCACTTATTTATTTACTTATACAAAGGAATCATATGACAGCATCATATAAGTTCTTTTTCTAGAGATATAATTAACTTTCAACATTGAGGTCTTTTTCTAGAGATTGAGAATCCAAAATTGATTCTAGAACAATAATTTACAAGACAACTAAAGATATAATGTTTTTTGAGATGCATCCTAATCAATTTAGGAATACTTTTAACCTTGAGAAACTAATAAATTTGTTTTTAGTGTTGAGTCAAAGGTTTAAGAGTTTACTAAAACTGGATATCAACGTGGTAGTAGTCATTCCAACAAAAACCAGTCTCCACCATAGCCACTCTACCTTACTTTTAAACATGTCTAATTCGATTATACACCATAGCAACAAGATGTCTTACTTCAAAATACTTCCTAGACAAAATTAATATGTATGTATATGATTAAGAGCAATTCAAATGAACAACTGTGGCCAGTAGACATATCCGATCAAAAGAAGCAAAGAGAACAACTGTCTAGCTATCTCCCTGGCTGCTTGACCAGATGTTATAACTCCAAAAATTGGGTATCCTCGAAAAGAATTAGGATTCCCAAATTTCGGACATGATCGAAAAAAGGGACGTCCACCATAAAGAACAAACCAGTATTTTTTTTTTTAGGAATGATGATTATTTACAGTTCTAATATGGAAATGATTTGGCATCCAAACAAAAAAAAAATGCAGAAATTCTGGTTAAGTACTCTATCAGGTCAAAATAGCTTTAAAAAAATGGTTTTTTCAGATCTAAAAAGGAAATACTTTCGGGCCTGTAATTAAAAAAAATGAAACAGTAATACTATTTGTTTTCTATTTTAATCTAAATAGCAAAGTAATAGACAGGAAACCCATGTACAGTAGCAAGCTTGTGCTTTTCCGATCGAAGATTTGCAAAAGTAGAAATCTCGTCAGATAACAAAGCAAATAAATCGATACTCCACCATCTGATGTGAGTATTTTTCCGGTCCATAACCTTATTCAGCTGCGAGGAAGACGAAAGAAATCTACCATGGGCATCAAGAAGAACACCATTTGCCACCCGAAAAAAGGGGGAAAGAAAAGAGGGGGAGGGGGGGGGGGAATCGCAATGCGATACATACGAAGGAAAGAGTTGGCGCGAGCATACTTACATTATGGCCTCAGGCAAAAAGTGACTGGTCGATAAGAGGCGAGCGGAGGCTTTGTGGAACAGCGAAGCGACAATGAAGCTGTGGCATAGACGATTCAGCAAGAGCTGACAAATTGCCGGCAGAGAGTTGTTGCATCAGAGAACGGCACTCACCGCCTCTCTCTTAAACAATTAACACTGGTCGATCCTCTACCTGCTTCAAGGTTCTCATGCGGCGTAGTCGTTTGATAGAATAATACCGGTTCAATTATGGATGGATGGATGGATGGATGAAGTAGATGGAATGTTATTTTTCTTTTTAAAATTAATGATGAATACAATATATTGTGATACAATAATTCACATCTCCACATGCATTTATAAAAAAAAATCAAAAACTAAATCATATAAATAAATATCACATCATCAACAATACATCAATAAACTATCGTATATAACTACCACAAGCATGACAAAAATGTGCATTGACAGAAAATATGACTAACTACTCGGTTTCGGAAAGGTCAACAAAGAATCAAAAAAAGATGACACGTAACGCTATCTACGGCTTCCGTCTGCTACAGTAGTCATTGCTGGCAATTGAGATCCAAATTGGGGACTACAATTTCTTCTTCATCTCAAACTCTTTTCCTCCTGCAATAAACTATTTAAGCATTGCCAAACTGTTACTATAGAAATTTTTATAATGTTTCATTGCCAAATTTCTGTAATCTGATAGAAATTTTCTTTCAAGCATTCAGAAGCCACTGGTTTCCTAAAATCGTCGTGTGCGCTTCCGAATGACTCGGTCAAAGAGAGTAAGTGAATCATGAATCAGGCTTCGATCGGGCTCGGAAACTTGCAAAGAATGGCCCACTTCTTTGAATAAAATGAACAAAACGTGAGATAGTAGACATCTTTCGTCAGCATCTTTATATTGCGTTCCCAAAAGGGCGGGTTTATTTTTGGAATCTATGACATTGAATAATTTGAAGTCAACGCTTTGAAGCAGCCCACTATACGATCAGCTTAACGTGGACAACTACGTCAGCATTGATCGAGAGATAGCTGGTCAAGGTCTTTCTACATTAATCTCGAGGCCACATGAGCCTACCGACGCTGCTCCACAAAGAAGCACAAATCAATTCCAAAACAAAAATCATCCGACGTTCTTGAAGGGTTTACGAAATCGCACAAGTAGTTCAGGCTGTTCTTTTTACTATAAAATGACATACGAATCCTGACTGCCGGACTAATGGCAATGAAAAAAAGAGCCAGAGGGGAGGAGAAAGAAGAAGAAGACGGCGAGCAGGGCAGCGAGTTTGCCAAGCTACCGCAGGAGTGCGTCCTCCACGTGCTCGCCTTCACGACACCTCGTGATTCGTGCAGGTCGGCCGTCGTCTCCAAGGCTTTTCTCTCCTGCACGAGCTCCGACGCCCTGTGGGAGCGCTTCATACCCTCCGATTATGCCGAGATCCTATCGCGGGCCGTTCATCCCGTGGAGTTCTCCTCCTCCTCCAAGAAGGAGCTCTATTTCGGCCTCTGCAAGCCCATCCTCATCGACGGCGGCAAACTGGTGCGTGAAATGATCCCTGACAACTCCCTTCCTTGGCTTGGAAATCATTCCATCTAAAAATTGCTTACTATTCAACTCGAAATTTGATTCTCAATTTAGTTTTTTTTTATCATATTAATCCTTTAACAGTAATTAAATTAATGATGTAGCAATCGAATTCTTTCTTGCATCTACCGATTGTCAGTTCGAACTAATCTAAAAATTTAGATATATTCTATTTCATTTAATTCTCTTATTTTTCTTTCCGTTGGTCTGATAATTGATTAATATGGCATACGTGTCGATAAGGTCAAGTAAAAGTATACTTCTGTAGCTACGATTCACTCGACTGTCAACGATTGCTACGGAATTGTAATCAAATTATTTGTATCATTAGCATTAACAAGGAAGACGAAACAATAAGAAAGGCATCAAATTACATAGCTCTTCTCGACCAATACTTGTTCTTCTCCATAAGAGAAATGAAAAGCTTCTCCTGGAATGACAATTTCTCTTCGATGTCAGAGCTTTCATTTGGAGAGATCGACCGGGGGCAAGTGTTACATGGTGCCTTCGAGCAGCATGTGGATGGCATGGCGGGACGTATGGCGACATTGGAGATGGATCTCACATTCAGACTCCAGGTGACTGCTACTTCCACTACTCGTACACTGAACTGAAAATAACACAATACATTTGCAAGCATTTCTAAGTAGCGAGAGAAGGACATGCATATACTGGTGGCCACCTGATTGAACTATGAAACAATTTATTTCACAGTATCGATTCATTTAAAGCTCGATTGAGATTTGCTCCAAAGTTGGAGGAGGAATGAATTCAGTGACCCATTAGAAATTTCACATATTTAAGTTAATAACGTCGTCACTTAATTCATTTTGGATCATCAGGTTTGGAGAGGTGACAGAACTTGTATCCGTTTGTTGGCTTGAAATGACTGGCAGCATAGACAGTGGGCTGCTCTCTAAGAAGACGTGGTATACAGCTTATATGGTCTTCAAGTTGGCCTCCGGCGCATATGGCCTCAATTCCCCTCCGCAGAAAGTCTCGGTCAGCTTGGGAACCTATTCATCCGATAGTTTCATTACTCTACAGCAGGATGACGACGATGATGACGACGACCAAGAGGAGGAGGACGAGAAAGGGAAGAGGAATCTGAGGGACGATGGTTGGATGGAGATCGAGTTGGGTGATTTCTACAACGATGAAGGGGATAAAGGGGAAGTAAGCATCCACCTGAGGCAGTACGAAGCCCTGCATTTCAAGCATGGACTACTCATCGATGGACTTGAGTTCAGACCCAAGATTTAAGGAGGACATGCATGCGCACTAGCCAGAAGGAGACTCGATGACTCTTTTAAAGAACTTGAACCTTGCTTTTCATGATCCATTTCATCATGAGCTGATAGAGAGAGAAACTCTGGGCTTCTAAGCTTATTTCATATATAATAAACTTCACTGTTATTAATCGTACTAATTATTTTGTTAGAAAAAGATTCTAGTCATATGATTTAGTATTTTACCATGAAACTTTTTTCATTCGGAGTTGTTCTCCTCTGATTCTGAGAACGATAACATGCTTGTGGATGTAGAGGACAGACTTGCTCGAATCCAAGCTATGATCCATGCAGCCGAGGGGAAGCCGATGGAGAGCCGAGTACTGACCGATTGGCTAGGGGAACTCAAAGATGATGCTTATGATAAGGATTACAATTATGCTGCACAATGTTCAAAAAGTCTCCAGCAATCAAAGAATCGTGCTGACCAATCTACTGTCGAGACGCGCTCAGAGAATTGCAAGAGTTCTGCCGAGTCCTAGAAAACATCAAGAGCCTGCGAGTGTTGGATTTGTCATACAGCCCACATGGTGGTCAGACGTTACCAGAGGCTATCTGTGACCTCCCACGTCTTCGGTAATGAGACCATTCTCACACTATGATCGTACGACTGCCTAAATCGATGTCTAGGCTTTGCCACCTGCAAGTGCTGAATCTGAAAAGGTGCCATTTGAATGCAAGAGATGACATGGTTTGAGGACACCTCATGGGAGAGTCGAAGGACCTAAGAAGTATCAGGAGGCGACTTACTGTACAGAAGCTTGAGAATGTCGAGAGCAAGGAGGAGGCCGCGGAAGCAAAATTAAAGGAGAAAGAGAACCTCGATCAACCGTTGTTGTCCTGGGATCCTGGCGTAGGAAGCCAGGGGAGAGATGTGATCGATCTTAGAAAGCTTACGATCGACCGCTATGGGGATCCGACATATCCAACTTGGTTGGTGACCGCCAATCCGCGTCTCATAAATCTTGTATCTATCTTCCTCGGTGGCTGTGCAAATTGTCAAAGTCTCCCACCCTCGGGGCAGCTTCCCTTTCTCGAGGGTATTACACATCGAGTTAATGCCTACTGAAAGCGAATCGGAGTTGAATTTTACGGCAGATTCTGATCCGGTCTTTACGGAGGAACGGCAGAGAGTGAAAATGAATGTACAGGCACCTGAGAACAGAGTGGGAAGAAGCTGAGCATGCCCGAGGACTAGGAGATGGATTCGGAGAGCTTGGAGAAGCTGAGCTTCTTGAGCCGGTTGCTCATCGGGTTGCTGCACTTCAGATCGACAACTTCCACAGTGTAACCGTGGCCTTTCTTCTCCACCTTATCCGTACCAGAGTTCCGAGCCATGGGACTGTCACCAGACCCTAATATCGGAACTCGATGGCCATTTTTGCGTGTGCTGTGTCGGCGTTTCTGAGCATCCGCGCAGTGATCCTGCCCGATACTGCTGCCGCTGCTGCCACATCCATCTGCTTGATTTCTCCTTCGCGATGCTTTCCCAGGAGCAGCACCGCAGGGTACGAAGACGGGACCTGTTTGTTGTCTTCTTCGAGCAGAAGAAGATGCTTGTTCCGAGCGCTTCATGGATTCTAATTCTCGAGTCATCAGGGAGCCAATGGTGCCGGTTGTGCCGACCTCGAGAGAGCCTTCGCCATCGTCACTGACATCCATGTTATGTCGATGGCGAATTGATCCTGCAAGCTGTGGATCGGCGTTATGAATTCCGAAAAGAGTTCATCAAAAGTTTTCCTTTTTCTTTCGAATAAAACAACACAAAAATAGAAGGATAGAGGATTCGGAGATTTGATTCACTCACAGAAACTAAATATCACAAAAGCCAGAGGTCGGAATTCTTCACCGGAAGCATTCTCTCGTTCATAAAGATCTTACCAAAGACCGATGGAATCTATCATCAGATATCATACGATCCAACAAGAACAACTCCAAGACGTCAAAAATCTAGGAAAGAAACATAAAGAGATGGAAGAGTGCCACTCCTCCTGTAAAGCTATCCATGAAGAGAGAGCCACGGCATTATTGCAAGCAGACGCTTCTGATGACATGACTTACAGAGATTGGGGGCATAGGTGAAACCATAATTAATACACATCATAAAGCATCGAGCAACTTAAGGCCCCAAAAGCATAAGTTTAAGATATCATGGCCAACCAAATCCTGAATTCACTGTGCAAACCACATGCATGCATGAATACACCGATCCAAATAAAACGTTTAGGTACATATAAAACAATGATGTGTCTGGTTGAGGTTGGGTCCATCGTCCTCACAATGCCTTGGACCTCAAGGTGGAATTCGATCACCAAGGAGTACTTTTTGGAGCTTTCCTAATTCAAAATTTGTGATTGAGATCTATCTTTTAACTACTACTATGCAAGAACATCAAATGATCCATTAATATTATGGCTGGTTGCATTTGATGAAGGATGGTGACAAGAGCATCGCAGCCTTAGTGTTGTAGTATATTTATGCATAACGAAAAATGGTATCCGCTATTAGTTTGTTACATGTATAAATTAAGAGAGAGAAATAATAATAATAATAATAATAATAATAATAATAATAATAAAAGATAAATTAGTTTCAACGCAACTAATCTATTAATTTTGTTAAGTTTAATACTTAAGCTCAAATTAATAGTCTTTATCTTTTTTTAGTATAGGATTAAATTAAGATGTTATAATTTCTTTATTTAATGGCTTAATATTTTTTTAAGCCCAAGATGGTTCAAAATTAAAGTCTAATCTGATTCATGTGAAACATAATTTGGTGATTATATTTTTTCTTATTCGAGTCTCTCTCACTATAGCCAGTCACATATAATTTATGGCTCAATGAGATACTTTTGTCTACTAACTTTATTTAAGATCGACATTCATGAGTCGTCAATTATTATCCCAATTATTAATGTCATTCGTTTGCTGAAACAAAGACAATACATTTGTCGATCGAGAGATCGGTGGCTGTGCAGCTCTCGTTTCACGTGAATTCTTCGAGAACGCCAATCATGTGAAAGAATTCATACACCGTTCTTAAATCAGCTCACCACTAAAAACCATCCCCCGCGTGCATCTCAAACATGTGTGTCCTATTTGATGTGGCAATTTACGATACCACTCTTCCCAGAATCGAGTTCCTCATCTCACAAGGGTAATCTCCAATGTCCCCCAACATCCATCGTCAGATTCCCATTATGATCCCTTTCCTTGTCATCTCCAACCTCACATCGCTTGCTTGGATCACACACATCATCATCATCATCATGTTGATTCCGCTCCTTCCCCCTCTCTAATACCAACCTTGGACGACTCCTCACTTACAGTTCACTCCTCGCCTCTCTCACAAAGAAAGGCCAAGCCTTCAAGTCTACTCTATTCCCCTTCACTCTCCCCCTCCTCTCTCTCCAACTTCCTCCTCCTCCTCTTCTCCTCTCAACAACAACCATTTCAAGATCCCTCAACCCAAACCACCCCTTCTCCTCCCCTCTTTGACCTTTCGTTCCACAATCTTTCCCTCCTCCCATTTGCTACATTCCTTCTTTGTTCCGTCAAGATCCAATTTTTGTCTCTCTTTAAATGGCTACTTCCACCTCCAAACCCTCTTCTAGGCTCTCCAAACCCTCTTCCTCCTCTTCCAAATCCCAATCTTGCTCTTCCTCCTCTTCTGGCCTTTCCTCCCATGTCGCCATGGTGGAGCTCAAGTCGCGGATCCTCGCGGCCCTCGCGAAGCTATCCGATCGCGACACCCACCAGATCGCCGTCGACGACCTCGAGAAGATCATCCGCACCCTCCCCGCCGAGGGCGTCCCCGTGCTCCTCAACGCCCTCGTCCACGACCCCTCCCTGCCTTCGCCCACCCCGCAAGACACCCCCGGCTCCAAGCACCCCTCCTTTCTGATCGCTCGCCGCGAGTCCCTCCGCCTCCTCGCCCTCCTCTGTGCCGTCCACACTGACGCCGCCTCCGCCCACCTTTCCAAGATCATGGCCCACATTGCCCGCCGCATCAAGGACTCGGCCTCTGACTCCTCTGTTCGCGATGCCTGCCGCGACGCCGCGGGCTCGCTCGCGGCGCTCTACCTTCGCCCCTGGGTCACGGCAGCGGCTACGACGGAGGACAGCGCTGGCGGCATCGGAGGGTCATCTTCGATGGTGGCGCTGTTCGTGAAGCCGCTGTTCGACGCCATGGGGGAGCAGAATAAGGCGGTGCAAGGCGGGGCAGCCATGTGCCTTGCTAGGGTGGTGGAGTGTGCCGGGGTTAACGATGATGGTGGGGAGGGGGAGGAGGGAAGGGTGACGGCGTCGGGGACGATGCTCCACAGGTTGTGCCCCAGGATCTGTAAGCTTCTTGGAGGCCAGAGCTTTCTTGCCAAGGGGGCGTTGCTTTCAGTTGTCTCTAGCTTGGCGCAGGTCTGTTCGTGGATTCTTTGAGTTTCTTGACATTGTCTATATAACCTACCAATGCAAATTGTTTTAGTAGGCATTAAGCACTTACGTTAGAACAACCTCCTGGGTTTGTATGTGTCGACGATGATGATGGCATTCAAGGTAAACCACATTGTGCGATCTGAACTGGAGATCAGATCCATGGAATTTTCCTCTCTTCTTTCGGTTAATCTGTCCTTAATGGTCTCATTGAAGCCAATGGGATTTTCCATATTCTCATTTTTGTAGTCTTGATTATGGGAAATTTATGTTGGTTTTCTTCTCTTCTGAACTCCTGTTGTCTGATTAAATTCTTTCTTGAATGGGAACAGAGAAGTCAACAATGCTTTTGATTTTTTTTTTTACTTAATTGATCCTTTATGCTGCTCTTACTTCATGGTATCCTGTTTGTCTTCTTTCTTCTTGACGCTTATGTAGTCATGTTCTAATTTAAGAATGGATACATTTTTAATGGTTTTCAAATCTTGTCTAGTATGGTTTATCTCAATTTCAGCATGTTTCGTCATCTTTGCAGAGAAGCAGCTTGTTTTTTTAATTTTATACATCAGAGTTGGGCAGCGTCAGATATATCTTGTAAATGATCTTTGGTGTTTAATAAACTTATCTGACGTATGCTTTGGTTTTTTAGAGTGTTAATAAGAACTGATAAACCAAAAAAAAAAATTTTAAGATGTTGCCTATTTTTCTCCTCAAAGAAACATATTCACTGTTTGAAATCAGTAGTCAATTATTCCACTTGTAAAATAACACTGAATCTTTTTACCTGAGCTTTAAATGTATGTCTTCTTCATCAAATAAACAATTTCAAGATGGAAATGATATTTTGAATCCTCGATTTTTATTTTTATTTCTGTTGTAATTTACTAGTGTTTGGTCAGGGGCTTCTATTGGCAATATATCATTTCCTAGTATTCTTGACAGAGAAAAGTGCTCTCTTTGCAGACACCAAGAGAACAGGCTAGAGTTTCTGAAGGAAATCAGATTAGATTAGGTTGGTCCAAACAGAATACTTACCATTTTGTTTTTCAGGTAGGAGCGATACATCTGCAGAGCATGCAACAACTGCTGCAAATTGTTCGTGAATGTCTTGAAAGCAGTGAATGGGCTACCCGTAAGGCAGCTGCAGACACATTGTGTGTCTTGGCCTCTCACTCGAGTCATTTGCTTGGTGATGGAGCTGCAGCAACAATAACTGCTCTTGACGCTTGCCGTTTTGATAAGGTGTCTCTTTTATTAATGCATCAATTACAAAATATGTGCTTACACTTGATATAGTCAGTTGAACATAATTTTTAATGGAAGTTTGTCAAAGGCTATACATCTTGTTTTGCTAGGTCTGTCAATATCTTGCATTATCCATTTTAGGTAAAACCTGTCAGAGATAGCATGATGGAGGCACTGCAGCTATGGAAGAAGATCAAAGGACAAGGAGAGGGTGGAACATCAGGAGACAAAAAAGGCATGTGCTGAGCGTTCTGACATTTTAAACTTATCCTTCTTTTCCAGTTTCTGTTACTTCCTTTTTTCTGACCTGCAGATTCTAGAAACTCTGACTTAACTGATAGTGAGGAAAAGGCAACTCACAAGAGGTCCAACTCTAATAAGAGGTCAGAAACTTTGAAAAACTCATCTGCTGGTTCTTCACCCAGTGAAAATGATTCTGTATCCAGAGGAAAAGGCACTAATATGCCTGAGAAAGCAGTCATACTGTTAAAGAAAAAAGCACCATCTTTGACTGACAAAGAATTGAACCCAGACTTCTTCCAAAAGCTTGAGAAGAAGAGTTCAGATGACCTGCCTGTAGAAGTAGTGTTACCTCGTAACTGTTTGCAGTCTTCCCATTCACAATGTGAAGAAGGACCAGAAGCAATTTATAGTGATTCAACGGAAACACCAAAGCATAGTGGAGCAACACTCCAGCAATCGGATGACATTCATGGACATAATAATGCTAATTATCATAATGCAGAGAAACGACTGGGGGTTCACAATAATGTGCAAGACTCGGATTATTTTCCTAGGGGGAGATGGATAGAGCAAAGAGGTATCAGAGCAAAAGAATCAAAAGCAGAGGATTTTGATGGTGACGATAGATTGGAGGTCTGTCAGAAAGATCCCTCTCCTGGCTGTCTTAATGTCCCTAGATCTGATGCTCATGCTGAAGGGTCCTTTATGAGCAATAAAGCGAATTGGTCTGCCATACAGAGGCAGCTAGTCCAATTAGAGAGGCAACAAATCAGTCTTATGAACATGTTACAGGTTTGCCATAAATGAAGTTGCTAGTTTTTCATTATTTTTTATGTAACAATAAATTATTTTTTCTTTCCTTCATTTAATGATTTAGTAGCTCATTTTTTTATTGCTTTTAGCAGATTGTTAGACTGCATATCCTTTTAGTGCCTGTTGGCTCTCAAGATTGGTCTCATTATGTTTTTCGTTGTTTATGAAGATTGATTTACAAAGAGTAGTTTTATATTTCTCATTCATGTTTAGATGTGTTTCTACAAGTATCTTGTTTCTTTTTCTTGCACTTTATGATAATTTGTTGTTCTAAGATAATATTCCTCAAACTTTTCCTACCTTCAGCCTATAATTGGACTTTTTGAAAACTTTCTCACTGTATGCTGTCCATTTATTCAATTCTTGCTCCACCTCTTAATGTGCCACAAATACTGATTGGTTTGCCTCATATAATTGATTCATCTATTGTGTGATATCACTATTTACATTTGCCTTTTTTTCTTTAAATAACAGTATAAGATCAAGTTGATAACTTAATTCTTTTTTCTGTCTTTTAGTCGCTTGAAGAAGTGGTATCTTGGTAAAGGTGACTTCATTATGTGATCCACTTGTGTTAAAGGATCAAATATGGTTGCAACTTTGATATTGTACCTTTTTCTTGTTTATACAATATATTCAGGCGCACTCCGCCTTGGATATTCAGAAGCAATTGTTCATGCACAGGTACTTCCTTCTAACACAAGCAACTACTGAAACGATGTGTGAATGCATACCGATGTCATGTGAATACCACTGATGCGAGTAAAGCCCACTGTCACATTGAAAAGATTTTCTGGGATTTGGACAATCACATTGAGAAGATTTTTCTGCCTGTTACCATATGCCTGATATACATGTTGCCAGCTGGCAAGCAGCTCACCTGTTGCTTTTGTATTGCAGGACTTTATGGGAGGTTCCCATGATAGCATGGTAACTCTAGAAAATCGTGTGAGGGGTCTTGAGAGAGTTGTTGATGAAATGGCCCGTGATTTGGCTATTAAACCAGGAAGGAGAGGTGGAAATATGATGCAGGGATTCGATAAATCTCCAGGTAGGTCTTCAGGCAAGTACAATGGCCTTCATGATTGCTCCAACTCAAAATTTGGCAGGGACAGTGACGGGCGGTTCCCATTTCCAGAGAGGTTTCTCTCATCAGAAAGTATGGTTTCTGGAGTAAGGAGACGAGGTTCTCCTTGGAGGTCAGAATCTGAAACATGGGATTACCATGGTGCCTCAAGGAATGGTGTCGTGAACTCTAGGAGAGGGTTCAATGCTGTTCCAGTGGATGGTAGAGTACCTAGATCTGAGCATGACGCTGATCAAGTTGGTGGCAGGTGGGCCTGGGATAAGGGACCAGGACCATTTAGGCTTGGTGAAGGGCCTTCTGCAAGAAGTGTTTGGCAAGCCTCAAAGGATGAGGCTACTTTAGAAGCTATCCGAGTAGCTGGGGAAGACAACATAACATCCATAACTGCAGCACGAGTAGCTGTTCCTGAATTAGATGCTGAAGGTATAGCAGATGATAATCTGGGGCTGGACAAGGGTCCACTTTGGGCTTCGTGGACTCGTGCGATGGATTCACTTTATGTTGGCGATGTTGATTCAGCTTATGCAGAGATTCTGTCTACTGGTGATGACTTATTACTTGTAAAGCTAATGGATAAATCTGGTCCAGTATTTGATCAGCTCTCTAATGAAATAGCGAGCGAAGTCTTTCGTGCAATTGGACAGTTTGTTCTGGAAGAAAGCTTGTTTGATATAGCGCTTAGCTGGCTCCATCAGGTATCATTATTGATATACAAATATTTATTTGATTGTGTTTCAGTTATTCTCTATTACAATATCTTTTATAAAATATTGTGCAAATAGTTGGGCAATTATGGTTTTATAGTTGTTGTTGATATTATTGTTGTGCAAATAGATTAAATTCGTTAATGCACAAAGCTAGATTATATTGATTCTTTTTTGTGTTTGGGGTGTATATGATTTATCTTGATTATTAAGGTAGACTTTTGTGAAGTTGACAAAAGTAGTACACTTGTTTACACCCATGTGGTTAAGCATGATGAAGTTTTCTTTTCTGTATTCCTACTATGGTGTTTAAGAGAAAAATTAGGAAAATATACCAACTTATTTGACATTATTCATGGCAGAGCACGTGGAGAATAGGAGAATGTGCCAACTTATTGGACATTCTGTATTCCTGTTAGCTTTCTGATATCCACAAACAAATTCTTCAGTATTTGGAGCTTGTGGAAAATCCACTAGTTCATCTGAAAGTTGAGTTCGTTTCAGCTGTGCAAATGTTAGTTTAGCATCTTTCATTTTGGATAACTAAACTGCATGATGATGTTTCTTTTTCTTTCATCTAAAAATAAAATGCCAAAGGTCTAACGCAAGAGACATGTTTCATATTTTTTTTGTTTTATTGTATTTTAAGAATAGATCTCTATTTCAGATGTTTCTTGAAGCAAAAAGCCTATCTTTTAAAGAAACAATTACGAGACCATGCGATCCGAACATGCAGTCATTTAAATTCCCACTTTTGAGTGCTACTCTTTTGTGGCGTCCACAAAGCTTTTGCTCATTAAAAAAAAACAAAAAGACAATAAATCAAGTTTGCCTTTCTTTTCATTTATTTGCAAAAAGAAAGTAAAGCTCAATGGGGACTTTTTGCGGAAATTATGTAATCGTTCAATGTTTGCTTTTGTAGTTATCGGATCTTGTCGTGGAGAATGGAAGCGAGTTTCTCAGCATCCCCCTCGAATGGAAGAGAGAGATGTTGCTGAATCTTCGTGAAGCTTCTGTTTCAGAACCACCAGAATATTGGGAGGGGACACCACCGGATCAGCTAATGATGCATTTAGCGGCTGCATGGGGTCTCAACTAGCAACAGCATATTAAGTAGCATGTAACAAGTTTCTCATGGGTGTCTAATTCTATTTTTTTCATCAGCTTTGGCTCATTAGAAGGATAAGATAGCGTATGTAATGGAATCTACGAGAAAAATATGGAGCTTTTCTAGCAGAAATGTGACGACACACTTGTGAGGAGTCACTCGTTCTTTACCAATCATCTCTGTTGATTGTGGACAAAATTACTTTTTTGTTGAGCCGAGAAGAAAAACAAATCAGGGAAGCTAACACGGAGAGATGATGCTTTCCTGATGCATGTAGAGCAGATAACTTGGCATGTATCACTTTGGAAATCTTGTTGCTCAGTTTGCTGTTGTTGGTGGTGGAAAACGTAGATATCGATGAACAATCTTATTAAGGAAACGTTCTTCTTGTTCTGTTGTGTTACATCCGACACGGGAATTTCCAAGCAACTCGACCAAGACAATTTGATTGGTTGGATCAAAGCAACCACCCTCATCATGTGCATCCTACCCACATTTGACGTCGTCAGCGGCTGCAGCATATCCTGGAGACTGGCCAACTTTGTCAACCCACATCATAGCACTTCCAAAGAAAGATGTGGTCTTCACAGCAGATATGTTCTTTTTTGTTGTGATAGAGGGCCGCAGGAATCACCATTCACATCCGTGCCAAATCGAAAGCTTAAATCCATGGCGGGACTCGTGATAGGAGGATGGTTCGCGTCTATCTTCTTTGCCAGATTGGCCGATCAGGTCGGCTCCTACATCGGAAAGCAGCTCAAGTATCAGAAGGGTGCGAAGAACAAGCTGAACAAGCTGGAAGTCAATCTCAGAAAGATACATGCCGTGATCCATGCAACCGATCTCGGTCGCCACCAGAAAGAACACTTGGAAGCCTGGTTGTGTGAGCTCAAGGATGCCGCTTTCGAAGCAGAGGACGTGCTGGATGGCTTCGAGTACCAGATCCTCAGGGACACAGCAAAGGGCAAGGACAAGGTGCACACCAACTTCTCATCCGCTTCTGCTAGTTTTGCCCAGTCGACTAGTGTCTTTTTTAAGCGTCTATTTTTCCGTGATGAGGATCTAAATGAACTGGACAAGGTTATCGACAGATTCGATAAGATTGTGGCAACGATTGGGAACTTCCTGTTACCGTCAGATTTAGGTGCTCAGAACCAGAAGCATGGGGTTTTATGTGCCGATGCGCAAAGCGATGTGCCGGAGTGGAGGGAGACGACCTCCATCATGAACGAATCGGAAGTTTTGGGCCGAGAACACGAGATCAACAGTCTCGTACGCTTGTTGCTGATGCCTGACGTATCATCGAGGTCCAACAACGAGAGGTTCTCTGTGGTGTCGATAGTTGGGATCGGAGGGGTGGGAAAGACCACCGTTGCACAATGTGTCTACAATGATAGCCGGATCGATGATCATTTTGATGTGAAATTATGGGTGTGCGTCTCAGAAAAATTCGATGTGAGAAGGCTCACAAGAAAGATGTTGGAGTCCGTTTGCCGAGACAGTCGCCACCATCTCACAAATCTGGATACACTCCAAGAAATTCTCAAGGATAAGCTAAAGGATAAGCAGTTCTTAATTGTCCTGGACGATGTGTGGAACGAGGTGAGAAGTAGATGGGAGACCCTCCGGAAACCATTTCATTTTGGAAAGGAGGGTAGCAGAGTTTTAGTTACCTCGAGGATTCCAATGGTAGCAAATAATATGGGCACCAGGGCACCGGTAATCCTTAAGGGCTTAAATGGTGCTGACTACAGGAAATTCTTCGAACGATGTGCATTCGGTGATGCCAACCCCGACGATCATCCGAAATTGAAGTTGATTGGAGAGCGGATAGCCAACAAGCTTGTTGGTTCACCCTTAGCAGCAAAGACCGTGGGGGGGGCATTGAAGTCCAAGTTAGAGGAAGAACACTGGAGGAGTATCATGGAGAGCAAACTGTGGCAAATGCAACAAAAAGAGGATGACATCTTCCCAGCATTGAGGTTGAGTTATGAGCACTTGCCTACTTCCGGCCTGAAACAATGCTTTGTCTACTTTTCTTTGTTTCCCAAGAATTACTGCTTCGAGAAAGACAGACTGGTGCGTATGTGGATGGCACAAGGTTTTCTCCAACCTGGTGAACGAGGGAGGAGACCGGAGGACGTAGGCGAGGACTACTTTGATGAGTTACTGCATCGGTCCTTCTTTCAGGACTCATTGAACGGTCAGTCTGGCAATTACGTGGTTCATGATTTGCTGCATCAGCTTGCCGAATCTTTATCTGCACATGAGTACTGTAGAGTTGAAGACGATGAATCAGAGGAAATTCCAGATAAGGTACGTCATGTCTATGTTAGTTCAAGCAATCTGGCTAAGCTTTATGAGACCGCACCCAAGCTGAAAAATTTGCGCAGCCTAGTAGTGAATGGTAGTTTACTGGATACGGTTGCCAAGTCCAAGCTCATGGATTTCATTGAAGTCACACTGAAACTACTAAAACGCCTTCGAGTCATTGTATTCGATGGGCTAGCGCTGGATGTATTGCCGGAGAGCATTGGTCACATGAGACATCTCCGGTACCTAGAAGTTCCAGGTGGCCAGTTCATAGATTTGCCCAAGTGGATCTGCAGGCTTTACCAGCTACAAGGGTTGAGTCTCCAGTTTCGTTCACCGCTGCATCTGGGCAGGCCTTTACCGAGAGGGATGCACAGATTAGTCAACATGCGTTATCTGAATATAAATCCAGAAAAGGTTTCCACTATCGTCGAGATTGGCAAGTTGAGATCCCTCCAAGAACTACGAGAGTTTCATGTAAGGAAGAAAAATGGATACGAGCTAGGACAGTTGAGGGACATGAGGCAGCTGCGAGGACAATTAAGCATTATGAATCTGGATATGGCGGGAAGTTTAAACGACTGCAGGGCAGCCGAGTTAGACAATAAAGAGCACCTTAGTGCATTGCATTTGTACTGGGGACAATTAGGAAGAAAAGATAACGACAAGCATGAGGAGGTACTGGAAGCCCTTCGGCCACATCACAATCTCACTGAGTTGAGAATCATAGGCTACATGGGGACCGAGTCTCCAAGTTGGCTGGAGACGTCGTGGTTGTCCAATCTGGAACATATTGAATTGGAGGATTGCCAGGGCTGGGAAGTCTTGCCACCGCTTGGGCAGCTGCCGTTCCTCAAAATCCTGCATCTCAAGTCTCTCAAGTTAGTAAAGCATATTTGCTCTGGATTCTATGGAGGGCATAGCATAGCGTTCCCCTTGCTGGAAGAGCTGCTGTTCAGTGATATGGGTGAATGGAGGCAGTGGTCAGGTGTAAAGGCAAGCTCTCAGTTATTCCCTCGCCTCCGTAGGCTGCAGATTGACCGCTGCCACAAGTTAAGGGGATCACTTGTTTTGCCTACCGTGCTTGAAAGACTTCATGTTGTGCTATCTGATGATGTTACCTGGGAATCATACAAAAAGCCTCATGTCGTGCTATCCGATGATGTTATCTGGGAGAGTAGTGAAACCAATGATATCTCTGCAATTCTGAAACTTAGCATAGATAATATCTCACTTCTCACTAATTGCCTTCCAGCTGAATGCCTTCCCTCACTCCAGAGACTGGATGTTGTTTACTGCAGCTCCCTTGAATCCTTTACCGATGAACAAGAGAAGTGGCTCCAGAGGCTCTCCTCCCTTGAAGAACTAAGATTCAGCGACTGCGACAATCTAACCAGACTGCCAACAGATCTGAATAGCCTTGTATTGCTGAAGACACTGCACATCGAGGGGTGCCCAAAAATTGACTCGCGGCCTGAGAAGGGCATTTAGACATTGCGGGATATCGTCAGAAGATGAGCAACTGGTTGCAAGCCTTGGGGGTTAACCCTGCTTCATGCTCCGCATGTTGCAAGCCTAAATTTTGGGCACTACCATCTTCTGCATTTGGTAAGTGCATTACAACAGCATCATCAAGACATACTCTTCTTAAATTGTCTCTATACTTATCAAGACCATGTTTCTTATACAAATACCATTAAAATACAAAAAGATTTATATCTTTCCTATTAAGAAGAAAACAAATAACAAGAAGACAATTAAAGGAACAACACTGCATCTTCTGAACAATGTAAACAAGCGATTAAGAAAATGAACACAACGAAAAATCTCTGAGATGACGTAAATCATCTTTTGGCTACAAAAGAATAGACGCCAATCTAAATTTTCACAATTAAATAAGAAAAGAAGTTCATATTTACAATTTTGTAAGTGACTCTAGTGGTTAATTCCTTGCTATTTAATCATTCAGAACCTTACAGAGTAGAGTTTCTTAGCAACTGTGCTCTCAACTTGCAGGTTTACTAAGTTGTGTTTTAATTTTTGTCTATCCTTGTGGTCAGATGAGATTGTCTATTCCCAATATGATCAAACCGTATCACTTCGAACGAGAGAAGTGGCTCCAGAGGCTCTCCTCCCTTGAAGAACTAAGATTCAGCGACTGCGACAATCAAACCAGACTGCCAACCGATCTGAATAGCCTTGTATTGCTGAAGACACTGCACATCGAGGGGTGCCCAAAAATTGACTCGCGGCCTGAGAAGGGCATTTAGACATTGCGGGATATCGTCAGAAGATGAGCAACTGGTTGCAAGCCTTGGGGGTTAACCCTGCTTCATGCTCCGCATGTTGCAAGCCTAAATTTTGGGCACTACCATCTTCTGCATTTGGTAAGTGCATTACAACAGCATCATCAAGACATACTCTTCTTAAATTGTCTCTATACTTATCAAGACCATGTTTCTTATACAAATACCATTAAAATACAAAAATATTTATATCTTTCCTATTAAGAAGAAAACAAATCACAAGAAGACAATTAAAGGAACAACACTGCATCTTCTGAACAATGTAAACAAGCGATTAAGAAAATGAACACAACGAAAAATCTCTGTGATGACGTAAATCATCTTTTGGCTACAAAACAATAGACACCAATCTAAATTTTCACAATTAAATAAGAAAAGAAGTTTATATTTACATTTTTGTAAGTGACTCTAGTGGTTAATTCCTTGCTATTTAATCATTCAGAACCTTACATAGCAGAGTTTCTTAGCAACAGTGCTCTCAACTTACAGGTTTACTAAGTTGTGTTTTAATTTTTGTTTATCCTTGTGGTCAGATGAGATTGTCTATTCCCAATATGATCAGACCGTATCACTTCGACAAAGGATGATCGGAAAAGATTCTTCAAGAGTCTCGGGTGCAAGAAGCACATGATGAATACCACCAAAACCTATGACTACAAAGTGAATTAAGTGTATCCAGGAGGGACAAAGTATGGGAAGCATGCTGAACAGAACAGAGTAATTTCAGATTTTTGTTATGTTTGGTGATATCATTCTTGAAAGCCCGAGATATTGACATGTAAGGATCAAGCAAAATCATTCAGACAACCAATGCTGTTTTTTTCATGAAATCAATAAGTGAAAACCAAATTTCATATAACAGATTTGTGAGCAAATTGATAAAGGTCAGTTCCAGCCATTGTGAGTCTTACACTGGGGAGGTTACAGTTCTTTCTGAAATCTGTAGCATCTCGGTTCAATCTCATATCGAAATAGGTAAAGACTTGGATTGGCATATAAAAATATGATGGATATATTACGATTAAGTTGGATTTATGTATTTTGGGTCAATAATTTATGTTCGATAAAAATTAATAAATCAATTATTTTATTAAATCGAGTCATGGCAAGTGATTAGTTGATTACTTCCGGCCTTGGCATTGCTTAATGGATCCATCTGCTTTACAGACAACCGTGGCAATGATTTGGGTTCGTATGGTTATCCAGAACCAGCATTGATCGTTGATCATTCCTTACAAAGTTAGCATTCTTATGTTCGAAGCATCCACTTTACACCTAACTAAATGATCATACATTTATCTAAATGTTCTATGCATTTCCGAAGACAAGACCATACATGGTCGGGCAAGCAACACTATCAAGTTGAGTTTATCATTTCAATATATTGTAACAAGGAGTATAATTTTAGCCCATACCGATGTATTGAGCCCTATTTGTGCTATTTACCGAGATGCATCGATGTTATGTCCAAAATTATTAAAAAAATAAAAAAATTCTGAAAAAAATATTAGATTAGGATTTTTAAGCAAAAATAAAAATAAATTTAGTATAATTTTAGCAAAAATAATGTAAATTAGAAACGAATTATGTCATTTATCTTTTTCATACTTTAAAAAGTAGTTTTGTGGTATGTTTCGGATCATCCTTCCATTAATATTGAATTATCAAAAAAAATATTTAAATTATTATATTACTTTTTATATAATTTAAACTTGAATATTGAAATGAATTAAGTAATTAATCAATGGACATACTTGGTTCTACCACCCAAAGAATGACAGGACTCCATGAGTGATGGATCAAAGTTCTTAATCCTATGTATCTGTATATTAATATAATATATTTTTTGAACTCATTCTTGAAATTGATTTTACAGCATAGTATACTGATACATCATATCAGTGTACTTAGAGCGAAAATTTGAGAATCAGAGAAAGATGTGAGCGAAAAAGAGTTTGAGAGAATTTAAAAAATCAAAACGAGTGAAATGAGTTAAAAAGAGGGGGGAAAGTGTTTAGAAACTCTTTTATAAGTCTCAAATGGTCAAATTGATCATTTAAAATAGAACAATATCAATCCTTGATCGATAACAATTGAGATTTAAATGTATCGATCAAGTCGGTAACAATCAAATTTCGGTAACAATTGAGTTACTCAATATCACTTAGCAAAGAGATGTACTAGTATCCTATAGAACTAATACGTAACTCCTGATATGAGTGGTACATATTGATTCAGCAAACCTTGGATTATATAATTCTTTAATATAAAATTTCATGTTAATATGAGTGTTCAAATATAACAAAAAAAACAAAAAAACAAAACCAAGCTAAAATTGAATTGGTTCGGTCTCAATTGATTTATCAATTATTCAATTATAAAGGCTACAAAAAGTTTCTATTCGTCAATCCAATTATTTATCAATTGGTTCGATTATTCAGTTCTGATTGAATTAAATTAATTTTAATTTAAAAATATCAATCCAATTGAGTTATTTGTCATGAACTCTAAATCAATTAAAACTGACTAATCAAATCGATCTAAATGTTCAAATTCACAAATGACATAAGTCTGATTTCATAAATTATATTATGTTGATCTAATTGAAGCAAGATTATGTTCGATTTAATTAAATCGAACCGGTTCATTTGAAAACAATATTTTTTAAAAAATTATTTAAAATTATAAATTGATTAACAAGTTAATCGAATCAGATTAATCGATTTTAAATCAATTCAATTAGGTAGATCCGAAATGATTCCAATTTGAATCTATCTTATTTTAATCGAATCCAATCGAATAAAAAATTAATTTGATTAAATCAGCTCTTAACTATGCCGGGAATTAGTACCACATATACCGAGAATTAATTAGGAATTCCAAGTCAAATAAGTAATATACAAAGATAACCTCACTCGATGGAAATACATGACGAGGATCAATTAAGAGGAGGTGGCTGCAATTAAGAGGAGGAGAAGGTTTCAAAGATGGTGGTGTGAAGTGGGTCGCTCAGGTGAGTGGCCCAGTTGTTGAGGGGACCCTTGCCGGTGGCGGCGGCCTGGACAGCGAAGCCTAGGAAGGCCACCATCGCGAGGCGGGCGTGCTTGATCTCCGCCAGCTGCAGGGAGGCCTTCTTCTCAGGGTCGTCCGCCAGGCCGAGAGGGTCGAAGTACTTGCCGCCGGGGTACAGCCTCTTCTCCGGGTCGAGCTCTGCGTTCCTCTGGAACTCGATGTACCCTATCACGAGCACCTCGATCCATATCAATGCGGTGATGTCGAAGGGGAGGGAGAGGCCGAGGTATGAGGACCCATCCACCAACTCTACCTGCAGTAACACATCCAACCAGTGTTTTACATACAGCGTTGAAAGTGTTTTTATTCCAGAGGAAAATAGAAAGAAACAATAATGTAGGAAGACTTGGGTAGATGAATACTGTTGTTTCTGAAAGTAAAGCTTTCACGTAAGAAAGAATTCGGCAGTAAATATAAACATTCTTTTACGCACGCGCATCACTGTGGTGTGCGACGTCATCGTACCTTGCCAGCATCTTGCCATGTAACGCCGGTGAGCCACTCGACGGAAAGCGCCCCGAGGATGGCGAGCATAGCCCACCGACCGTGG
The DNA here is from genome assembly GCF_036884655.1 of Musa acuminata AAA Group. NCBI lineage: Eukaryota > Viridiplantae > Streptophyta > Magnoliopsida > Zingiberales > Musaceae > Musa > Musa acuminata. The sequence continues at coordinate 1,972,755 of NC_088357.1, forward strand.
ATGAGCTCGCACTCACGGAACCTCTGGAGCCCAAACACCTCAGAGTAGGGCTGGAAGGGAGTGGACTTCACGTCGGCGCTCTCCGTCCGAGTCCCGATCACATCCCCTGCCGGATTCTTCGCCAGGTTCTGGTCCAGTGAATCCAAGTCGTACTGAAGGTACTCGGCCGGCTTGCCGAGGCCGAAGGGGTCGAACCCGTAGTCGCCGACGAGCGAGCCATCCAGCCACTCCGGTGCCTTGGCGCCCGGGTACCACAGCGGCCTGTCCGACGTCGGCGCCTTTACCTTCTTGCGCAGGGACTTCTTTTTGCCGAACCCGAACTGCGCCTGGAATCGGCCGACCGCCCTCGCGACGACACCGTGCTGGCGCAGGCGGATGCCCAAGAACGGGGAGGTGGCGGCGGCTGTGGAGGCCATTTCTCACGAACACTCTTCTCCTCCTCACTTCTCCAACTGAAGTATAGCGCGAGAGTCGAGTCAGGTGTTGGAAGCCTGTGATCATGTGGTGGGTTATAGGCTTTGTGGGGGTTATCTTGGGATATCTGATGAATGGATGATGTGGAGGTTGAGATCTATCTGACGGCCGTGCGGTGTGTGGCCTTATCCTCTCCTTATCCGAAGAGGTGGCCATGTCGGGAGATCTGCCGTAATGAGGTTGACAAATGGGAAAGGTTGGAGAGATCTGCTTAGTATATGTGGTCTCTATTGATTCAACTCATGCAAGTATCAAAAAGGAACCGAGAAGATTATTCTCGTCAGAGAAAAATAATCTTGCATATTTATCTACTGGATGTTGTCGATAAGACGCTGATAGTAAACATTATCGAATAAAATAAATCAGGGACTACGATAATGGACTATTATGGAGAGGTTACAAGCCCGATCACAAGAGTATTAATCAATGATGATAGAACCTATCTCTCTCTTGAGCATTAATTCTTAATGGCAGAACTCATCTCCCTTTTTCGGGAGCATTAATCTCGACGGTAGAACCCATCTCCCTCTTTCCCGATCACTTAACACAGGCAACTGATGTCTGCTTATCCTGCAGACTCTATAACCCAAATAAATGATGCGCCTGTGATCGTCTTTCATAAACAATACATCAAAGTAAAATATATCAGTCAATCATCGATATAAATGAACCCCCGAAGGACCGCGGATTAAGGAGAGAAGTTATTAGCCTCCCGCTATTGATCGCCCATGTATAAAAAGTTAGCTCTCAAAATCGAAGGGATTGAGTTGGAAACCTCCCCGATACCAATCTCCTGTGCAGGAACTTCGATGAAGTGAAGGTCCATCTCGATTAAGCTCCGGAACCTTGAGGACATAGAATCTACCTTAGGCAACAAGCAATACCTCGGCATCGTGCTCACCGGTTCGCTCCACATCAACCAACATTCGAAAGCACCACGTATCTTTCTATGACAAACTTGTGAGCCATGCTGACCTGCAGTCAATGTCATCCTAACACAACACAAACATCGAGCTTTTTATTCGAGGAATGGTCATGGTCTTCACTTACTACATGACTACATGGATCGACAAGGCATGGATCAACAAGGAACGGATATATATATATATATATATATATATATATATATATAAGATCAGAGGGTGTCTTCTGGGATTTGGAACTGTTGCACGCCAAAAGTTTGGAGGGAGGCATTCTGAACGAAGAGGAGGAGGCCGCACGTTGCAGAGTTGAAGCCATCCCAGAGGGTGAACTGGAGAGAAGCAGAGAGGTTCTTATTTGGCGAGATGCCCTTGACGGAGACGAGCTTCTCGAGACGTCGGACTACGTAGTTATTGGTGAGAACGCGGCCCTTGTTCTCACCCTTGTCGCACTCGGTGACGAGGCCGCTCTCGTAGAGTGCTACCATCACGTCGGCGCGTCCGACCACCTTGCTCCGCAACGCCCCTGTGAAGGACACCTGCAGTGTGTCGGGCGCTGGCTTTTGGAACGTCGCCTGCAATGCCCATGCAACCTCCTCATTATCAAGGAAATATTCATGTGGAGAGGACTAAGAATTAGAAAGAGTCGGTAATTAATATATATTAGATTCGATCCACTCGTTGTTAGGAAATATTATGATCAGTTCTGGTCACAGAGGAGGAAGCCAAACCTGCATGGTGGGTGAGGGGAACCTGGGGACGGATCGGAGGGCGGCCGAAATGGCGTCGAGGTCGGTGCCGACGCACTGGGCGCGGCCGTTGACCACCACTTGCGGAGTGTACAGGGTGTCGAGGTGCAACGCGTCGACGTAGGCCTTCTGGCGCACGGTCCAGATGCTGGAGCCGAAGGGGTCCTTCCACCCCCGGTAGTCCCAGTATTCCACGTGGAACCCCAACACCGCCACCGGCGGCAGGTCGCCCACGAGCTCCCCGCGGCCCAGTTGCATGGCCACCGCCTCGGCCTCTGCGGAGGTTCCGCACCCCTGCGACGAGAACAGCTCCACCAGCACAGGGCCCATCCGCCGCTGCTCCTCCACATTCTGGTCCACCGTCGCGTTCGCTTCCGGTGATTCGGACGAGGAGGTCGCCCGTCCGCGGCCACGGCCGAAGCACGCGAACAGCCGCGGCGCCATGGCCGATCGGAGAGTAAAAAAGGGGGCTTTCACTCCTTGGAGATCTCCAATTATAACGAACGAGAGGAAGAAGACAGGAGGAGGCCGACGAAATCGAGAGGAAGAGGGCGAGATGACGGAGACACCTATACATAACGTTGGTGGCACAAGAAATGGAAGAGAGGGAAACAGACGCGGGTGGTGGCCGCGAGACTCGGTGGTGGATGATGACCTGGCACGTATAATTATGGGACCCGCATGCTTAGTCGTCGTTTCGCTGCGATGCGGGAGACAACCGTGCCAACACCTAAAAGAAAATATAGACAATTGGACCTCAGCTCGTGGCTTGGAGTCCATTGGGTTTCATGAGAAAGTGCCATCGAACCCGCAGCCGGCCCAATCGATCCGTGTCGGCACGCACTACATATGAACTGACGGAGTGAGTAAAGGTCGCAGTCAATGGAAATCCATTGCCGAAAGGTAAGTTTGACTTTTCGACCCAAGGATTAAAGGATTTACAGCTCAGCTCCACATCACCAGATTCTATCCACAATTTTATCTAAACCATATCCTTGAGAACCATTAATCCGATTCACGAGACAAACAGGTCTCCACCACAAACTTTTCCATGCCCTCGGCTTTCGGCCTCTCACATGTGAGACACGGGAAGAGCTTTCATTTTACGGTGCACCAAGTTCTCTATTCGTTTAAAGTCAGCTAGCCAGCCTTCACAAGGGCCTTATTTTGTGGATAAACAAAGTTCTTAGTATTTAGGGAATGAATACAAGCTGCCTTCCCGTGAACAACATATCATTTTCATGAACTTTCTCTAGAAAGGTTTACGTGGACCAGTTTTGCACCATGATAGAACAGAACCACCTGTTCATGCACCTTTGACATCATCTGCATGCATCAGCTGCCGAAAGTTGGCAGAAGACATCATGTTTACTTGTTATCAAACTGAATATTTTTTCTTGAGTGAGGTGCATGCATCTATCTGCTTAGAAATATTAGGCTCAGGTAATTTGTGTGAGCAGAAGCTTTTTGTTCACATGCATCCAAAACTGCCATACAAAGCGTGTTGAGAATTATGGAGGATAAAGCAACACATCATAGAGGCAAGAAAAAGTTGGAGACAATCGTGCACACAGCTTTGTCCATCACTAATCAAACATGGTTCATATGGTGTGGATTAACAAGAATCTTTAGCCGCTGTATATTGCAGTGGTAAGAAACCAAAAGAAAGAAAAAAGGATAACATAGTTCAGAGGATGGTGAAAGGATAAGAGCTAATACTAATGAAGGGTTTGCTAAAACCTATACCTATAGCTTAATAACACAGTCCACTGAGTCATGCGTAGATTTTGGATATGTCGATGCCCATCTCAACATTGCCGACATGGATGTTATCATCTGCAATGAACTTGCCCCAGAACCAGTGGGCCTTCCAGACGAGGATCATCTCTTCAATGGGGACGTTCTTGGTCTCGGGAAGGAAAAGGGCGATGAAGATGGTCATGATGAGCACCCATCCACCAAAGAAATAGAAGAGACCAAACTTCATGTGGCAGAGCATGGCCAGGAATGCTTGGGCGATGACGAAGGTGAAGAGCATGTTGACAGATACGTTGATGCTCTGCCCCGCCGATCTGATCTCCAGGGGAAATATCTCGCTGGGAACCAGCCATCCGAGGGGACCCCAAGACCATGCAAATCCAGCGACGTAGACGCAAATAAACAGCACCACGAATGCAGCGTAGGCCTTGGAAAAGTGCCCCTCCCCGCTGGTACCGAATTTGATTGCGATTAAGGTTCCAACAATGATCTGCATCCCAAAATGAGTAACGTAGCTCATGAAAAGCTGAATTATTAGTGAAAGAAGAACTCCCTCTTCTGAAGACTGATCATGGAGAGGGATCAAGTCCTAGATGTATTCGTACCTGACAAACAAGCATCTGACATCCTCCCTGCAAGAACAATTTCCTGCGGCCGAGCTTGTCGGCGGTGAAGATGGAGACGAAGGTGGCGAACACGTTCACGAGGCCAGTGATCACGGCAGACATGAGAGAAGCATCGTCACCGAAACCGATAGTCTTAAACAGCACGGGGGCGTAAAACATGATCACGTTGATGCCGGTGAGCTGCTGGAAGAAGGGGATGAGGATGGTCATGGTGAGCTGAGGACGGTACTTCCTCTTCACGATGTTGGCCCACGGGTGCTTCACCCGGTTCGACTCCTGGCTGGCAGCGACCAAGTCGTCGTACTCCTCATCGACGTCGTCGGTGCCGCGGATGCGGCGAAGCATGTGCTTGGCCTCCTCGGGGTGGCCGCGCTCGATGAGGGAGTTGGGGGTGTCGGGCAGAAAGAGGGCGCCGAGGCTGATGATGCCAGCGGGGACGGCGGCAAGCGCGAGGCTGACGCGCCACCCCCACCCGCCCTCGATCTTAGACGTGCCGTAGTTGATGAGGTTGGCGGCGAGGATGCCGATGGTGATCATGAGCTGGAACCCGATGTTGAGCATGCCGCGGAGTCGAGCAGGCGCCATCTCCGACAGGTACACGGGAACGGACTGCGAAGATCAAATATTTATATATGAAGAGAGATTAAAATATAAGATTAAATAATCTAACAATATAAATTTTTAGATTAAATTGATGTCTGACTTCAAATATATTAAACTCATATTTGTCATTGAAAGCTCGCTTCCAAAATACTTTCTCTGCTTTAATATTCTAAAAACGCTCCAAGATTTAGTCAACTTGACAAGTAAAGGGTCGGTGGACTGCAAGTACACAAGTTGGCATCGTGCCACTTGTTGAAATTTTCGAAGACCCATAAAGAATATAATCACTATAATAAGATCGCATCAAAATTATCTCACCAGAAAACGAAAATTTGGTATCGAAAATTACCCCCACGGCTTACCTGGTTGGCGAAGCCGACGCCGACGCCGAGGAGGAGGCGGCCAAGGATGAGCATGAGGACGTTCTTAGCAGCGCCGTTGAGTGCGGCGCCAATAAGGAAGACGAGCCCTCCGCCGAACATGGACCACTTACGGCCGAACGTCCTCGTGACCGTCGACGCGAAGAAGGAGGCGATCAACGCCGCCAGATACAGCGATGACGTGAAGGTGGTCAGCAGCTGGCTGTCGAACTTGCAGTACTGGTTGGTGCTCTTGTCCGACTTCTCCTTCCTGTACACCTCCGGGAAGAACTTTTCCAGGAACGAGTCCATCGACGTCACGCCACCTACACTCCACCAATCCAAATCCCCCCTCCCCCGTCAGATCCAAACGAGATAAAAAGGACACAAAAGCAGTAAGATCGAAACAACTAGTTGCAAGATCCAAAGTCGCACCGGAGATGCCGATATCATAGCCGAAGATGAGACCGCCAGTGGCAGCGACAACGCAGGTGAGGAAGACGAAGAGAGTGAGCTTCCCCGGGTAGTCTTTTCCACCCCTGGTGTTGACGATCGCACCCCCCGCCATTGTTTCCGCCGGACCTCCGAAAACTATACCCACACTAGGATCGCAGAGAGAGAGAGAGAGAGAAGAGGAAGACGAGAAGAGATGAGGATGAGAGGTAAGAGGGTGGGAAGGGTGCCCATATATATAATGGGAGGAAGAGAGAATCCGTGACGACTGTAATTGGTGCGGGATTTAGCCTACCTTATCGGGTGCAAAGCGTATGGAGTTGCGGCGATCCGCGTACCGACACAGACCGTCGGATCTTGACCGTCGGTTGGAGGCTGGAGACTTCAGAATTAGATACACCAATCAACGTAAAGGACTAGGAATTGGATCCGATGGATCCTCCACTCCCACGATTTCTTATGATCTAATCAAAGGTTTCCTTGTGAGACGTTGGACTCTAAATCTCAATCTTCGGTAAAGGATTCCTAGGAACGTTTTATTAGAGAAACCGGGGTTGACTAAATCGCCTCAATATTTATGATTTATGTAATCAAACAACGGATCTTTGATTATACTATATTCACGGAAGATTAGGATGAGAGGGAGCCTTGGGACATTGATGATAGTTTATTGTCAGCGGAGATTGAGCGTGAAGTAATCAATCAAATAAGCTTGCAGGAGACTTGCAACGGCACATGATGACCACGCGACCGCCAACGGCTAAGACAAAGAGGATATGGACGATGACGTGGTCATTATGTGGTTTCGGCTTTCCTTGCGTGGGTTTTCCCAAAGGAATGGGTGATTTGACACCACCTTACGAATCTTAACGTGGCGAATCAATTCGATTAGCCGTCGTTGATTCTTCCTCCCCATTCTGATTCTTGGGGAATTCTAAACAAGGAAAAAGACGTCAAGAAGATGACGTATATTTATGTATCTTACGCGGCCATTCTACCAAAAATGCAACTCTGATGCGGACATTGGCGGATACACAGAATCAACAGTAGACGATGACATCTACTGGTCTTTCTCTGTGAATGACGAGTCTCTGCGTATGGTAGAGATGGAGATCAAGCGATTGTTTATGCACATGAGAATTAAACAGTGCAAGTAGGTTGAGTGTTGAAGAAGCGTCCCTCCGTTTCTGTGTGAATCAGAGAGAAGCTGAAGAGGACACAGATTTCCTGGTCTGATACCCAGCCAAAACAACTCTCCTATGTTTGTGCTCGAGAGTTGGGTTGACTTTGATTTCCGATTCAATGGTGTGAATCCACCAAACATTGTTGCTAGTTTTATGAGATCCGTGGCTGAGCTTTGAAAGAACGGAGTCTGCCCCTCCGCTTGATAGTTCATTTCATGCTATAGTTCAGATGGCAAGCAACCAAGTCCTTATCCTTACAGCGGAGACGACGAAAGCATTCCCAATGCACCGGCCATATCCCTCCACTTTGGTCAAACCGCGTTAGGATCCATCAATTCCCGGTGACAAAACGTTGCCTATTCTGTTCTATCCTATTCTGTTCACTTGCTTCAGCTTCTGCCGCTTGTGCTGCCAAAGTGGGATCGGCTTGACTTGGAAGTCGACGGGGACGAGAAACTTAAAAAAATTGATGGATCGTTGACGGAAGTAATAATTCCAAAAAACTAATTGCTTAAATGTTTGCGTTATTTGTATGTTTTTTTTTGTATTTTTTAGACATCTAGATTGAAATATACAATAGATATTTGAATTGAAATATACCATTCATAGGGGAAATGTGCCAACCCAGTTATCATAAGAAGTTCGGGGCTCCCAGGCAGGCCATACAGAGATCCTCTGGAATCCGAATTAAGCCGGGTTATTCAACTATTATCGCCATTTTCCTAAAATTAAGAGTGAAACAGGTTCATGATATAGGTAATGTTGGTGTAGCAACATTCATTGAGCACCACAAGTACCATTTTGAGAAGACGATATCATATACCATTGAAGGCATGCTATATTCAATGGATGTAAGAAAAATCTAAACCTGGCCTATAATGTATTGATGTACCATAAGTATGCACCATTTTGAGAAGACGATATCATATACCATTGTAGGCATGCTCCATTCAATGGATGGAAGAAAAAGGTAAGCCTGGCCTACAATGTATTGATGTACGGGTAAAGATAGCTACTGATATGAGCATTATCAAATCTCAAATTGATGATGAAACTAATTGATAGTGTTTATAATTTGATCTACGTTTTGAGTGATGCAGGATGCTTCGATCATGGAGAGATAATTAAAGCGGGAAGAATCATATTGGGCCGGAGAAAAATATATCAGAAGATTGGACGTCGAGCTGAAAGATTGGTCGACGTATCGACAGAAGACTTTGGGCCATGAGTTCGGGCATCGGGCCAAGAAGAGCATATATTGCACCAAGAAAATCAGAGTTACGAAGGTCAATTGGCCAATTGGGCAATAGGCCGCAAGAGACGATGATGCGTCGAAGAATCGGATGAAGCGTCGATGAACCAATGACATGCCGGACAATATTTGATTAGCTTAGTAATAATTGTCTAGATCGAAGTAGGTTTTAACTATGCACGATTAACTATGATAGTAAGGCATAAAGCAAAATGAAGTCTTAGAGTCAAGGACATGATTTCGTTGGGAGTTCGAGAGTTCGTCGGAAGTCCGGACGTTCGTTATAAGTTCTGCCTGAATTGACTAAGAAGTCCAAAAGCTTGCCAAAAAAGCTCATCAGAAATCGCCAAGAAGATCGTCGTGAAGTCCAGGTACTTGCCGGGAGTCCATTGGAACATTATTAAGAGATCGTCAGAAGTTCGTCGGAAGATTACCGGAAGCTCACCGGAAGAAACCTAGACTTACGACTTGTTTAGCTTAGTAAATGTTTTAAATTTCGTAGTTAGCATATAATTGATATTAGAATTAGACTAACCTAATTAGGGGCCAGTTAGGCCTATATATGGACTATGTTGGACCCAATGAAAGGTCTAAACAATGACCCAATAGGTGGCACCGTCGTGGCATAGTCTCCGAGACTATATCAGGTGGTAGTACCACTAGTCTAGGCGATGATACCGCCTAGACACAGTCTCCAAGAGATTGTCAAGCGATGATACCACCTAGTGTTAGTGCTGTAGGTGGTGGTACCACCCGTACCCGGGAAACCCGGGATAAGACATTTTTAAGTTCCAAGTTTGAATCAATTTGAAGCCTATAAATACCTCTCTCAACCCAGGTTAATATACACAAAAAATGAGAGTGAAAAAGAAAGAAAATGGTGTTGTAATCTTGTGTGAACTCCTCTCAAAGATCTAAATGTTACTATAGTTTGAGAGAGGAGTAAATGAGGGTGTAAAGGTTTTCTCCTAAAGTCTGCAAAAGGAGAATAGAGTTGTAAGAAGGAGGTTGATCTTCGCTTATTAAAGGAAGATCATTAGTGGATGTCGATGGCCTTGACGAAAGAGAAATTAGTAGAGTAGATGTAGATCATGACGATTGAACCACTATAACTCGATTTGCATTTACTTTTTGCAATTTACAGTTACTGTAAACTGCCCTTCTTTACTCCCACTACTCTACTTCCTCATTACAAGCTTACGTAAGTGTTTTTAAGTTAAATATATTTTCGATCGATTTTAATCATACAAAGATTTTTTAAACTGACGTTTTTATCATTATACTAATTCACTCTCCTCTCTTAGTGTTGACTCATTCCTAATAGGCACTACTCAGATCAAAGCACCTATAGTTGGTACTCGATTGAGATGGAGTACCTAGAGTGCTAGTGCTCTAAATACTTGAGAATTAGAGTGGAATCTTAGACATAGGCACTCATCATGATATAAAGGTTGCTAGTGAGCTTTGGTCCATACTTATTGTCTCCCCTAAGGAAAGAGATGAATACACACTCTCTTGTTGTCTTAGGATATCCAAGGATAGGACTTCAACTCTTTAGATTATACTACCATAGACTTTACTGGTTTTACTTAAGTTATGCGACATCCTTGTATGTCCATTCGTAAAATGTCAGTCTCCCCAAAATCTCTTATAGTATAGTCCCTTAAGGACCTACAAAAGAAAGGATGAGTTAGAATAAGCATTTAACTCAAGATCTCACAAATAGATATTTCAGCAAACACTTAATGAATAATATAAATTATAAATATAGACTTCGTAAGCTCTGATTGATCACATAATAAAGAATCTAAGATAGTCCACTACAGCCAAAAGTCTTTACAAATGCTCACATGACTTTATTGTGAAACAAAACAACGAACCAACCCTAAATACTATCCCAAAGGCTTATTCAGTTATGTGTCACTTGGGTAGCTCTAAGGTGTTGTATTGGTTCACACTCTGCATCACTCTATAGAGCTAGAAAATCTCTAAAATAATTGCTTGGATGACCTATTTTTGGATAGTTTTACCTATACATGGCAACTGCACATAACTTATGTTTACAAATCTAAGACAATTATAAAAATCAACTAAAATGAGATTGTTAAGCTTAATGCAAGCCCTTTATACGCTGTACAAAGCAAAAAAAATGGAAAGATACATACATATATAAACATTACATTGAACACTCTTTGTATAAATTTATCCATCACAACGGGTTGGCTGAGAGAATAAGACTTGGACAATACAGAAGAAGACATCTTCCCAACCTGATATAAAAGAATGAGGGATGATACTTCAGAGTTCGAGGAATAAGATGTGAGGATTGAAAGCTAAAAAGGCTTCTAGGGAGGTCATTACTATGAAGAGGCTTCTTATAACCTTAAAGCATCACTTTAACTTTCGAGTGTCTCATCGATGGCTTCTTACCTAATTTTCTCACACAAGTAACGTCTCATCACTTGTCAACCTTTCAAGTGGCCTGTCAACCTTTCCCACTCATTGAGGCATTAACTAGCACAAACGTTTATCGCTAGTGCTAGCATCAAATATATGCGCAATGCATTATTCTTGAGCCAAGTATAAAAAAATTATCTGATGCACCTTCCTTGGGATAAACATCAAAAGTCGTCCAATGTGTCATTCTCAAACAAAGCATTAAAGATTACCTAATATGTCATTCTCTAGCTAAGTATCAAAGATATTCTCACCCTTCTCAGGCTAAGCATTGAAAAATGTTTGATGTGTTCTTTCTCAGACTAAGTATTGAATGTTATTTGATATGTATTTCTTGAGCTAAGCATCGAAAGTTGCTTAATGTGTCTCTCTCAGGATAAGCAATGAAGGTCACCCCAATATACCCCTCGCGACCTAAGCATCAAAGGTCACCTCGATGTGCCTCTCTCAGGCTAAGCACCAAAAGTCACCCAATGCATTCTCCTAAGGTCAAGTATCAAAAGTCACATGATGCACCCGTATTGGGCAAAACATCAAAGATTTCCCTATACGTTTTTATTGGGCTAAGCATGAAAGTCGATCAATGCATTCTTAGGCTAAGCATCAAAGATTGTTTGATCAATCCTTCTTAGACTAAATATTGAAGGTTACTTGATGCGCCCTTCTCACGACTCCTTGGGCTACATATCAAAGATTACTTATGTGTCCTTCTCATGTTAAACATCGAAAATCACTCGATGTGTCCTCTCTAGCTTAGCATAAAAGGTTATCATATATGATTTTCTCATAATAAGCATTGAAGGTCACTTGATGTGCTTTCCTCTAGACAAACATTAGAAGTTGTTTAGCGAGCTACTTGGCAAAACTCGTTGATCCCTCAAATGGGTCATTAGCGACTAGTTGATAGAGGTGTCGATGACCAACTTATCAAACCAACATATGGTTGCACTTCAGAATCACTTTGAGAGAGCTATAGAAGTATACTTTAAATGGAACAAAATGATATGAAAAATATTTATCCCAATCAAAATTCGTATCCGGTAGTCCGGTCAACATAAAGAGTCCGGGCCTAGTCAATAATAAGACACGTACACTTGGCACTTGCTGCAGCAATAAGACTAATTTTTTCCACAATTGCTCATCATGCTGCCATTATTTAACTATTATGATTACTACGTAAGAATTCTTGTGTTGAGCTTGAGAACGTAACTTTTATACACACTCAAAAAAATCTCAGATGCACTGGCAAATGCAATAAAACCTCGTGTACAGATGTTTCTGACAATTTCAGCTCCACGTGATCGACACGGTGGAGCCACGTCGGTTCTTCCAAAAACTGATCTACAATCATATATTTGTAATGTACGATAAACTACTGATATGTGATGTATACCTTATAAGACACATACAACTTATTTAATACTTATTATAATGATGCAATTGTTTATTGCATATAATGGTAAGTAGTCAACCGACATTCCAAAAAGCTTAATCTTATTAAAGTATATTAAATTAAATACATCTAATCTGATTCCTTTCATTCTTAGTAACGTCGAGCTATTCTAATCTTTTAATCTTCACTAATATATATATATATTCTTGAAATCTATCCTATTTCCATTTCAAACACGACTATAATCAACCTAGTTGGAGGGTTTGAACCTGCATAAATCATTGTGCAAATATATTTTGTTTTAAGAGTGACAACAACGGTGGAACAGCCATCAACCATTCAATGCATGTTGAAGCTGGTGATTGACGATGGGTTTGGCGATATGATAAGCTAGTCGTGTCACGAAGGCAATCGTCATCACGACACTTTCACGTCATCGCCGCTTCAATTCCACCCCGCGGACATACCACATCTACCTTACCGACACCTCGCTTTGATTTGACCGACACGTTAGGTTAGGTGAGACCTGATCCTATAGGTCGGTAGTATGGCGTTGACGAAGATATCGATTCGATCTGAGATAGACTCGAAAAGACACCTCGCTTAACTCTGAAGTAGATTCTCACTTACCTTGTCCTCGACTTCGATGCTTTCGGGTGATATATGGATCAAACTTAGCTTACACGTAAAGAAGACGATAAGTTTCGTTGGTTTCTTCGGTGTGGCGGCCATATAATTGCACGAGCTTGTCGGGCTTCCTCATGTACGCCTATGGCTGCCACTCGTTGGATGACGGAGAAGTGAACTTATGGAGGAATTGTACTTGATTTTGCACTCTCTTTCCTCGTCCATATATGTCGTGTACATATACGTGGAAATCCAACGACCCATTGGTCCTTTCATTAACGAGCAAAGATCTCCCCTTAGCCCCCGACCAAGAATCTCTGACCGGCCGCCGGCGATGGCGACGGCAGAGACTTCTCGATCACCGGCCGCCGGAGATATCAATCTCGATCATGTTCTCCTCCTCGAGCTCGAGCTCGATCTCGATCATGTCGTCCCCGTCCTCGTCGTCCTCCCACATGAGCCGGTGTTCCTCCGGCGAGCTCGACCCCTCCGCCTCCGACGCAGCCTGCGAGCCACCGTTGCTCTCGGTGTCGGAATCGGTACCGTACGCGAACCTGATCGGCCCCGCTCTCCTGCTTCCTAAGTCGGCATTTTGCGGCCACATCCGGTAGTCCTCCGAGCCTCCGTCGCCCCACTTCTCCTCCTCCGCGTACGTGAACCCGAGAGACCCGAGTCTCACGCTTTCCAAGTCGGCATTTTGCAGCCAGCCCCGGTACTGGTGCGATCCTCCGCCGCCGCGCTCCTCCTCCTCCTCCCCCTCGTACTCTTCGTATATGATCTCGAGCGGCCTGCTCCTCCGTCCGCAGCTGATGAAATTATTGCTAAAGATAACTTCTTGATGGTAACAGGAGGATTCCGCCTTGGTTTCCGGGCAGAGTGAGGTAAGCTCCTCCTCCTCGTCATCGACGGTGGCAACAGCAGCGGGGCACTTGAGCGGCGGGGAGCCGTGGCGGAGGAGGGCAGCGAGGAGGAAGAATGTGGAGATGGGAACGGGGGACAGGACGAGGGAGAGGAGCGAGCGGGGGAGGTATAGGATGACGAGGAGGGAGGCGGCAGCGAGGATGCCGAAGAGAGGGTGGGTGGAGTGGGTGGAAAGGAAGAGGAGGGATCTCGAGAGGAGTCTCAGCGCTTGTATCGAGAACTCTGCTACAGGAGCAGTGGATTCCTCCGCTTTTGCTACCTCCATTGGGCAAAGAAAAGACTGCTCTCTGATCCAAAAGTTCAGGCTGAGAAAAAGCCTGCCGAGAAGAGGGAAGTTGATAGGGAGAATGAACCTTTAAAAGGGGAACAAAACGTGAGAAAGAATATAACAGGGGAAGAGGGAGAGAGAGAGATACTAAGGTGTGTGAGCATAACATCCCTTTGTCTCTCATGTCGAGACTACTTGCTGTGTTTTCTTGGCTCCAGTCCTCTACAACTGGTTGGAATGTGTTGGCTTTTGTTTTGGCATTCGGTATCAACTCTGACACAGATAATACAGGATGTGGAGTGGAAGGTGAGCGAGGCATTAGAGGAAGAGTCAGAGCGATCTCCTTCTCAGGCTAGCGGTATCTATCGTCAAGATCAACAAAAGACAAGTCGTGTGAGTTCTATCCAAGTATTTACATTGCTTTCTTCGATCGGATTTTAAGTCAGATGTCGAAGAAAGAAGCCACATGCAAATTAACATAGATGACCAAACATAACACATAATAATGGCCTTCCATGTTCATTTGGATAGCAACAAAATAGTGAATGATTGAGTGAAGTGCGTTGCTTGTTTACCTTCCTTTGCCAACTCGATCTTCACAGCTTTTGGAACACCTTTCGATCCACTTTTCCAACAACATCCGGAGGTGAGGGACGCCCCCAAGTCCTCTACCCACTTTGTTGACATCACTTTAAGGTCACTGAAAGGGAGAATCCACCTAGAAGGATGCAAGGGGGAAAGAGCATTGCCTCATGGTATGTCGGAAGAGGATCATTTGGTGATTGATCCATTTGCAAGATACGCCCTTTCTGCCATCAAAAGTTTACGCTTGCTGAGTTCTGGAACAGCAGGAACTGATGAAGACCTCACAAATGATTTTTGGCGTATCAAAGAACCGCTCTGCACACGCCAAATGTTGCAGCAAAACCCTCTCGAACATCTTAGCTTTGTGCTATACCATGCTCTGCTGCTAGCAAAACAATGGTCTCGCAGCATCTTCTTCAGGCAGTCTCCTTACACAAAGCTGATAATTTGTTAAGCTTAGTAGTGGGACAAGCATGCAATGAGCGGTCGATCATAAAGTCCTCATCATCCACATGCAATTCATGAATGAAGGGGAACCCAAAAGCCTTTGATCGAACAAATCAGAAGGTACATACATACGGCTTTCCCATGCATGATTGAGAGCTTTCTGTGATACGACTAGATGGTAGGTGCCTTTCTCATGGCACTGGAAACATTAAAGATCAGAACTGGCTCGTTGGATTCAGTATGGATCTCTGGTTTTTCTGAACAGATTGCCTGCAGCAGTAAACATTTTAGCGTCACAGTTTTGATCAATCCAGAAGGTAAAGCTTGCTTTTTTTGGTGCCATTTAGATCAAGAAAGGATTCGATATATTTATGAAAATTAACCTACGATTTTGTGAGGAAGCTGAGGATACAAGTAGTCACTCACTTACAAGAATTTTACATGACAATGAAGAATTCACCTTAGAAAATTCCTACAACTAGCAGCCACTTACATTGGAGAAATCCAATCCTCTTCAATGAATGGATTGAAGATGACTTGAAGTGTGCCTTACAAGAACACAGTGCAAAACAAACTATATAGAAGTGGAGAACAAAAGAATATAATGTGTTGTTTACATACAAGCCTACTGCACATATCTACATCTCTGAATCAAGTTGACTCTGCGGCCATTCGTCCTCGAGCGAACGGAAAAGGGCGATGGCAACACTCGAGACCTTTCCACCATCCAGCCGCGATTTTGCAACCCTCTGTTGCATCGGTGCATTTGGAGCCTCGTCACTGATCTCATGTCTCCTGAACACCGGCTTCGAGGACGGCGTGCTAAAAGCAAAATGCAACCTCTTGGCGATCAACGTCTGAAGAAGATTGGCAAAACGCAAGTGAGAACCTCGAGAAATTAGAGAGGCACTACAATCAAACTGCGATTTCAATGAGGAGGATTACCGCTCCGTTGACCGTCTTAGACACCAACACAAGCTGCTTCAAGTCGCTGTGGTCCACCTTGCACAGTATCTTTACCTACAGAATCAGAACATGATGTTAGATTTTTGGAAACTAAAGATCAGAACTTGTTTGGTGATAAAGAAGAAGTGGGAGGAGTACCAAGATATCTTGAGGCAGGGCCTCCAAGCGATTCAGTCTCTCCATGCTCGACATTCTGCTCAGCCTCTTAGGAGAGTGCCAACAATTGGCAGAATCAACAGTTCTGGATAACACAACGCGTTTCCTCCCCATTATGCTTGTGCTACGAACAAATTTTAGGCCAGTTGCAATCGATTCCTCGTGCTGAATCTTTCCTACTGCCATACTTGAATGATCCACTCTGTTTAGAAATGGAAAGAATCTTAGGGAAACTGGAAGAACATTCAATCCTAAATCGCCCCAAGACCTAATTTTGGCAAAATGAATCGCCCAAACAATCGAAGACTTTCAATGAACTTTATTGAAAAGACGACAACATCACCAAAAGCTTAAGAACAAAATAACACATTTTGAGACTGTATTCGGCTAAAACTGCGGATAAAAGATTTCTCTAATGCTTGACAAAAACAAAACCCGAGATGCTGAATGGGTGGGAGAAAAGGAAGACTCAACAAGCACAAAGGACCCTTCTTGCTAAGCTTCTAATCAACCACACAAACTAATGCTCGACTACAGAAAAATCTTCGGGGAGCAAAACAAGAGACCTAAAACATCCTAACAAAATCTTTAATGAGATACCTGATGATAGCCCTAAATTGCGACGGTACGAGCTTCAATAGCCCGGCTGTCTACCACTTGGAGATGAACGAAGTGGAGATGGAATGGAACTGACGCAGCACCTGTCCGCCACCGCGTCGAAGGAAACTATGACGCCTATATAAATGCGAAAACTTTTAGTTTTATCTAATTTAAAAAACGTGGAGTTTTCTTGGAAACTGCCGTCAAAGTTATACGACGACTAAAAATATCCGACAAAAAAAAATCTATATAATAGAGAGAGAAAGAAAAAGAAATACAAGTTTAGGTTTCCCGCCTTCGCACCAAGAGCCCAGCTGCACCACCAGCGTACGCGTGTCCCTGGCTGCACGTGGCGAAATCCTGGCAAGCGGAGAACTAGCCGTTGGGTGGGAATGTCGTGTCGCCCACGTTGGGCAAAGGGGAGGTGGATCAGATTTGGCGGACGTGGCGATGGGGTCGGTGGAAGTCGGCCGTGGACGTCGGTGGCTTTTGTGGAAAGCGCGCCGCGTCCCGGTCAACGGGCGAGCTGAGCCGATCTCGACTCGGCTTGAGACGCGTCCGCCGTCGAGTTTGCCTCCGACTTATTTTGACCACGATGACGCGGTTCCGATAAAACACCGGTGCGCATGTAGTAACTTTGTATTTTTTTTTATTTCCAAAAAAATCTTAAATTTTTTACTTATTTTTATTTCTATATAATGTTTTTGCTTCCTTGCCTCGTCTCTACCCCACTGTTCGTCATCTTTGCTCTATTTTAACGAAGGAAGAATTGATGGTGTTGAGATCTAGTGGAGGTGTAACTACCAACTCGATGAAAAGTTAGTATCGTCGAAATCC
Source organism: Musa acuminata AAA Group (assembly GCF_036884655.1). Taxonomy (NCBI): domain Eukaryota; kingdom Viridiplantae; phylum Streptophyta; class Magnoliopsida; order Zingiberales; family Musaceae; genus Musa; species Musa acuminata. Next base: position 1,990,390 of record NC_088357.1, read on the forward strand.
AATAGAGAGGAGGAGGGACATGTGGAGAGTGAAATCTCGGATTTTGATGATGAAATCAATTGATAAGTATTTATGATTTGATCAATGAGTTTAGTGACGCAGGATGCTTTGATCAGGATGAGATAATTAAAATATGAAGAATCATGTTGGGCCGGAGGAATATGTCAGAAGATTGGACGTCGAGCCGGAGGATCGATCGACATATTGACAGAAAGTTTCGGGTCATGGATTCCAACATCGGACCAAGAAGAGCAGATATTACGCCAAAGATATCGGAGTTGCGGAGTCAACTGGTCGATTGGACAATGGGCCGCAAGAGAGGACGATGCGCTGAAGAATCAGACGAAGCGTCGAGGGACCAATGACATGCCGGACAACATGATTCATACTTAGTATTAATTATCTAGATCGAAGTATATTCTTACATATGCAGGATTAACTACGATAGCAAGACATAAAGCAAAATGAAGTCCCAGAGTCAAGGACGCGATTTCATTGGGAGTTCAAGAGTTCGTCGAAAGTCTAGACGTTCATCGGAAGTTTTGTCAGAATTGGTCGAGAAGTCTCGGAGCTTGCCAGAGAAGCTCATTGGAACTCACCAAGAAGATCGTCGTGAAGTCCAGGAGCTTGCCGAGAGTCCGCCGAAATATTATTGAGAGATCGTCGGAAGTTCGTCGGAAGATCGTCGGAAGCTCACCGGAAGAAACCAAGACATAGGAACTTTGTTTAGATTAGTAAATATCTTAAAATTTATAATTAGTATAAAATTAGGATTAAAATTGGACCAACCCAATTAGGGGACAGTTGGACAAAGTTTGAGCTATGTTGGGCCAAGAGAAAGGCCCAAACAGTGATCAAACAAGTGAAACCGGCGTGACACAGTCTCCGAGACTGTGTCAGGCGATGGTACCGCCCAGACTCAGTCTCCAAGACTATCTGGGTGGTGGTACCGCTAGTCTGGGTGGTGGTACCGTCTAGTGTCAGGTTGTAGACGGTGGTACCGTGCAGGAGGTGGTACCGCTCGTACCTTGAAATTTCGAGGGTTTGAATTTTGGGCTCCAAATTTGAATCAATTTGAGGCCTATAAATACCCCAGCTATTCCTGCATAGATAAGTAAGAAATATTGAGCAAATCTAAAGTTGTAAACCTTAGAAAGTTTAGTTTCCTCCTCCTAAATCTTAGAGAGAGTTCTAAGGAAGATGTGAGAGGGATACATTGTAAAAGAGGATTATAAAAGGTTATCTCCTAAACATGTGAAAAGGAGAAGAGGGGTGTAAGAAGGATGTTGATCTTCGCCTATTAAAGGAAGATCGATAGTGGATGCCGGTGGCTTCGACGGAAGAGGAATCGGTGAAGTGGATGTAAGTCACAACGACCGAACCACTATAAAAATCTGGTTTGCGTTTTTCTTATGCAATTTACTTTAATGCAAACAATTTTATTTGCTTTATATCCACTACACTCTTCTATATGCTTTCAAAGTTAATACCTTTACGAAACGATTTTCCGTCGGAAACGAATTTAATCGCAATGAAGTTTTGAACCGATGTAATTTTAACCGCTGCACTAATTTACCCCCCTCTTAGTGTCGACTCTTTTCCTAACAGAGAGGAGTGGTCTCGAGATCTGACGAAAAGGAGGACGCATGAAAAAGAGTCAATAGAGGAGGAGAATGCATGGAGGTAGTGGATGTGGAGGCAAGAAACAAGACACAACTAGGACAAGGAGTGAAGATACCGAATGAAGGTTAAGAGTAATTTTTTTAAAAATAAGGGATATTATATGAAAATAAACCAAAAATTAGATACTATGTTGGAAAAAAAAACTTGAGTTTTTTTTAGAAATTTATCCTTTTTTTAAGGAAAAGCTATAAATCTTTATTGATGAAATGAAACAACCCTATTAGCATCACATAAACCAAGAAAACTAAGTTTAGAAGAAATGAATTCCTCAAGAAGACTAGAAAGTTTGTTGGCCTCAGCATTCTAGCCAATTAGCAACACAGTTTTCGTCACGAAATATATGCGAAATTTTACGATCACCTAGGTATTAAGTGAAATATATCTCTAATAACATTCAAAATTCTGTAAGGGAGAGAAAATTATCTACTAAGGATATTGACCAATTCCCAAAAGACAACATAAACCATTCCAAAATAGCCTGTCTCACAATAATTATTATCCTTTGTGGTAAAATACTTATAAACCCAAAAAAAATAGAAATATCATTATGTCTAGTAATGAAGTCGATATTATCACACTCATGATCTAAAAAATCATCGCAATTTAATTTAATCTGCAAAAGTAATTTTATGAGGAGAATCCACTTGAAGATGGGAGTTAATTTTATGAGACACCATTGTTTGCAGTCGGAATCCTTCAACCTCGGAGTGCACATCGATAGCAGGAGATCATAGGAACGGGAATGAAACGAAAGCAAAGGAACCCTTCAGAAGCCGGCATGTACTGTCGCCCTTCTCTTGACACATGGCCGACGCAATCTACCGTAATGTGTTTTTTGATGCACGATTGTGGCCGGCAAATCACTTTCTATAGTCATTCAATGATATATAATTTCCTCTTCCGTAGATAATTATAAGTAATTGTCTGACGTGACTATTTGGAACAAATCTCCTCACGTTTCTCGATTCCTTCGTCTTTGCTCCTCTCTTCCTCCGGCCATCCTCTCCGTTCCTCAAGTTGTAACGACGATGGAGAAGCACACACCGCGGAGGACCAAATCCCGAGAGTTGAGCAGCTCCCCTTCCCGCCTCTCCTCCTTATCCTCGTCTTCTTCCCTCAAACGCCGCTCCGGAGACTCTTCCACCTCCTCCTTGGCCTCTGTCGTCCTCTGGCCTTCTGCCTCTGCTGCCACCGAAAAGTCCCTCTGCCTCGCGGACCACCTCAGTGACGACCGTCTCAGGGATCTCTCTGCTGAACCCAAGAAGAACGGAGGGAGGCGATTCCTTCACCCCATGGCCGCTGGCAACGCCTCTCCCCAGTCAACGATCCTCGGACGCCAGAGGAGCTACTCCCAGTACTCCAGTCGATTCAAACAAGAGAAGGACGAGATGAAGAAGATGCGACATAATCTGAAAGTGAGCAGTCGACCCATCCTTGGCGGCTCCATGCGGTACATCGGCGAGGCCATCCGCTTTCCTCCCTCGCCCACACCCGCCTCCTCCCTCCCGTCGTCTGTCCTCAACTCACGCTCTGGCATCCTCCACGGCAAGCCCCGCCTCGAGAGCGTTAATCTTCCCAATCACGACGAATTGCGAAGACCAGTCCGTTCGTCGAGCTCGTGGTCGCCATCGCCAGCTAAGCGGTCGGTGTCGCCGCTGGTGGTGGAGGCTCCGGTGGCGAGTGCGGAGAAGGGCAAGAGCCGCTCTTTTACGAGCTCGGGTTTGGATTTGCTACGACGAAAGTGGCAGGGGAGTCCGTCTGATACCACGAAGTTGAAGAAGGGTATGGTGGCCCACCAACTCCAACTAACGTGGAACCGTTTGATTCAGTGGAGGTGGGTGAACGCTGGGTCGGATGAGGTGGGTCTGATCAAGAGGACCCACGCAGAGGTACACTTAACTCTTTTTCCCAAAATAATGTGCAACTATAATTTTCATTATTAAAAAACTATTTTTCACAAAAAAATAAATTTTAACTCTTAGTCAAAAAAATTCAATAGGATTAGTTGGTAACTTTCATTCGGTAATAATAAATTTTTTTCTCGTTAAAGATTAACTATATTATTTTATGACATGCATGTGTATAAATAATTCCTTAAAATAAATTTGTACCTAATCATGTCTTGTCTCCCAAACTATTAAGTTTTTTGGTTTACCTTTTTAAATCCAAGTTTAGCTTATATGTAACTATACAACTTGAAACTAGCAAATATACTATTGCAATAAACATTTGATAGATAATTGTTAGCATAATTGTGTTAAAACTCCAATTAAGATCCAATAGTTTACTCATGAATTCATCCCTGTGACATGAACTCAGGTTAAAGTATTCGGTGCATGGGTCGGACTATCCAATTTGCGAGCAAGGGTGGCTAGAAAAAGGATGCAGCTGGAAAAGGATAAGTTGCACCTGAAGTTGATACCATTGCTCTCTTCTCAGGTCAGTAATAGAATCAATATTTGAGCCACGAAGACTTTCTTTATATTGAAAGATATTATTATATATATATTTAAGAGAAGAAAGAAAGAAAATAATTATTTTAAGTATGATATAATAAAAATGGCAGTTTTATAGAGCCTAATTCTGATAGCTATGATGACGGCAGTTGAAGATACTGGAAGACTTTAGTGAGATGGAGCGGCAGCACACCTCTGCTCTTTCTGCCATTAATGACTGCTTACAGGCATCTGTGTGTAGGTTGCCTTTAGCTGATGGAGCAAAGGTGCTTTGTGTTTGTGCTTTGTTGTGCCAATTACGTACGTACGATTTAGCATCTAATTTTGCAGGTTGATCTGCACCTTTTAGTATCAGCTCTAACACATGCAACGGACTCCGCTTTGACGACGAGGGCGACAATTAGCAGACTTACTCACACGGTAAGAAGAACATGCTGTTTTCCTTTTGTCTACGGACGAGTAGTATGCTGTTTTCCTTTTGTCAGTGCTAACAAAGTTGCCAACGCATTGGGTAATGGCAATAGAATGCGCAGAAGATGGTCTCATTGCTTCCGGAGCTCAGGCAGGTGGTCAGCAGCGAAGGAGCTCTTCTGCAAGAATGCTTCGGTTTGCTGGTTCGCATGTCTTCTCTGCATGTAAGTAATCACATCACGAATAGATCGTGTGGTGCAACTGGGATGCTTAATCTACCGTTGTTTGTCGAACAGATTCAGGAGCAAAGCCTCAAGTGCCATCTGATCCAATTGCACTTAGAATATAGTTAGTGGGTGATCAATGGAGCCATAACCCTCCCTCTTGCCGTCCACCTCGTCGTCTCAGTTACCTCCACACTCAACGAGAACAGGGGCGGGCGCCCTGTCACCAATGATACAGCTTCACAGGGTAGCTGGTTACTCGTCGAGGAACAGACTGCAATCTCTTACATTTTACGAACTTGCAAATGAACAGAAATATAGCACAGAATTAAAGCCGAAAGGGAAAGAAACCAATAGCCATAACCAAACACAAACAGCGAGTCATGCTTATATATCTTCTACCAGTAGTGAGATTGATCAGTGACTCCCACGGTTGATCATCTCCATGAATTGCTGAAGCGACTGCTGCCGCTGCAGCCTCATGTCCTCGTTGAACTTCTTTATGAACGCCTCCACCCGCCGGTTCAGCTCCTCCTGCCCCAGCGACGGCTCCCTCCGCAGCCTCCCCCGCCCCACTCCCGACGTTTTCCACGTCAAAGAAGACGATGACTCCCCGACGCCTCCGTCAGCCAGCGGTCTCGCGGTGGCGCAGTCGCTGAACGTCTCTGACTTCCGGATCGCCGCCGCCGCATCCGGTTCTGCCGCATCCTCGCGAACGACACGTGTGTCCAACGTGTCGGATTTCTTGAGGTGGCGCGCGAGCGGCATCGCACGGCCCTCCGTAATCGTCCGCCACGTGCACTCCAGCGTCTCCTCTCGCCTTGGCCTCGCCACCCTCCTCAACGCCTTACCTGCACCATCGTAGATTCACCATTTTACTCCTTCTGAGCAATTCAAACCTGGAATCATTGGCGCCGCCAATCGCCACCGACGGAAAAAGAAACGGATGACGTCAGATGGACGCCTCACCGTCAGGGCCGGGCTTGAGGCTCTTGCGGTGTCCGAATCTGATCAAAACAAGCGGTTTCTCCAACCCGGCCACGTACTCCATCGGTGACTCCGTCGATGGCCTCTGCTCCGGAGAGAAGTTTGAGCTCGAAGTCACGAATTCCTGACCCACTTCTTGTTCTTCTCCCACTGTCTCTGCCTTGGACACCGTCTCCTTCTCGCCCAGAACTATCGCTTCCTGGTCTCCTCTGTCATCCTCCGTCGTCGCGGTGACGAACCGCGTCGAGGAGGCGTCTTCCACGAGATCCTCCTCGTAAGGAGGCATGTATTCCATGAGGTGAACAACCATCTCAGGCGTAGGAGAAGGTGCCAACTCGGCGGAGTGGGCGTGCGGCTTGTCGAAGCGGAAGGAGGCGGCGATACAGAGGATGACAGCGTTGAGTACGAAGTAGAGGTAGGGCGGTGTGAGCCACACAACAAGGGAGGCGAACGCCCGTGGTACCTCGGCGGCGAGGAGCCGTTGAATAGGTGGACCCGCGTGGAGCAGCATCGCGGCCGTCGTTACCACCACCACGGCCGAGGCGAGTACCGCCTTGAGGGACAGCATCATCACTCCGCGCTCCGCCGCCTCTCGTGTTGGGGAAGCCTATGATCGCTACGGAGTGCGCAAGTGGATATACGAAGAGCAGCAGGAGGGGGGTTTGAGTCGTGATAATGATAGGATGTAGTAGCAGGGAGATTGCGGCTTGGATCTCGCTCCGAAAACATCATCGCTCGCTCTTCGTGATCCGTCGTGTCGCCTCCCTTGCATCATCATTCATCAACATCGTTATCCCCCTCTTTGGTCTCGATATGCATCTTAAATCCTGCCGATTACGAATTTTAGCCCAGGGTTGTCGCCTGCTAACCAGTCTTCGTCTCCCCCACAACGCAAATCCGCTTCTTCAAGTGATGTGATAGCTGCTAATATGCTGGTCAACTCTCATTGTTGTTTCCTCAAGAGAATTCAGCGTTGAAACATTCAACCCTTCGCACTTGAATCCTCTTTCTGCACCAATCTTTCGCACGTATGAATATTCACTTACAGGATTAGTTGTTAGTACAATAATTGCTGACTAAAACTCAGTAAACAAGTGTTTATCTTGCGTATGATACACTTGTAAAGATAACCAATCCCTCTGTACTCCATCATACTGTCTCTCCGACCATCATCACTAATCACAAATGACCACAAGTAAAGCAATCTTATAACTTATGGTTTTCACTAAAAATTATTGCCAACAGCAGTTCTAAATGTGTACATGAGATGTAGAGAGAGTCCCCTTGTGAGATGCCTGCCCCTAAATGACGAAATAGATTTCTATGAATACAACCCATTTTTCGATTTGAAGCTTCACAGTATATACCCAACAACTCGTTGTTTATGCATGTTGGGGCCTTGCGACAGCTGCACATAGTATGATGTCCGAAGTTGATAATTTGACAGAGTCAAGGTTACAACTCGGAGAATACTAGAATCCTGTCATCCTGTCAAGTTCATTGTCTAGGTCAATTCCTCAACTCCAAAACTCACAGTGACTATACATACAAGATTACACGAATATGTTAAATGAATTTTCTACCCTCGAAAAAAAAAAAGAATTTCTGGCATGAAATATGCAGGCATGCAGAAATAAATGACAAGAGTACTAGGTATATCGACTAGAAGTGCCGATATCAATTTAGATAGAATCAGGCAAAATGGTGACTCAAATGATAAGTGGAATGCAATTGATCTACGTCTAGAACAAATTAGCTTTGAATTTTATAATTTCTTTCTAGAGCTGTCCAGAAAGACGGAAAACTGTGCAATTGATGCTTTTTGGGTAGGATTTCCTGGAAGGAAGTATCGGTGGGAAAGAAAAGGAATCCCTCGAAGTATCGGTGCAAAATGACATTTTGAAAAGGCAAATATGCAAGTATAAACAAATTAATGGTTGCATTCTTGAAAAAAAAAAAGGGAGGAATGAGAACATTTTATGCACTCAAATCTAAGAGAGCCCCTTACCATTTTCGGTTCGGTTTGGAAAGAAATCAATCTATGTCCTTCACTTCGGCTTCAATGTCAACAACTGCAGCAGAAGAGGCCTTTCCTGCATATGTTAAACAGCTGCGATAATAAGATAATGATTTTTGTCCAAGGCTTCGAGTAGAAAGAGATTCTGCATAATAAACTATTATTGGAAGCCAAGTATACGACAAAATATGCAGCAAATGCTACCTTTCTCAACTCGAGATGAGAATCCATTGAAGGCTTGTCCGTAATTTGTGGAGCGTTCAGATGAAAACTTAGTTGATTCTCTTACAAACATGTTGCCCTGTACTGCAATCAGATAACACCGTTTCAGAGCTAAAACATAAGTAGACTTTTCTCACATCCTCCACTGCTAAAGCACTTTATTTGGAGACAAAATGAAATACAAAGGTACAATAAAATGGAAGGAAGCAAGTAATAAAAGAAAATTCTAGAAAACACTAGAATGTTAACAAAAATATACTTCAATTGCAAAAAAATTTCCAACCAAAATCCAAGAAAAAGAATCCTAAAGGACACAAATATTTCTGATCGTTCATTTCATATAAGTTCTAATTGCCAAGCACATGCAGCAACAGTAGCAGCACAATCAGTCTTGTCAAAATATACTTAAGCAGTTGCAGTTAGACCCACACATATGTATGTATGTATGTATGTGTGTGTATATATATATACCATATATACAGTAGTGACTCATTTGATTAATTATCCAGTTCCTAAAAACCTGACATCTGTAATCCCAACTAAAAGAGACAGGTAGGAAACATGTGAGCGAGTCTAACAGTAATTTTGGAGATCTTCAATCATACAAGATAGACTTACAATAGTAAGCTTCCAACTTGGCTATGCAAAGAGCTCGGTGAACAATTAGGCACTATCCAGACTTAGATTTGGTATGATTCAAACGATATTTGTCACTACGTGGCCTTCGAGCACCAGATATAACATTTTCTTTTTCAGAATAAGATGGTATATACACTTGAATAGAAATTCTCATATGTCATTTGTTCTTTAGTTACATCTTCATTAGATTTATCAACTAATAAGCTGACAAAAGAACAAAATGGGACCTATATTTATAAGAAGGAATCAGATCAACCAAGTGGTGCACAGAATATATTTAAAATCAAGATAGGTTTACTACCAGAGAAAGGTTGACTGCAGAAAGGGCAGAGTTGTGGACCATCCTTCATAGCTGACCTAAAAGAAAACAATTTGTTGTTATATTGTTCCAGTAAACAGAAAAGCACTTAAAGCTCACTACTATAGAGAATTTTAATCTAGAGGATTACTGCCATGCTTACTTAAAAATCTGGAATTCCTTTCCACAGTTGGGACACTGCACATGGAAGAGCTAAAAGGTTAGTAAATCTCCAGATTAAATACTCAGAAACAAGCTCAAATGAAATTCCAGAGTCACTATTGTAAACAGAAAAGCTCAAGCTGCAAAATGAACCACATCGTCCATGAAGAAAAAGTAAAAACAAAAGAAACAAAGATAACGGGCAGCCTTATAGAGAACACCTACATTCAGTGATGACAGTTCCAATATTGAGGCTTCAGAATTGAAAATATAAAGTAAATTTTGGATATCATTTTCTTAAGCGTATCTGATGCATAAATGTCAATTCTTCAATAGCTTATTTCTTGGATCAGATGCATCTGGAATGTAAGAAATAGAAAGAAAAAATTATGAAATGGAAAAATACTCACACCACTTTGAACTATGTCTCGTCCAGCAAACCAGAAGAAAGCGCCAAACCCCACAATAGGTAACAATACTGCAAGGAGCTGTTGATATGTGCTTTTAGTGAAACATCGAGAAAAATGTCAAAACATATATAGATAATATGAATAAAATGAAAGAACAAAGGAAGGCATTTCATATGTTTTTATTTATTTGTTGTCTTTTCTATTGTCATTTCTGTGGTTTTCTTTCACAGGGAGAGGGATGGCAGAGCAGCATGGTTGTTCAGCTTTGTTGAGCTGGTAAAGGCTTGTATAAGCTTCAAACAGAATGACAAGAAAATATTAACCCATTAAATATTATACTTATTAGTGGTACACTAATTGGTTTATATTAAAAATATTACCACAAGTTTTTACTAGGATATTTGGGAGGTCCCTGAAAACAATCTTATAAAAATTTTTGAAGCTCTCTATAACTACACCAGAATGTAGCCATATAACTCATATTGTTCTGATTGCAGAATATGATGAGGATAGACCGGCTCTACAAAATAATTCAACCAAATCAACGCGCTAGATGTGGTGTTGAAGATTGTGAAACATGTCTTACATATCTGTTGTATGGCATCCAACATCCACTCAGACTGCTAAGGACAGACCATCTAATTGCAGACCAAAGGAAAGAACCCCTTACCCCTTCCTGCTCTACTAGACAGACTGACAGAGTACACATAAATTGACCATTTATATACCCCATGTATGTATATAAATTGAAACTTAGGGCTAGGAATAGTGAGTTGGTATTTTGTAGAGAGATGGCTATTCTTGAGAAACTTATCTTGGGATCTATGCCATTGTCATGTCTTATCTCCATAGTGATAAAACTCTCTTCATCGTCTTTTCTTATGGATGCAGGTCAATTGACTAAACCACATCAAATCTGAGTGCCTTCAATTTAATTATCTCTCTTTTACTTTTCACTCTTCTTCCTCATCTTTGTGCTCTGTGCCTTTATTTGGTGAAGTGGCTTTGAGGTTTGGTTTGAGAGGTCAATGGAATGAGAAGCAGATATATTCAGTAATTTCCTAGCTTTTTAATAAGTAAGAAAAGAATTGTCCAATGCACAAGTTCTCCAACAATGCAGGTTTAAGAAGAGTGACCGTATGCAACATTACTTAGCTTTTCAATAGCTGTAGAGATCAAAACATCACCTTCGGACGGGACATATGTGCAATATGAGCAACAAAATTTAGGACAGGAATTTTACTCGGATAATATTCAGTCGACTACTTTCCACTTTCCCAAAGTCAATCAACCGCTACTCCTTTGAATGGTCATAAATCATTGGATCTTCCTAGTCCCAAATTTGCCCAATAACCATGAGTAAGACATCTCGAACAATTTGTGATCCCCTTACCAGTAACTCAAGAATTAGTTGGACATTAACATACCCTTTTTAAATTACAAACTTCAATTCAACAATTATTTCACAACTCTCGCTAGCAATTGCCGATTACTCTCATCAGCTACCAAAGTATGAAATGCTTTTTATTTGGGGGAACTTCTGAACTTCACAGTTGCATCAGAATACGATGTCATACTTCCTTCTATGCCCATCTAACGAAATTTTTATAATTTTTAATTTAATTTAAAAGCGAGTAAAGTTTTCTGTACCGGAGTTAGACAAGATGCCACCTAGTTATACTTAATTTTGAGATAAAGTCTTGGCCAAAAAAAATGAGAGAAGTACCTATTAGGAGGACATCAAATAAACAAAATTTCTGTTTCTCTTGGGAAATAAAACCACTTTCCATCTCCCCTAACAAAATTCTAATTGTGACAATCTCTGAAAGAATGAGACCGATTCGATCTATGATACCAATATTTCTCATTTCATACAACAGTATGATGTATAAAAGCACAATGACTGGATGACAAAATTAGCAAAAAGAAATTAATCCAAATTCACAAAAAGTATTCCTATTAACACATAGATACTAAGGGGAGTTAAGAACATCTTATAGGAAACAGAAAGGAAGCATTTGGTCACACAGAAAAAGTCATCATAATATGAAAATGCATCTACAAGAATCAATACATCATGAATGCACCAAAGACACGATCAAACATCAATCGACTACTTGCTGAGTAAAAAGAATCCATCAGAGAATCAAAGAACATGAGCCCTTTGCCCATGGATATAAGCTCTTTACTAAATCACAGGATATATAAGCTCTTTACCCAGATGGAAACGATAGTATCCAAGATCCAGCCAAGTTGCCCGGTCATGGTGAGGTATGTCAGCCCGAAAGCCAAAGCCAGATTACCCAGCACCCTCGTGGTGATACCCTTGTCCCAATCTCCTCCACCACCACCATTGAAACCAAATCCCTGGTTGGCTCCGACTACAACCAAGCTCCCCTTCCTCCCTCTACCCACCAAAATCAAATCTTTCAAATTACCTCCTGGATATGGAAACACCTGCCGAGGATACTCGATGAAGCGCCCATTTCTATGCAAAGATCCAGTCTTTCTTCTTGGGAGCGAGCAATTTATGGCGTGCTTTAGTGAACCTAGATCGAGTCGGTATCCTTGGCCGTAAAGATTACCAAAAGAGAATCCGGAATTTGGAGAAAGAATAGAGACTTGCAGCGAGACCATGGCGAACAAATCATTCAGCTAAGAAATAAGACGCCAAAAGAAATGGAAGGTGAACGGATGGCAATGAACTGAGGAGGAACGAAGCCCGTGGTGGTTTTATCTGTTCCGGGCTCACCAAATCTGGATTCTTCCGCTGATCTTTTCCTCTCTCATGTTTTTTTCTGCTATGAATTTTTTTTTAAAAAAATAATAATAAATGGATAAAAGGAGGATAAACTTAAAAAAAAACTTTTAAAATTTTATTTTTATCACAGAGTCTTTTTTAATTTATTTATCATAAATATCTTTTATTTTTTAAAAGATAATATTAACCTTGACTTTTGTTGTCATCCTTATCGTCTCTGTCTTACCTTCGTTTCTTCTCTTATACGAAAAAAAATTCAACATGGAATTAGTAATCGATTAGTAATCGATGTAGGTGATCGATGAGATCTTTTGATGAGATAGAGGTGATAAAAATGATAACTAAGAGTACATTTAAAACAATAATGCTATAGAGAGGATAATCATTAGAAGTAGAGATTATTACGATAAGATAAAAATTATGGGATAAATGATAAAGATGATCCAAAGGATATTATGTCAGAATAAAATAAAATTGAACATTCTGCAAGGAAAAAATAAAAACGTGAAGTTTTTTTTTGAGAAATTTGACCTAAAAGAAAAAGAAAAACAAGAAGGCATTGGAAAAAAAGAAAAGTAAAAAAGAAAAAAAAAGAGAGAGAGAAGATGATAGCATTTATATGGGCCGTTCGTGGATAGGGCCTTCATATGGGCCGTCCATATGGGAAATGAAGCATGTTATGCAATGCATTCTTGTAGATGGTACGGACCGTTCAGGATCTAATCATTGCTGAACATTTAAACTTCAAGATAAAAAGGTACAGTAAAGAACAAAACATTCAACTCAAGCATAAGATCTTGACATGTTGACATCCTCTCTTTATTGGTAGATAGCCTAAGAAGGTAAACTCTGTCCTTCATCATTTGATCTCAATCATCCATATTTCAAAAGATGACTTAGCTCACATTACATCTGGAAAAGTCTAACCTACAACACTGAAGCATAATAACCTCCTTAAACCGACAGGTGTGTTACAAATGGAAACAAGATGATGGAAGAGAGAACAACATGGCATGCAAGACCAATTCTGAAGCAGGAATGCCGTCGATCTTTTATCTCCCTCGAGGGTTTACAATCTGAGAGAACACTGCACTTGTCGTAGCATCTTCTGCGTCGTTTTCGGAACCGGTGTTTGCTCCCTCGACGACACTAATGCTGTTGTCAAGGGGTTCCATGTGTGGTAGTACGATACCAGAAATACTCCTTATGCTGTTCTCATATGGGTCATCAAGCGAAGAAGTCTCCTCGAGCTGGAGAGCATACTCGAGGTTCCATAGAACATCTCCCATTGTTGGCCTGTCAACTCCCTGTTCTGCCAAGCATTTTTCAGCTGTATCACCATATTTTCTAAGGGAAGTTGCATTAATTTTCCCTGTCAATGCTGGATCTACTATTCTTTCCAGCATTCCTTTCTTCTGCCAGTTCATTGCCCACTCTGCGATGTTTACCTGCTCCCTCGGGAGAACCGGGTTGAGAGCTGGCCTTGCACAGAGAACTTCCAGCAATACGACACCAAAGGAGTAGACATCCGACTTCTCGGTCAGCTGCTGCCTCCTGAAGTACTCAGGATCAAGATACCCGAAGCTCCCTTTCACTGCGGTGCTAACATGGGTCTGATCCAAAGCAGGGCCAGTCTTCGAAAGACCGAAGTCTGCTACCTTTGCAACAAAGTTCTCATCCAAGAGAATGTTGGTCGTCTTCACGTCACGGTGGATGATGCTCTGTGCTGCACCGGTGTGGAGGTAGTGCAACCCTCTTGCAGCACCAATGCAGATCTCAAGGCGCTGTCTCCATGGCAGAGATGGAAGGTTGGCACCGTATAGATGGCTCCGTAAGGGTCCATTTGCCATGTATTCGTAGACCAAAATCATCTCAGAACGTTCATCACAGTAGCCAATGAGCGAGACCAGATGACGATGCCGGAGCTTGGATAACATCTCAATCTCTGTCTGGAATTCAGCCAGCCCTTGCTCAGACCTCGGATTCCCTCTCTTGATAGCAACCTTAGTACCATCTTCCAGTGTCCCCTCGTAGACCTTTCCAAACCCACCCACTCCAAGAACCAAGTTCTCATCAAACTTGTTGGTCGCATCCAGGATCTCTTGGAACATGAAAACCCGTCCAAGGTTTGTAGATGCCAAAGATATGCAGCTTGCTGTCCCACTCTTCTGAGAAGTTGTCGATACTTTGCTGATGGTGTGGGAGTGGCCATAAAAGGGTAGTGGTAACCATGCATGATCATGGGGTTTAGTCTTTCTCCTGCGAACGATGAAACAGCAGTAGCACAAAGTTATCAGTGTAATGACAGTCATTGATCCCAAGACTATTCCAATTACGATTCCCAACTTATTCCTTCCTGGGGGTGACTCTGGAAGAAGGTCCTCAACAGCATAGACTCCATCTAAGCTTTTCGCACCGTTGCTAATCTTCATGATCTCCAGTCCATTCAGTATAGCATTGCTGAAATCAGCCACTACGTCTGGACCGACGCTGACGGTCATTGTGTTTGAACCATCCGAGGAGTTGGAAACAAAATCCTTGTAGTAGGGCACTGATAGATCACCCTTCAGTGATGACAAATCCAAACTGGCAATAGCAATATCAGAATTGATATAGACATTGAACACAAGTGTGTTCAGAGCCTTGCTAACGATATCGCAGAAGTGAAAGCGGATCAAGTAAAGGAAGTTCTGATCTACCGAGAAAACCCAGGTGATGTTGAAATTTAAATCTGTCACATTTGCATCTCCCATTGTTTCTGCAGTGGAATAGACCAACCTCGGTGCTGTTTCAATGGTGATTCCATCAGGGTAAGTTATGGTCGCAAGATCCGCAGATGCCTTCACGGCGGAGCTGTTGACATGGAGGTACTTGGCATCATTTTCCCAAGTCCTCCCGAGAGAATCATTCTGTGGAGTGAGCAAAGGACCGCCCATATTCAAGCGATACATGGTCTCAAGACCAAGCACAGAGAGACCACTGAAAGGAGCATTAGGTACTGCAAGAGCCTGGTCATAGATCAGCGCATCAGGAACCGAGACGACTTCGATCCCATTCACGAATGAGACAGAACCATGTGATGGGATAAAAGTGAGGGCCAAGCAATCAGAGGTCACGTTCACCGAGTACTCCTTGAACAGGTAAGTGCGGTTTGAGTTCTTGAAGGTGAAGTTGTTCATCAGGACGAACTCATCTGTGATGACGGTTAAAGGAGCAGCGCTCAAGTTATGGCCGGAATTGGCAATAGGATAGAAGTAGAGACGGATCCAGTGGCGGCCCTGTTGCCGGAGATAAAAGTTATAGTAGGCTGGTTCTGAGAAGATACGAAGGGATTGGTATATTGGGGATGGCAGAGCAGAATTGGAGGTGGAAAGGGTACCATCTCCAGAGGTTCTCAGAGAAAAGGAGGATTGCTGTGAATCAGGAAGGAAGACTTGGCCTTGGACTGACACATTCTGGGAAGATCCGCAGGCGAGAAGATAGTTGTCCGCAGGAGTGAATGCAGCAAAGGAACCATCGACGAGAATCAAAGCAAGGTATGCAATGGACAGCACCAAACAAATCCGCCTCAACATTTTCAGATTCCCCAGCTAGATTATGAGATGAATCTCTCGAGCACTTCAAGATCACCATTTCCCAACTTGGAACTTGTGGTTCCAGTTTCCATCTTAAAAATCCTAATAATTCTTGATCATATTCTAGAAATCTATGCAAAGAAAATTACCAACATACAAATCTAGATCAGCACATTCTGACGGCTAATATTTCTGATTTCGGTAAAATGGAAACTACAAGGAAAAAAGAAACAGCAAAAAATCTCAGTTGAAAGATTAAAAAGAGGAAATCCAAATGCCAAATCCTTAGTCAAACCAACGGAAATGGATGAGTATATGAAGTCTTTATTTAGGGACCAAAACCAGAGAAGACGAAGGAAAGGAAATAAACCAAGGAATTTGTTCTTCTCACTCAGACGCACCGCTCTCGCTCCAAACTCTGCGTTCAGGCCCAGTAGCACTACTCAAGGAGAGACCAAGATGAGCTGAATGCGCCGACCAAATGGATCCCCCGAGGCTTTGGTGAGACCCAAAGCAGCTGCTTTCCAGCCTGGGGAAGGAGACGAGGCTGTCACCACCTACATGGAGAAGCCACAGGACCCCACACCGGCTATCATCGCCTCTTTATCTAGAAAATGAAAGAACGGAGACATGATGACCAACTTTTGGACGGCAACGAGTGGAGCCAGAGATGTTTCCGTCCGTTACCGGTGATCACGTGCTGCGGGGTTCCTTTTCCTTCCGTCCGCGAACGTAAAGATCTGCAACAGAGTTCTTGCAAGCGGAGAGACAGGACATACTGTTGAATTCACTCGTTGGGGAGTCAATTTAACCCTCCATCGGAGAGAAGACACGTATGCATCTATCGCATCAGGTCCTGCCCTCTTTTTGGTGATGGGAGAGACGAGGTGGACGTACGTGTGCTTCCACGCGGCTACGGAACAAATACCTGGGATGCGTCTTCCCTTATTATTTGCATGTCCTTCTAATACATTGTCCACTCTCTTCTGCAGGAGGAAGAAAGACTTGTTGCATCCATCGGTGGTTTCGATTTCAGTTTTGCTTTTAGTTTGGAATCGAAACTGTCTATTTTAATTTTAATTTTTTATTTTAAAAATATCTCCAATTAATTAATTATAAGTTATTGGAATGAATAGATTCATTATCCAATGGATAGATGTTTGATCGTTTGTTATTATTATTGTTTTTAGTCGAGATCAAACCGTTAGAATTTGATTCAATTCGAGACTACCTAACCATGATCGGATCTACGGGTCGAACTCGACACATGCATCGCTGTCGTGTAATGCCAATCGTATTTGTTAATATGGGTTCAACTCCATGTCGGCGGTTGTCACTTCTTTCTTATCATTTACAGAAGGAGGATAACGTAGCAAGGAAGAAGACATATATCATCATTATTGTTATTGTGTTCATTATTGTTAGGAGAAGATATCATTGATGTCTAAGTCAAACTGATGTGGTTCAGACGAGTATTATCTGAGGTGTTTATGAGTGGAAATGTTGAGCTCCCGATGAGATCGTTCGAGGTGGCACCTATACGAACACTAAGATCGAGAGAATTTTTCTAAGCCAGTCCCTCCGACACCCAATTTAGTAACCATAGTTAGATGGGTGTAGTCACCAATGGTAAAAAAGTAACATCTTGATTATGTTAAAAATAGGCTTTTATACTTAATAGTAAAAGAACGATAGTGAGAGAACGATATACCTTCAACAAAATGAGTTTTCAACCATCTTTAACAAACTCGATTTTATCTTTTTCAACATAGACAGAGATAACCCATAATCACTTATCTTGGATCGATATCCACGCGAGCAAACCAATAGGGGGTGAGCAACTTTTATCTCCTTCTTCTATCTAACAGCTTGGGTGGAAAGGAGGTTGGCGCATGACCCCTCCACCATGGTTGGCACCTGACCCACTTGCCTTAAGTGGGGAAAGGGTTGGTGCATGACCCACTTGCCTCAAGTGGAAAGAGGGTCGATGCTCTACCCCTCCATGTCTCAAGCGAGCCTTTCTTTGGGTGCTTTGGCTTTCTCGACCTGGAGGGCTCTCTTAAAGTGGGATAGGTTTTTTCGACTTGTGTCTCAGATATATTTTAGCTTGTGCCTCCCACCACAGTTGGTTCTTCCTAGCAAGTCAGACTTTCTCAACTCATGCATCTCAAGCACATTTTGCTTTATGCCCTCTCACTATAATGGGTTTCTTCCCATATGGGCTTTCTTAATATGCGTCTGTAGCATGTCTTATCTTATGCCTCCTATCATGGCAAGTTTCTTGCTGTGTGGGTCAGGCTAAACACTTTAGGATATTATTGTTGTATCACTATTAACTCTTTTGTCTTTGACTTATAGTATCATTATGCCATGGCTCTTCTCAACCATGTTCAAAATGTGTGATTAATTAAAAATTTCTTCCCATATGGGTTAGGCTTTCTTAACATGCATCTGAAGTAGAGGCTCAAGGAGCCAAGTCGGTGATGCAGCTATAAGAGGTCGAGCGATACCTCACTTATTAGGTTGAATAATTGAGGATGGGAACAACTGCATCATTGAGGACAAGCTACTACGACTTACTCAAGACCTAGACTTGTTGAGGACCTACAACTCTGAGCTTGTTGGGCAAATTATCACATCTAGCAAGTGAATCATGAGTATGACTGAGCAATTAGCCATCTTGAATGAGTAGATTTAGAGTTTAGGCAATAAACTAAGGGCTCCAAAGGAGATGTTGGAGGTTGAGAAGGCCATAATACCAAGGTATTAGAAGGAGATGATCATCGACTAAAAAATGCCTCTATTGAGTTCAAGAAGGATCTGGAGTTTTGTCATGTTATGTTGGCTTTCATTGAGTCATCGGGTTTATATACCCAACTTAGTCCTTATATCTTTACTTTGTCATATCGTTGGCCTTGTCCACCTAACCAATCTTCTACTTTTGTAGGTCAAGGTCTCATTTTGGATATAGAGGCTTGATCTAATGAAACTTTCTTTCCTTAGCTTGCAGCATTTATACTTGAAAAATATTCTCTTTTTTTTTTACAATTGGCACCAACAATATGGAAGATCAAGGCTTGAGGCTTAGGGGATAGTCACCCTAACCTGATTATGAGAGATGCCATAGGGGTAGAACTTCTTTAAGCTTACAATGTGTTAAGTCCTTGGTAGCACTACTCACTTTTTTGTTTCGAGGTGATAGGCTCCATCTCAAATGACCACGATAACTCGATAAAGCCCTTCCTAATTTGACGTTAACTTGCCCCATGATCTAGTTGGATTACTAATTTTAGCTTTTCGACGCACCAAGTCCCCTAATTTGACTCATCGAGAGTGAATACTTTAGTTGTAAAGTTTGGTCATCACTTTCTTATATCTCAGTACCTTTAAGTGTTCTTCTGCTCTAACCTCGTTGATTAGGCCAAGTCTGACCCGAAGTTCTTCTTAGGAGGCTTTCTCATCAAAATTCTCAACCTGAAATGTTGAAAATACTATTTCAGGTTATAGGATAACCTCAACGCCAAAGGCTAAGCTGAATAATGACTCTCCCGACTCAGTATTAAGTATTATTCGGGAGGCTCTCAAGATACTCGATAGCTCATCCACCCAAGTGCTCTAAGGACCAACTTCTTGAGCCCTTTGAGAATGGATCAATTAGTGATCTCGGTAAGATCATTGGTCTAAAAATGAGCTATCGAGCTAAACTTTAGTTGAACTTTATTAGATTGACAAAATTCTTTAAACTTTACATTATTGAACTAAATTCCATTCTCATAATTCTGAATCTTGATATTATGAAGTAGGAAGATGTCATTGACATATAGGACAACCTGATGTGGTTTAAACCCATGTGCACAGGGTTGTTCAAGATATCTCTGAAGTGAAAATGTCGAGTTCTCGAGAAAATCATTCGAGCTGTTATATAAACAAAAATCGAGGTCGAGAGAGGTTTCTTGATGCCCAAGTTAGTAATCCAAGTTAGATTAGAGAAATTATTAATAGTAAAAAAGTGACCCATTGAGTATGTTAAAAGTGAGGTTTTATACATGGTAGTGAAGGAATGGTATATTCAAATATTCTTCGGGGATAGCTTTTAATCACCTTTAATAATTTGTTAGTTTTTTTTCATATAGGCGAAGATAGCCCATAACTATTTGTCTTGGATTGATGTCCACACAGGTAAACCGGTGGAGAGTAGATTTTGTCTCCTTCCTTTAACTTGGACGCCACACAAAAAATATGTGTCGGATGATGATTAGTCGATAATATCTTTCCAATTAATGGTTATCCATTTAACACAGGCTTATGGCTAACCAATGCTACTCTTGTATCTTGCTCTTAATCTATACTATAAGAAAATAGCTCCTCGTTAGCCAAATATTTAGATATATGGTTAGTGGATGATTTATTGACGATATTATCACCTAATAAATTTATTATAATAAAATATAATTTATTATTAAATTTTATATCACTAAAATTTTTAAATTTATGAATTAGCGACAACAATGTCACTAATGTTGTCACAAAAATTTTCTATAATTGAATTAGTGACATATAAATGAGCTCCTAAGGAATATCCATGCGGATCAAATTGATGCCGTTAAGTAGATGAACCCATAAAAATATTATATAATTGAATTGGTGATATGCAAACATTGAGCTCCTTAGCAATATCCATGGGGATGAAATTGACACCATGTGTGTCGGAGAGATGAATTCAAAAGAGATGGGTGGCTTACAACGTAATTGTTCATGCATGAATATTGGGTACTAGGAGATGAGCTGATGCAACTTTTTATAGATGGATATGAATTTGGAGAGGTTAGAAGCGATGAGAAGGAAAGGGTAGTGATCAATGACAGGGACTCGCAAGAGGCAATGATGACTAAGAGAGGTGAGGGCTTAGAAGCGGCAATGGGAAATGGAAGGAGGGATAGGATGTAATGACGTTCCATTGAGGCAGAGGAAGGGCACGATTTGGGTGAGTGAGGAGGCGAAGGGAAGGGGAGGGTGGTGGTCAGTGGCTGGGACTCACGGGAGGCGATGATGGCTAAGAGAGGTGAGGGCTTGAAAGGGAATGGAAGATGAGAGGAGGGAGAAAGCGATTGCCTCCCATTCGAGGTGGAGGAAGGACAATATCAAGGCAAGGGGAGGAGAAGGGGAAGGGAATGGTGTAGGTCTGTGGCTAGGACTTGTGAGAGGCAATGATGACTAATGTGCTTGGAAAAGGTAATGGAAGATGAGAGGAAGGAAGGAAGGGAAGCACTCAATCGTTCTTCGGCTTATTTTTTTCTTCTCGTTCGAGACATGATAAGAAAAATATCTGTACTTGACACGTGATAATCTAATTAGCATAAGATGAACAATGTACAAATGCTAAGAGAATACTTTGTCCATATCTCATAATATTCTTTCAGATTAAACCCTTTATAAAAAGCCCATTAGGGCATAATAATCAATATTAAAGATTATTTACTAAAATTATTTTACTTTTATTAGTTAGTGACTTATGGGTCAAAAGGATAAATTTTTTTTTCTAATCTCGCTATTTATATAGATCGACACATGAAAGCTTAATTAGCACAAGGAGGATAGAGAATAAATGCTAAGAAAATATTTTGCCCATACCTCAGAATATTCGTTCGAGTAAAACCTATTATATGAAGACCATCATGACACAATAATCAATGTCATAAATTATTTAATAGAATCACTTCATCTTTATTGGATATTGATTTAAGTATCGAAGGTACCCACTCGGCCTTAGTCTTTATGCATGTTGGCCACGAAATAAATGTTTCGAGTACTCTCGATTACCGAGTGAGCATTTTAGTCTCTTCTTCAATCAAATCAAACATATTGAGTATGTAGTCCTAAACTAAGTCAGATAAATATCATTGACATACTCTCCACGGAGCTCAAGTTTGGCTCATCCCTCCTACCCATTAATGATCGCTTAGACGAAATGAGGGAGGAGGTCTTTGTGATGGCAAGTGGTTGGGGTGGAAGCGAGAACAGCCATGAAGAAGAGCTACACATAATTCATTAACTTATATAGCTTATCAACTGATCTCAGCTATCATCTCGATTTGTTGCCTGACAATGCACTATTAAATGCCCATGTTGCCACCCAATCCACCTTGGACATGCTAATCTTCATACAACAAATATTAGAAACGTCTTCACCCGATCTTCTGTAACAAAAGCCCATCTCGCACAATCTGTAGTAATGGAGACGATGCGTCAATATCGGGTAAGATTTTGATCCCAATCTACCAACATCTTGTATTATGGTTATTGATGTGCTAAGATTATGATTTTGTCTCATCAAATAGATCCCAAACTTGCCCACATCAAGCAATAAAATTTGTCAGATTTTTTTTATTTGCCCACATCGGGTGATGGGAAAGACACCCACATTGGGTAGATCTTGATATGCTATTATCACATTGGGCAAATTGCTCCATAGCACAAGTTAAGCTCTCAATCTACCCATGTCGGGCAAGATCTCAATCTGCCCATATCAAGTAGCTTATTCTTGATCCAACCATCTTGGGCTGAAATTCAAATGTCGACCTATTCACATTAAATAAACTAGCTCTAAGTTCAGTTAATCCAACTCACCTCGTGTAGAAATTTATTTGTATACGATCTACTCCAAGTTAGCTCTATGTTAGAGACGCTTGTGTCTACAAAGGATGCATCAACTATTGAGATTTTTTTTGTCCATGGAGAATGCATTAGATGCCTTAGATGCTCTTGATTGTGAAGGATGCATCAGCATTAAAGATGCTTATGTTCATGAAAGATGTGTCAACTACTAGGATGTTTTTTGGCTATAGAGAATGCATCATACACTTTAGATGTTCTCATCAATAAAGTATGCATCACGCATTAAACATGCTTATATCCATCAAAGATATGCCGACTATCATGATATTTTTTGTCCACGGAGGATACATAGCGGGTCAAAGACATCTATATTCATAAAGGATGCATCGAGCATTGGGATGCTCTTATCCGCAAAGGATGTATCACATGTCGAAGATACTTATGTCTATAAAGGATGCGTCAGGCATTTAGATGCTCTTTTCCATGAAGGATACATCAGATGTTGGGATGCTCTTATATACAAAGGATGCATCGCACATAAAAAATGCCTACATCCACGAAGGATGTCTTGGATATTGAGATGCTTCAGGGTCCTTTCGATCGTACTATCATCGTAGAGAGCATCTCAGGCTGTGTCAATCATATTATCATCATAGAGAATGCCTTGGGCTGTGTTAGTCGTAATGTTGTTATAGAAAATACTTTGAGGTGTTCGAGGTGTGTCAATCGTACAATCATTATAGAGAGCTCTATGGACCATGTTAATCGCATTGTGGTTAGAGGCGGGGTATCCTCGATAAACTACATGTTTAGTGAGTTGGCGGAATGACGTTCTTGCGATATGAGATTCTTCTTTTAGCGCCAAAATGATAGTAATAATATTAATGATACTTGAATCAACCCAACTCGATTCATGGTCATATGCACAAAAAGTTCGATATAGTCAAAGAGGGGGCTCAAATGCTCCCTCGATAGCTGAGGAGGGTTCGAACATTTATTTCATAGTCAATTTATATAAAAACCAAGGTCACGTTGGTTTCTAAACATGATTTTTCATACGCTTACGTCAATAACTAACTAAGACAAAATAATTTTAACAAATAAACTCTAACATCGATTATTGTGCCATGATAATTTTTTAATAATAGATTTAATAAAAAAAATATTATAAAAATATGAACAAATTATTTTCTTAACATTTGTCCTCTTATATCTCGTGATGATTGGCTACCACTTGTCTGTATCACCAATCAACAATGGTTAAGAAGTATTTGGGTTCCAGTACAAGTCGTGGCGCTCGTTCCAGTAGTGCCGGAGGGAGTGGGTCATCGGGGAAGGTCTCCTTCAGGTTGGCCATCAAGGTGTTGAGGAACGGCCGCGGCCGCAGATCCAGCACCCGGAGTATGAAGCTCGTCACATAGGAGAAGACGACACGAGAGATGATGACAACGGTAGCAGAGTGAACGGCTGTAACTCTCTCTCTCTCTCTCTCTCTCTCTCTTCTCTCTCTCTTTCTCGTATTAATGTCCTGACATGAGAACAGTGAATGGTTGGAAATCAATAAATGGGCGAGTTACGATGAGAATAAAGGGCAGGTTAATTCAGTTATGTAACTGTATTTGTATCATAATCGAAGAAATCCTACCTTTTGATCATTCTATTATATGAGCCCCCCCCCCCCTCTCCTCTCCATCCATCCAATAGAAGAGGCGCTTCTGTTGCCATGGCCCACCACTACTCGTAAGCAGGCGAGGGCCCCATATGTGGGCCACGGTGACATTAGTCCTTGGAAACGCGGATGAAAAAGAACTAGCGGGGCCAAGTGGGCAATTAATTGGGACAGCTAATGTTCCACTGCATTTGGTGGGCAGCAACAATTAATGGCCATCGGCTTTCATCCGATACGATCCTACTAGTGTTTCATCTGATCGATCCCTAAATCCAACCCGAGAAGACAAGTTTTCTTTTAGAAGAACAATTGCATCAAACTAACCATCATATATACACACAATCTCACAACGGAAATCAAAAGGCAAGCGCTCCGTCGATCCCATCTCATGCGACCAAGAAACAAATGGTCCTCGTAGATCTCAGCCTACATGCATAGATCTCATAGGTGGTCTGTGCAAATCCATCTACCATGTATCTACCGGTTGTAGGACTTGAGGAGGGCGCCGCAGAAGGTGCAAATGATGGCCCGCCAGGCCTTACGATGAACGGTCACGTAGCAGAAGCGCGTGCACGTCACCATGTCGGCGACGCTCGCGCAGGCACCGCAGCGCGAGCAGATCCCTGCCGCCGGCTTGCTGCTCCGCACCCTCCGCCGCTGATCCACTAGGAAGCAGAAGAACACCATCTTCTCCTTTTTCCTTCCACGCACCAGATCTCTCTCTCTCTCCTATGTAGATATGTCTCTGTTTGCTAAATGATGGGCCTCATCTCTGCTCTCACTGGTGGACTGCGAGCTTGCAAAGATGAATGCGGAAATGACTGATGAGAAAGGCCGAGAGACGAGCAAGGGAAGAAAGAAGAAACGGAAGGCGAAGCAAATCAAAGAAGGAGGAAGTTGGGAGTTAGAGAGGGAGGAAGCTGAAACGGATGAGCGACGCGTGGGTGGCAATGGGGCACGCGGTTTTGGTTGACGAGGCGAAGGATTTGGAAGGGGATATATCATGAGAACCGTGTGACCACCGTCGAGCAAAACATGATGAATCTGCTGCCGCCTGGTAGGCGCGAAAGAGAAGTTGGCACGGTGACGGGCAGCCTTTCCCACCCCCGCGGTTAACTTACCAAAGGTGGTGAGGAGACGAGACGGATGGCGACCCAAATCAAAGGATCGCGTGCCTTTTCTTGATCTACCAGATAATTTATTATTATTATTATTACAATGACTAGTAGTGAAATAGGAGGATATTTGTAATGATTTGATAAAGTGCTTATTAGAGCTAGCCAACAACTGGTTACAATTCTCAATAAATGAATCAGGTACATCAGACTAAAATATACATGTTTATAATACTAAGGTTAATCGGATGCACAGTTAATGTTCTTTGGTAAAAAAATTAATATAAAGAAGTTTTAGACTCATAAACCAAACTAAGTTTTATCAGGAGTATTTCATTGTTTATGTTATATAAATATATATAAAAGATAAAATTTAGTTAAAAAAATAGTTTTTCTCAATTTTTCCTAATGTAAACATTTTTGAGTTACATGTATTTATATATGAGATATGATCATCAGAAACTTATGATCAAACTTGCAGTAGCAAGTTCCGTAACTGTATCTCGTTCTTTTGTATGTATATTTGATTTACATCAATGCACAATATAAGTCCAGTAAGTGTCAAAAATTAGATCTGGTAGATCTTGCAATTCATTTTGATCATGCCAAGCGACAACACACTTTTAAAAGAGTCATCGCCAATCAAAAACTCAATAGATGAACGAATAGCAGACGCATGAACTCATTCTGTCCGCGACTATTACGAAAGTAGTTGTTCTATAGCACAACAGCACAAAACAAAAAGAGCATATGAGACACAAGCAGCCAATACGGCTACAAAGAAGCTTCGAATAACACCCTCACATGGACGAACACTGTGACATCCAAACGTCAACTGTCAGATAATTCAATGACAGAAGAAACAAAGAAAGCATTAATGCAAAATTTTTGGTGCTGATTCCATCGTATATCCTATTTAGTCTTTTGGCGACCAGTGATGTATATGTAAATCACATTGCAGCCCTCAGAGCACCACGAGCTGCCTCATGCTTTAATTCTGCAGCTTTCCCGCTCCCCCGGAAATACATGTATATTTGCTGCAAGTAGAAGGATGCAAGGATCATCGGTGAGAACACATAGGAAGATAAAAAAAGTGAACTGTACACGAATGAGAATATTCCCAAACCATGGAAACGACAACTTTCTTTTCTCAAAGTCCAAATTGAGGTGAAGGAACATATTAATTTCTTTAAAAAATGGTATATTCTCCCATGAAGGCTTGTGCAAACAATATGTATTATATTTTCAAGATTCAAAGACAAGTATGGTGATCAATTAGGTCACCGTATAAATTATTCATATTATGTTTTCCTTTTTGACTTACTGCAGTAATAATAGAACACAAAATTTAAACTTAAGAGATCATCAACAAATGAATTTTCAAGGGTATGTAAACAAACCTGCATAACCCAGATACTGAGCAGGGATTCAATGCAGAACAATCCAAATCCGACTAAATAGAAGATCTACAAGTAAAATCATCTAGAGTTAGATAAGGTTGCATTAGAAATCGGTGGCGGTGAAGAGAGATATTCCTTACAGAATCTTAACAATCATTTATAACAGCTTTCTTTACCATTTCAACCAAGAAACATATAAATCAACTATGAAAATTCAATTCAAACAAGCTAAAATGAGTGAATAATATTTCATTTTATTGCATACAGCACTTATCACAATTACAAACATGAAGTGCTTTTTTGCACCGTGTCACGCTACAAAGATAGCAACCTATGCATGACTGGCAAAAGAGTGATTCTTTGATGATCATGACCATGGAGCTGGCAACAGCCTTTCCTAAATTTTTGCCAACTCCATTATTTACAAGCTACTTTAAGCAATATTGTAATGACATAATAATAATTAATGAGAAGGTCTTGAGTTGTACATCTTTAATTTATCTACAGCTTACCCCAACCAAAACATCTTCGCTGATAAGATCTACAGCTGGCAGAATACCTCTGCAACAGAAAAGCAATATTAATAAGTCATAAAATGAAAAGAAACGCACAATGAGCTTCTGCCGTTAAACTTGCAAATCCAATATTTACAGTATTTCAACATCTACTGACAAAATGAAGTTACTTTGATCTGTTAAAATATTCATCATCGCCAAAAGATCTTCAATGGGGGAGCTTTGGCAACTTTCATATTTTTCTTCTAAATTTTGTAATAGACTTTGGTAAGGGAAAGATCAAAATTATACAACATGTTCTGCTTAAAACCATCAGACATTAAGGTTACACATGCATACTCAGCCAAAACATAAAAGGTCAAACATTAGCCAATTCTCAGCCAAAACTTTCCTAATCACCTATCCAACCATGCTATCAATTGTTATCAGGAAACCAAAATGGTATAGGTTAAAGAACAGTTTCAAGAGAGTACGATAGGCCCTTCCTATGATCAGACCAGTTTACAATTTCTTAACTCCACTCGAACCTTCGGAACAAAAGTGTCATAGGACCAATTCATACCACCAATTTCATTAGGCATGTTAGGGACCACATCTAGAATTTGACAATGACAGTATCAACTACATGGATCCCTTCTGACAATTTAGCTTTGTCAAGGATATGTCACTGATTAACCATCATGTCCTTTCTTATTTGTTCCCAACCAAGTTTGACTTAACAACATCTATTTACTTTATGCATTCTTTAAAAAGAAACTCTTAATCCATTAACCATATATTGATGAATCCAATCAGATATTAGGATATTTTGCATCATCTGAGACATTCATTAGGTTAGTTCCTTTCTAAGAAACTAAATTCAATAAATCTAAAGAGATCCTATAACTACAAAAACTTTTTTCCTAACAGGAAATAGGTGGTCCCAGTGGATGAGGCTCCCACCAAATTGGGGTCTTAGGAAGATCAACATATGCAGCCTTATGTTTGTGAACATCGATACTGTTTTTATGAGTAGAACCTTGGTCATCAGGTTAGCAAAGGAGTAAATTTACTGGACTAATATACCATTTATGCAGTCAATGTTTGGAGAAAGGCAGCTTGAGGAGACGCCTCTCTGAGTCCATTGCTGAGAAGTGTAGCAAAGGAGTAATTTTACTGGACTAATATACAATTTATACAGTCGATGTTTGGAGAAAGGCAGCTTGAGGAGATGCCTCTCTGAGTTCATTGCTGAGAAGAGTAGCTCCTGTCTGCTGAGCCCTCAAGATTTCAAAAATTAGATAACATGATAATTCTTTCCTCACTAAAAGAGCTTCAATTATTGAATCTCTCACCTAATCTTAAAAAATAAATGAAAAAAACCAAAAATTAAAAAAGCACCCTTAAATCTAATTTGATACTTAATAAGCTAATGACGCAACATAGGCTTGACTTGCTTAAAACCTTTGAATTGGATCATATTTGTTGCCTTTTGCTAGATAGAGCACATCCTTGAGAATACTAAGTTGTAGAATTGCACTATTCTAGACCTTTAGACTTGTCTTGGCACCATGGCCAACATGGATCTATCGTGGGTGACTGTTGCAATTGCAGCTTCTTGTTTAAAGAAATATTTATATTCCCAATAAAGAGAATATTAAAGATAATAAATAAAACGTTGGAAGTAGGATCATATCAAGTAGAAGTAGATAAAAAATATATTCTTTTACTAAGGATTTCCAGGATTAAAAGGACATGAAATATTGTAAATGACATGGTCGTCCAAATCTAGGCTTTGGTGTGGAAAATTAATGCAGCATGTAATAATTGAGAACTGATGTAAAAAGAGTACAACGCAAAGGCAAGAGCTTAGAAACTATGGTTGCGAAGAAGTAAACTTGAAGATAGAAGAAAAACTAATAAGAAAACACAAGAAAACTAATTCAGAAAAATAATTAACAGCAAAATTGGATTTAAAGTGCCTTCCAAGAGGAAATTTTCTTCCTCTTTGTTAGTATCATGCCAAAAACAAAACTTTACGTCAAAGATTTTCCATGGAAAATGAGTGGAGGAGCCACAGCTGAATAGACGACAAAGCCAATGTGAAGCTGCAAACAGTAAGGATCAGAGAGCCATTCAATGTTTCTTCACTGGGAAAATATGAAGAATCACCATGAAATCTAAAAACATAAAATAAACATACCAGGTAAAACAGGAAAAACCATCCATAGTTCAAAGCACTATCAGTCCTGCAGATATATTGCCAAATGCCACATCAGTGTACAAGATCATTTAACTCCAGTGAAATTAAATGCTTATCAGAACCAACAATTAGATATAAATAAATAAAAACATATATGTATATATATATAGTACCTCATGGCACGATAAAGAGGTCGATACCACAAGACATATGCTCCTGGAACTCCAGAAATAAAGTAAATGATGGCAAGGAACCAGATCTTTACACCTGGAAAACAAAGATTGATCTTCATTGTAATATTCACTACAATACTCGGACAATATCTAGAACATATACTCATCGGATGAGAACTTTTTTTTTGCAGTACCTTCTCCCTTAATCCAAGCTGCTGTAGTTGCTACAATATTCCAAAATAGGCATGCGGTCAAACCTGCAGCATGTCCAAGTTGCAAAAGATTATAATATTTTACTTTCACCATAATCTAAAATTTAAAGAACAATTTTCATCAAATTTACAAGTACTATACATAAACTTAAAAATTGCCACCTTTTTTAATTTGTTTAATAAGGCCTTTGAATTATAACATAGATTATGCATCTTGTGAAAAATTTACACGTTTTGCTTCATAAAATGTCCAAACATAGAAATCAAACTGCATGTTCAACCACAGGAATAATCAAATTTGCTAGTATTCCCCTTCCCTCTCCTCTATGTTCATCCACTATATCAATCAGGTCATCCAGAAAAAGCCGATAATGCACCTACTCATGCAGGCAAAGAAAATAATTATATGTGCAATTATTTACATTTTCTGAACCAAAAGCAAGCATTCTAATAATTATAGAGTTCAAAAATTAAAACCAACTGACCAAAATTTAAATGAATGATTTAAGTAAAAAATTATAGAGTTCAAAAATTAAAACCAACTGACCAAAATTTAAATGAAAGATTTAAGTACTGATGAAGATAAGATAGTTCAAAAATAGCTGCAGCAGCAAAAAAAAAAAAAAATCCAAGAGACTAAATTGTAACATTACAGTCCATCTCATTTAAAGCTTGTTGCCCCATCCACGGGTGCTCCTATCAAACTTGAGCCCCTCATCATACTCAATACTAGGGCCATCTGGTATCATTCCATTAACATCATAGGCTTGGCCTAAAATGATTCAATTCAAGTTAAAATTAGTTAACTTATCTAATCTTATAAACCGACTAAACTCTCCTCCCACATCTCATGTGGGTGTAACCTAGATGTTACACAAAAGACAAGGTTCGTCGTACCATGGTGTATCTCTTGGTATGGGCGACATATACTAATCGAACAAGGGACCGATCCACGGACCACCCCATATCGGGTGATACACGTTACATGACCTTGTATAGGTTGATATGGGGTCTATACCAATCGGAACGGATGAAATCCAACCATTACCGACCTGTATTGATCGGTAACGGTCGGATTTCGACTAATACATGGATTGACGATGCATATACAAAATAAAAGAAACGGAATATTGAGAAGACAATTACAAAATGGTTCAACTTCCACAAGATTCCAACAAACATGACCCAAGGTCCATATTT
Organism: Musa acuminata AAA Group; assembly: GCF_036884655.1. NCBI lineage: Eukaryota > Viridiplantae > Streptophyta > Magnoliopsida > Zingiberales > Musaceae > Musa > Musa acuminata. The sequence continues at coordinate 2,021,316 of NC_088357.1, forward strand.
TTAGAGCATGATCTCCTCTCTTCAAAAGGCAAGCATAAGGATCCAACCTCCAACACTAAAGGAGATTCACGATGTGTATTTAGATGAGGCGGTGACAGAACTGAAGGATTGGACCAAATCCTTTAAAAGACAGTGGGACAAATATGGGGTGACACTGATGTGTGACACTTGGACAAGGCCAACAAGAATAAGCATCATCAATTTTCTTGTGTATTACAACAGATAGATGGTTTTACATAAGTCAGGTAATGCTTCCGACAAGATTTAAAATACAAACTATATTAAAAACCTAATAGACAACGTAGTAGAGGAGATCAGACCACAATACATTGTCTAAATAGTCACCGACAATGAAGCCAATTTCAAGAAGACTAGTTTACAATTAATGAAAAAATAATAATATTGTTTTAGATTCCATATGCAGCTCATTATGTGGATCTAATGCTGAAGGATATTAGCAAGCTATCATAAGTTAGCAAGTGTGTAGCTCGGGCACAGTCGATAACAAAGTTTATAATTATTGGGTCCACTATTTGATATAAAAGTATACAAATGGTGAGATACTCCAACCTGGAGTCACTCGATTTGCTATAAATTTCAGTACCTTAAAGTCAAAACAACAAAAGAGGCAAGGTCTCAAAGCAATGGTCACCTCACATGAATGATTCGATTCTAGGTATTCGAGATCGAAAGGCAGAAAAAAGGTGAAAAAGATTGTTCTTTCTTCTATATTTTGGGATACCGTGAATGAAAATTATAATTGGAGTAGAACCACTTTATGTTGTCCTCCGTAGGGTTGATATGGACAAGCATCCCGAAATGTCATATCTTAGACATATGTTGATAACAGCAAGATAGGAGGTTAAGAAAGCATTCACAAATTATTTTAAGGTCAATTGGTACTTACAAATCATTGATCGCAAGACCGAAATTTATATAAACCAAGACATCCATAATGCAAGTAAATTCATATTCAGTGTAATTTAATTCATAATTTTTTAATATTTAAAATATTTTTACTAATAAAATTATTTGTCTTGCAACGCATTATGTAAATCCAACCATTCAATTTCGGTATAGTCTTGGAACGCGATCAAATTTATTGAATTTAGATTTGAGATTAAGCTTGGTTCGGTCAGATTGGGATTGATTTCGAGTTTGCCTCAAACTCCGATTGAGTTAAATTGAAATACGAGTCAAAATGGGGTTGGGCTAAATTAGAGTACGACTCATTCCTAGATCAATTGGACTAGTGAATCATCTGTAGCACCGAAGCACTGCAACATGTGTAGTCTGAAAAAAGGAGCTGGTCTAAAGCATGACTCAATTTAACTATGAGACAAGTGTTAACTGCTTTAAGCTGATAAGCCAAAACATCATGTTAATAATCTCTACTTATACTGTGATGTAAGCCTCCCCCCTAATAACATAGCCATAAAGGATATCCAAGTCTCATGCCCCATATTGCATCTATGCCAATAATGCCACTGGTGCAGTTAGCCTTGAAGCATATCCAAGTCTCATGCCGCATATTGCACCTATGCATCTATGGCACTGTTGATTTGACACAGAAATTATGTCAAAACAACAGGAAAAGTACATAATAATTGTTTTTAGAAGTATTGTCATTTATCTTAATGCCTGAAAACAGAAAGAGAAAGAACAAGAAGTCATAATAAACCACGGCGTACCTATCAAAGATGCAAATGCAAAGTACTGCAATCTTTGCAAGTGGACAGGTATCTCATTCACAATATCATGATGAATAATAGGAAAAAAGGGTGGCCAATTTTTGTCCTCAATAATAATACCGGCTGCAAAAGCAGAAAAGTTAATGAAGCACAAAAGTTGTAGAGATAAATGTGCTTTAGCTTCTCAAAGAAAATTAGGTGCCTCTTTAAATAAGAACAATTAAGATGAATAGTCATTCTGATTAATCAATAGAACTAATAGATTTTACCACGGGCTGCAGCCTCTTCCCTTCGTTTGATTTCCTAAATGACAGATACAGATCAAATGGTGTATCAAAACATCTCAACTAATTGACAACAAATTGTAGTAACTAGAAAATTGACATGTAAATGCATGACTTTTACAGGTTATTTTGTGTGGCAATATAAACAAGAAACTTATCAAATAAGTTGCTTATTCTTAGGACTGCTCTAAAAGAGGATTGTAAAATGTTATCTCTGACATGAAATAGGTATACGAAATATATTATTCTATAAGGCAATGAGAAATAGCATAACCATACCAAATGTCAATAGTGACGCAAGTGCAAGCATAAATTTACTCAAACAGCATACAGAAATGCAGAAAATATTTATAATCAGATAACAATGACATGGATTTTGCCACACACCAACTGATGACTTTGATTGAAATCAATACTTTATGGTATTTTTGCTTATATCTGTCTTGGAAACAAGCTGCTGTAGGAGCACAGAAATCAAGCACCTATGAAATTAGTAAATATTTGTAATTCCAAAGATGATATTTACTGACTTTACAGGTCTTGGTAAGTCAAGACTTTTATTATAGGTTCCCTAGTACTAATAATGGACACATTTAAAAAACTCAAAATCCTATTAACTATCAAAACTGTATTTCATGATCACTTCAATCAATAAAGATCGAGGTTATAAATCTCAGTCCAATACCAGTTTTGACACTTAGATAAACCAATATGGTACTAGTATATTGGGTGGTATTAAAAGAAAATATAAATTGAATTCCAATCAATACCAATATATAAGTTTCAGTAATGGTCCATGGTCCTATATTTACCAATCAATACATATTGGTCTGACAGGTATTTGAAACCTACGATAATTGAAAGGACAAACATAGTGCATGAGATTCCCACCAAAATGGGGTCTGTGATAATACTTAATAAATTGCATAAGTTAACATTTTTAAATGTACAATCTTTTTGCTCTTTCAGCTACTTATGTAAAATATAATGGGCAAAGCATCTATCTTTTGCATAGTCAGCAACCAACACTTCAGAAATTTAGGTTTTCATACATACATTCTAATATCAAGACTTAAAACAAACTCAAAGCATAAATAAAAATAAATCTCAGCTTCCATATGCTAAAAATCTTAGGAATGATAGAAATCTCTATTTTATAGTTTCGTTCTGTTCACACGAGAATCACACAAAATAAAGTTTCATAAATTTCTAATGGTTCATGATCCAATCCAACTATGAAGTTGGTATTAAAAGGACATGCAATCATGATTTGCCTTCTTGCTGTCTCATTTCGTAAATCTGTCATGTTTGTTCATGATCCCTATCCAAATATTAGGTTATATTATAAGGATATGATGATATCTTAACTAATTTTAAAAAAATATTAAAGTAAAAAACAGGTTGCTAATTCCAAAATTTATTCTCTTTTCTCTCCTCTACCCTTCTCCTTTTTCCCACTCTTATTTCTTCTCTTGCTCTTCTCTTCTCCCCTCTCTTCATAATAAAATCTCTTCACCACAATGGACAATGGTAGTGGGAAGCAGTGGCAAGTGGCTGGCACAGAGTAACAAAGCAGGATGAGAGTGTATGACAGTGGATATTATCCTCATCCTTTTCTCTTCCTCCTCCCTCTGTCTTCTGTTGTCTTTTTTTCCTCCACTGGACTGCTGCTGCTCCTCTTCTAACTAATGGCAGGTCTGCCAGAAATGGCTTGATGGGCAGAATTGACCAATTCAAGCTGAGGCAAGACAGATTTTGTTCCGAACCAATATCAACCGAGTTGGGCTCATATCCCGCACTAGGACTTGAGTCAAGTCATCTTGACATGGGAAATATGGGATAAATTGCTGGGTTCATGACAAAGAGACTCATTATAAAGGCATGTATAAGTATCAAATCCTTTTATGTATCAAAGATGTATTTTATAACCATTAGAACTAGTAAAGATTCCAAGAACAATCAATATAGTGTGTGTAAATAATAATAAAGGATTGCATATGTTGTCACTTCAAGAAGTTATCCTATGTAGTTTGACCAATCCGCAACTAATGTTCAAGACAACATATCTATCTTTCACATAATCTAAAAATGATACTTCACATGTTTAGATTTTTTGCCTCTATTGAGACATTCCATTAGTAAGTGCTGTTGCACAATTGATAAGGTCTCATGTACGAGTCCAAGTGAGAATGTTTTGTACGTTATTTAATATAATGAATGAATATTATTTATTGTAAGAAAATAGCTTTTTATGCACACTTCAATATGTCAATATTTTAACAAACATAAAATGCATACCAAACACATACCATAGCTGCTATATAGTAAAAAGTTTATGAATCTTAAACAATCTGGATATTAAATTTTCATTCTGTTTAATTCACACAAGAAGCATGCAAAATTATGTTTCATTAATTTCTTAACGAATGTACTCCAAGTGACTGATAATCTCCATCTAAATATTAGGCTGTATTAAAGGATATTTAACTATGATTGAACTTCTTGCAGACTTACAGTCCCTCATAATAACTTCTTTGAATTACAAGGATGTGCCATCATGATTCGATTCAATGTGGTCTTATTCCATAACTCTTTTGAACTTTGTCACATGACATGTCCATGTTTTCCAACAAACCTTATCAAATGAGTTTTTGTTTTGTTGTTTTAAATTAATAAAATGTTCTTCAATTTGTATCTTAAATTGTTGCGTTTTATGTCATTATAGCTTATTTTCAAATGTCAAACACAATATCCTAAGTCATAACTGTTGTGTTAATTTATATGAAGAATCTTCTGGTGGTCCATACAGCCTCAAAATCACCATCGAGAACTCACAGCATGATGAATTTTTGTCTGACAAAAATTGATAAAAATCCCCACCTCAGCAGCTGGTCAACAAACCTATTCATATTCATTTAAGGTCTGTTCAGTAAGAATAAAGCACACTGTGACACTTGAACATCTGATAGCTCTTAAGGCTTCGGAGCAATCAAAGCTTGTTTAGCCTAGTATTCCAAGGTTTCAGGGTCCAATCCATTCCGGCGTACCTACACATGGTATATGAAATAGTAGAATTAACTGCAGTGCTGGAACAGTAGAACTAACCACTGTACTATGGTTCCTGCACATGGTATAGGTAATTCTTATTAATAATAGTTTATGCAATGTGTTAATTATTGACTTTGTCACTGCTAGGATTTTAAATTGTCATTGATAAAATTCTTCCTCAACATGTAAAAGAAAGAATGACAAAGACCAAAGAGATAAGTCAACAATAAAGTCCAAAACCATGTTTCCATCTTGGGGATAAGGAAGATTTAAATTTAGAAGGTTTCAATGCATGATATTTATCTTCTACAATGACAACATCATCCTTCCTCAATGTGTAAAAAAAAGAATGACCAAGGTCAAAGATATAAATTGATGATAAGGTGATTAAGGTCCCAAACCATGTTTTGATCTGGGGAATGAGGAGGATTCAAGGGTTGAAAAACTATTATGGTCATCAAAACCCCCTGAACCCATTCCTGGTCATCAAAATATCTAAATATGATCATCCACAATAATATATCATTATCTTTAGTTAGTTATAAGCCACACAATAAACACTTACAAAATGTTAGAGTACATCATAGAAGAACCACAAATAAAGTTCAGCTTCCTTTGCTTTTCAGTATTTGAGTACATCAATATTACATGTAAGAATTAACTTTTCAGTATTTGATTCAAATGCATACCTTTTCCCTCCTATTTAATTCAGCTTCCTTTGCTTGAAGTTCTTTCTCCTTTTTCTTTAAGTCCTATGTGACAAAAATGGAACTCAAGAGAGAGCAAATTTTACACATATGAAGAAGGTAGAACATCAGAATCTATATAATTTATTAATTAAAAAGAAATGATCAAGCCATAAGTGTAAATATTAAACATGTGTAGAACCACTAGTTGATTAAGGCCGTTGCCCCCTAGCAAAGTCCTTTAAGAGCTGGGTCATACTTCAAATATTTTTTGTTATTAGTGCATTCAGCTGGTATTGCAAGAGGTGCAACTTCTTGTTTATGGCCTATGGTACTAAAACATCTCTATTGATTGGTCTAACTTACTATTAATATAGCATCCTGATTATGGGTTTAGCTTGCAGCATTCCAAATGAGAAAGGTATGATGCCAGAAACAACAAACCTAGCTTAACACAAGCGTGCCAGTCTGAACAAATTAAAAATAAAAAGGAAAAAAATACAACATATAAAGAAGAAAGAAAAAAGATTATCTGAAAGCATTCACCTCTAAATAGAGAAAGAAAGAAGACTATCTGAAAGCATTCACATCTAACCTACCAATATATAAAATGTATCACCACCGAAAAACAATAATGATGGCTGTGGCAACATGTAAATTCATTAGGGGTTACCGATGGACGATGGTGACACCTAAACAACATGGTATTACCTGCAAAATTGTCCAGGCATGGGAATCCATTTACCGAAAATTTTGCCTATGCTTCAAGTGAAGAACAACGAAAGCAAGCAGAATGAGAAGATCTGAAGTTCAAGTTGCTCTTTGAGTACTATGGTAGAAGTTTTTATTTTCCCATGTTTATGGACTTGTTTGAAGAATGATGGGAATGGGTAATATTTATAATTTATGTAACACATACTTAGTTCTCAACACTTGCAGCAAATAGATGCTTCATTATGGCCAATGTATCACTAGATGGTTACCATCTATTGGAAGAGAGAAAAGAGGAGTCTGTTTAAGTTCTCTTTCCTCCTATTATCTAGTAACCTAGCTAAAGCAAAATCTAATTTAGTCAAAATCAGAAGGACAGATGGCTACGCACACTGATGTCGAGTATAATAGTTCATTTCAGTCAAAAAATTCATAATTTAGATCCATTTAGGAATTAAAAAAAAGAGGGCCAAGAAATTCAAAATTCAGTCGAGTTATATGATAAAAATTGGACTGTCAAGAGACCATCCATCACCAATTAACTATTTATCCTAACCAATTGCCTGAAATGGTCAAATAACCAGTTAGCCACCATTTAATTACTAATTCTGTGATGAATTGAGATTGAAAGGAGAAGATCACGTGGTTATTGGAGCCCTCCAAAAATTTTAAATACAGGGCACCCTCAATAAAAATTTTCTAACTGCTATTTAGTATGATAATTAGGGTCAAAGTCCAATTGAATAAAACATAAAGGACAGTTTTCTAGGTAGCCAGATGCCTGAATTGTATGATGGTTCATTTCATTTAAGAAATCTGTAACTGCTGGCTACATTTTTCTCACCTTTATATTCTTTGTTTGCTCTAAACTCTTCTAGATGGTTTCAACCATCATTCTGCATCTACCTCCTTTGGGTCTTGTTTATACTTAATATAATATATCTGTACAATATTAGTCATTTTCATAATAAATCTGATTCGAACTCAACAGATACAAAGAACGTATACAGCAAGCAAAACATCACATGTGGCATATTGCTTACACACTGTGACACAGCTCAAGTTTAGGCAGAACCAAGTTTTAGTAGGCTAGGTAAGTTACAGCTAAGCTTAGGCTGTTCAGGTCAAATATAAGAGGTAAAGATCTTCTTTTATTTTACTGGGTTGCCCACAATTTCTCTCTAGTCTTATAGAGAACATGATAAAAGAGTTTATTTTGGCTAGATGTTTATGGTAACTTCTCAGAATTTTTGGGAGTCCAAAAATGTGTCTAGAACTCTTAATCCTTGTGTCCAGAGACTACAAAAGGTGACCAAGGCCAAAATGAAACCTCCAATCAAGTAAAGCCAATTGATTTAGGAGGCCCAACTTATTCCACACATAAAATATTAAAAATGAGGACTTGTATAGGCTAAGATAGAGCGATTGTAGTGAAATGATTGTTCATAAATAATAACTCATGTTTTCTAGATAGCTAGCTAGTAAAGTTGTTTTTGTATATAAAACTTGTATTTCTTAGTCTTAGTGAAGTGCCTAGTTAACTTCTACCTTGGGTGAGTTTTTCTTCCTCTTATAGCTTCCGTTTTCTGTAACCCTTCCTAACTCTATGACTTCATCTTCCTATGTAAATGCATATGCATGCATCAGTTTCTCAGATATATAACAGATCTGTTTCAATCATGAAACCAAAATAAAGAAATCCCATAACCACAAGTTCAGTCAAAGTCATCAAGATTACACTAGCATACCTTTTCTGTATCAAGAGGAATATCAACTGTTGCACCACGATCATTGTGAAAATCAGCAGGCTCTGGAGGAAGGGGTGAAAGTCTAGGCTTGGAAACGGGAGGGACATTTCCAGGGTTCTGGAATATTCATATATGGGAATTTATTAATTAGAATGGACATCTAGTAAATTATATATACAAGCAGATAACAAATACAACCTATTTAGAATCTAGGTCTTGATTTGTCTAGTACAAATAATCCACATGTTCAGCAAAAAAAACTTACTGTCATGTAAAATGACCCTCCACCATAATTTGATCCAGCTGCTTTTCCACGAACACCAGGATCCTGCAACACAAATTTCTAGGCAGCATCAATATATGTAAAGAAAAGGTCAGTACACAAAGCTCCTGCCAATGTAGCATCTCAGAAGGATAAAATTTACAGTCTTAATCATCCACATGCAGAAAGGTTGTACCAATTATTTGAATCCTTGACACCTTGGTCAAAAAAGAACAACATCAAGGTGGCACCAAGGATCACTTCTAGCCTAGTTGTATCTCTATCAATAAGAATAAACTCACAGATCTGTTTGCTGATACCAAGATTAAACAAGTCAAATCATGGGAATATAGAAGTATGATTCCTTAAGAACGCTTAATGCTCTCGTATGATTTTAAGGAAAAAAGCCCTCTATCTGGGTATTATCACCTTCACATTGAATGTTTTTGTCAATTATTCAATAAAGAAAATTCTACTCTGGGGAATGATTCTTTCTACAAATTAGTATAGGGGTTAATATAAATCATCAGGTAATCAAAGACAACAAGTTAGCAACTATTATACTACATGAATTAAAACATTATAGTATTTCACAACGTTGCCTATTTTTTTCAGGGAAATTTCATTAAGATGTTGTCTAGTTCACATGATCTTACTTATGTGGGTTTCGTAATCAAAGTTCTTATGTCCAACACCTTACCCATCTAGTTCGACATATTAAATAGGACAAGGACACCAAAATACCAAGCAAACATAATTTTCCGTTCCGTAGGTCCCAAAGCAAACGACAGGCGCAAACGAGAAAGCACGACAGGAGACTCCACGTCGCCGATGCAAAAGAAAGTCCTCATAACGATTTCCTCGGTTTTCAAAGATCCACAATGTCAAGCATATCGAGCGACATTCAGGAATAAGAACCCTAAAATCTCGGATCTCCCGGGTGCCGCAAATCTTCATCAGGCCGATTTCTTTCGTTTACTTATGTTTGTCACAAGAACCCGAAGCTAACCGGGTGACATTGGATCTACGGCAAAAGGAAGGAGGACAGAGTAGAGTGACGAAAGAAGGGAAGAAGTCAATTAGTACCGCGAAAGGATTGACATCTTCCTCCTCGTCGAAAGGGTTTCTGTCGTAACGCCCCGCCATGACAATGAGAGCGCCCTTCCCCTCCCACCAACAAAGAGATCGATCGAGATTTCTTGGATGTGACAGAAAGCCTTCCGCGGGTGGCGTGTGGCAGTTCGTTTGGGGTAAGGACGGGGTTATGGTTAGCCACGTAGGATACTTCCTTTGAGACCTAACCGACGTTTCGACTCGACCACGTCTCTGGTTGTGTGTGGTTCATTCATTACGTGGAGCAGATCCAAGCGGAGACCAAACCGCCAACGGTTCGATTCATGCCTCCTGAATCATTTTTGAGAGGCCAATAAATGGACCACGCTGTTGATTTCAGGTTGGCCATTTAATAGACGGATCCGATAACAATTTAGAATGCAATGTGATCACCAAACTGTAGATCTCAGCTGATAGTTTTATCCTACCAGTTTGCCTTCCAACCTAAACACATGCTTAGATATTGATATCGTAGACTGGTAAATCTATGTGGGATGTAAGCGATGCAATCTTGCAAATGTCTGTGCCACCAATGGCGGCTCAAATATTACAAATGGTTTAAGGTCTAAGGCTGCAAAAACTAATATCCACATTAAGAAAAGTGAGAAAGAAGCAATCAAGTGACTGAATCCCAAATCCATGGCATAATGCAATATAAAGTTAAGCAGACAAATGTGCCTTCACAGTTTCCTACCTCTGATGCTAACTTCTCCAAGTGGTGGTGAAATGGAACATAGCTTCATGCTTCAGTATTCTGAAGATTGAAAAGGAAACAAGGTGAGAAAAATTCTGTTTCATACCATAAAAAGTACGATGATGTGTTCGTGTTAATGTTAAAACAGTGACAAAGTAAGCTAAATGTGTCAGATGATGGATCAACAATAAGAAGCCAACCACCATTCTTTCTCATGGGTTGAGATCATCACCGCATAGGCAAAAGGATTACAAGAAACCATGTTCAGCAAGCAGCAATTTGGTGCTGCACATAATTTAGCTCCGGCATTCACCTCCTGCTTGCAGAACAAACTTCCTCTTGCAGATTAGACATGGTCATCATTTGTTGCATGTTTCACATCGTTTACCATGCGAATGAGGTCGTGAACAACCTCAGAGATTGGTGGCCTAAATTCTGGCTCTTGCTGCAGAATAAAATCTCATGTTAGAACATTTTATTTTGCCTCTTGGAAGTACGAACATGAGTTGGAATGCTTAAAGTAATACTTTCATTTGAAAAGCATGTAAATCATGTGCCAGCAGCTGCAGATTTGCTTGAATTAACATGAAATTTTACCATTTCTAAACCAAATGTGCTTTGAACTTGTACAAATTTGTCCAAATTCAAGAACCATTTATTAGGGATGTGTTTTTCTACATAAAGATGCTATGTGACCGTTGCAGGAAGTATTTGGTCATCATCTTGGAATTTGGTGTTCTCAGAAACAAATCAAAGTGCAACATCTGAAACATCAGAATCAACCTAGGGGTAAATACTAAAACAAGCTAATGCAATAATGAAGGCGCAGAAAATAATACAATGTTTCAATACTATATTGTTGTGACCGCAGTGATGAAAGGAAAAGAATATAGACAATTGATTCCAAACTTCGAGTGCCAGATCTATGTTGAGATCAGAAAATGTGTTTTTGTTACTGATTGCATGCCCAAAAAGAAGTAAAAGCTGATTTATGATATTGTCTAGGGAATGGAAGCATGTTTACTGATTATAAACGACTATAGCGTAAGAAAAGAAAACCCAATGGTACGATAACTTCAAAATTGCAGGTGCATAGTCGAGCAAAGATGTACCTGAATGCAACGGCTTATAATATCAGCAAAGCAGGATAATGATTTCTCAGGATAACTTCCAGATATTAAAGGATCCACCATTTTTGATAAAGCATTGATATCATATAGCTGAGAACTAGCCCATCTGACAAGATGTTGTTCAGAATGAGGGCGGGCACTGCAAGTTATGGTAAGAAAACAGATTACAGACAATTCCCTGTATCACATGAAGGAAGACAGGAAAGAGAACAATTAAAGAAAGTCAATCAGTAGGCATGCAAATAAGTTCTTTTACCTGTCATAAGGTTTCCGTCCGGTAAGAAGTTCTAGCATGACAACCCCAAAGCTGTAAACGTCACTTCTATCAGTAAATTTCCCAGATTCATTTACTTCAGGGGCTTCATAATTGTACATTGCACGCATTCGGCCTGACAACTGATATGAAAATAGCACCAAGAGTTAGTCCTGTAGGAAAGCAAGGAGTGGGTTGGATCCCTTTATAGTCTTATGAAAAAAACTAAAAGGTGCAATAATTAAAATGGTTTGTGTCAAGGACTGCAACTTCATGCCGACCGGCTGTTCCGGTCTTTGGTCGGTCCATTACATCGGTCTATACCAATGTACCGATACGCGATGCGCTAGAATGTGCCGACAGTCCCAAAAAATGCCCAGAAAATCTCCGAAAATACATGAAAATTAGGACAAAATCTAAATTAGTGTATTTTAATTAGAACTAAATGCAAATTTAGTTCTATTTCAATAAAATATATCCAAATAAGGAAGCGATAGTGGATTTATCTTTTTCGGATGTTGATTAATAACTTTGCAGCACGTTCCGAACGATTCTTCCATTGATATTGAACAAGAGTGAGAATTTTTTAGAACGAGAGAGTGATTGAGTGAGAAAGAGTATTAGAAGATATGAGACTGGAATAGGATAAAATAGGGGGGAGGAATGGGGTTAAATAGGCATTCAAATGGATCCGACGATCAAATTCACCATCGGAACCAGTTCAATCTAGGCCCTTGATTGATTTCGATCAAAATTCAACCATTACCGACTAGTACAGGTATGTAACGATCAAATTTCGATCCTTTTGCTCGATATGAAGGGTGTATCGTCCGATACACCCCCTCAACCGCTATACCGCCTGGTAAAGAGCGGTCCATGTTCCGGTCAGCTATTGCACTTATACATACCATACCGTTTTGGGTGATACATCAAACCATGGTTTGTGTATGAATTCAGCTATGCACTTATAATAATAACTCCACAGCTTTATATTACATAAAAGCTTTCTTATTGTGGGGTTGGAATGCACAAGCTGACCTTTAAATGTTACTCATCCACCATTCTAGCCTTTTTGGTTCTATGGCTGCTCCTCTTGCCATGACTTGCCTTAGCTAAACATCAGACTAAATGGTAGGAGGTTGGCCAAAAGTTCAAAATATGTCAATGAGAGGCTCAAGCTATCACGAAATAGGTTCTGACCCAAAAATCTAACCTCACGGAGGAGCTATTGCTTCTTCATATGACTCCCTTGACGATGTCAAATATATTGCATATTCAGTCATGTTCTTGATCAAGGCTAAAGCATGTAAAATGATGTTACTAAAATTAGATTGTTCTTATAGTTTCAAACTGAAGCTAAGATATATGTACTGGAACTTTAAAGACAATGAGATTTTTTTCTATTACTCACTGATTTAAGCCTTAATTTTGAAGTATGGCTGTCTGTAATATGCAACTAACTGGAATTACCTGCATAACAGAGTTGGTTGACATTAGAGAAGACAAGCCACATTCAGTAACACATACAGCAAGCTCATCATTAAGGAGAAGATTGGCAGGTCCAAAATTCTGATGCACAAATGATGGTTGACAATTCTCATGCAGATACCTTGCACAACAACAGGTGAACTTTCTCAGTCCAAAAATCTATATTTCTTATACCACACATCTACGATGGAAAAATATTCTACTTACTCTAAGGCTTTTGCTGCTCCAAGGGCCACTTCAAGGCGGGCAGTCCAAGATAGTCTAGTGTTGAGATCATCTCCAACATGAAGTATGTCATGTAAGGTCTTCTGACTGAAGTATCTATATACAAGTAAACGCTGGTCAAACTCCGCACAATACCCCACAAGCTCAAGAATGTTAGGATGCCTCAGTTCAGAGACAGCTAATACTAGCTCCAGAAAGTCATCAGCAGGTACTCTTGAGTTCACATTGTCAAGCTTCATGACTTCCAATAGCTGCACAGCAGGATTAGTAAAAGTATCACTGGACAATCTTTTCAGAAAGTGCTGAAGAATACAATTTAAGTACATGCTTACAGCAAGTGTCAGGGATGTTACTATTTTGACATAATAAAAAATAGTGAATATGGACAACAAAGATTTTCCAAAAATCTGGTGTAAAATTTAAACAACACAACATAGGCGTGAATAAGCCAACCTGGAAAGCTTCTTCCTCTTAAAGCATCAGGTCATCAACTTAATAAACTAGAAAAACTAAGAGTAATGTTGAATGTAATTTTCATTAATATTGGTGGTCTATGATTGTGTTGTCAACATCATCTAGACAGCTACACAAAGTAGCAAACTGCACAGACATTTTAATATTTCATGGCCCGAAAGCTGAATAGACATTTGAATAAAAAAAACGAAACAGAATGTTCTTCTCATGTTATAGGCACAAAGATTAACAGCATACCTTTCCATCAGAAGATTTTGCAAGGTATGCTTTGCCCAATCTATCATCTCTGATCAGATTTTCTTCACTAAAATTGTCTGTGTATTGTTGAAGATCTCCAACAGAAAAGGATCTCACAGAAGTTGGTGTGGTGTTCATCATCTCTGGAGACTGGCCCACAACATTTTTTCTGAGGACAATCGGAGTTACAGTAACATTTTCCACGGGGGGCTGTGGCATAACAATATCAGCTGTCTCATTCATATCAATTATGTGTTCCTTCTCCTTTTCAGAGTCCTTCACAACTGGTACAGGACGGAAGACAATAGTCATAATTACATAAACTAGTAACAAGACCACCAAGCAGAATGGAATATACCTGTCATTGCCATATCAGTTACATATTCCTTTCTTTCTCTGTGGCCCTTCTTTGCAGCTATAAACAACCATTTCTAGATTGTACAGAAAAAGAAAGTAGCCTGAAGATAAAATATCTTAGATGCATTAATCTTACCTTCTGGAACTTCGTTTTTTGTCTCTGCAAAATGTTCTTCGCTTCTAGGCTTTTTGTATCCCATTTCTGTTCTTCCAACCTGGCTTCTGAACAATTCATCATGCTTTGATTTCCTCTCTTGGTATTTTGATAAGCAAAATATTACCATCAATACAATGACAATAACTAGAAACACAGCGACAACGACATATCCAACGATTTTTACGGTTGACAGTTTGTGGGGACTTTCTTGACTGGATGGACCATCTGAAGAGTTTGTATGCATGGTATCAGGTATAGGAGACCCTGAAGGAGAAGCTTGTGGTGGAGATTGACGTGGCGCTGATGATGGTGTGATGGAGGTATTAAACGGGTTTCCATCCTTTCTGTGCAGCAGTTCAACAAGTTAGTAGACTTTCATTGTGTATATATCAGTGTGTGTGTATGTGTGTGACTTATGTGTACATGTATACATATCTTCGACCAATTCAATATTGAGATTGAGTGAAAAAACAACAAGAAAGTTTGACTGATATTTATAGTAAATTAGCCCTGTAACTCAAGACCTAATGTTTCCCACTTTAAAACATAATGCATGTGCAAAATGAGAGAATTCAATCAGTATGAGATGCTTACTTGAAATTTGGAATATTCAGCAACTTCTCTGGGACAGGTCCAGAAAACAGATTGTTCTCTATGTTCCTGTTAAGCCAGATCAAGAAACATGTTTAAAAACTGTGAACCTTAATGCATCTCAACACAGGCAGCTTTGACAGAGTCCTATGTCCTCTTACTCGGAAGCATAGGCAACAAAACTTCACACTTGTTCATTCAAGTTTAACACAAGCACTAAAAGACAAAGCTTGTTTAATTAGCATTCATGTCAAGAGGACTGGTGAGCAAAGAAATGACTCACAGCATGGTTCATGTGTCTGAAATGACTCACAACTTGTTAGACTTGTACAGTATACATATACTGGCTGGCAAACTGATCTCTACAACCAGGTATCACCGAAAAGATAAAAAAAGAATTAATACTGACCTATATGGTCCAGCAAGAGAAAAAGCAAGCAAGTGAGAGAGAGAGAGAGAGAGAGAGAGAAAGAGAACTCATCTGAGAGCTTAGGAACTAAAACTCAACACATAAACGATTAACTAAATAAGCTTAGTCTACTTATGTTACACAACGTGAGAGTCCTACCCAACCGAGGCTAAATACAGGTCAGAATACTGCAGACTGACAGGTATTTGCTGGCCCGATGATGTACTGTTATAAAAAATTATAGCTTGATTTAAGTATAATACCATTCACTTTTAAACTTTTTATCTTTTTTTTTTCTAATGATACCGAGTGAAACAAGTTCATATATTGCCCAATATATTGGTACCAGAATAGTTCAATAGCTTACCAAGCCGATATCAGAGTGATGCTTAAGACCTTATCAATATCACCATTTAGGCCAACGGTTTCGTATGATCTTTTAACCTCTTCACAGTAAACATTAAGCCAATATTTACTTCCATTTTTGAATTAAAGTAATAGATTTAATTCAAATTGCCTAAAAAACAATTAAGAATATGTAGTGAAAAAATAAAGGTGAGAAAAACGTTAGAGGTCTATTTGGAAAAATACAAATCCTTGAGAGGAAGATCTTCCAACACATCAAGGATCCCAGAAAACTGATTATTTTGCACATGCCTGCAAAACAAGTTATTAAGCTAATACCACGCTAAAAAAATAGCAAAATTATCAGATATATAAGCAGCTGATACTTACAATGTAGTTAAAGATGACAAGCTTCCCATTGAAGGTGGCAACTGGCCACTTATGTTGTTGACAGAAAGATCCCTGTGTGAATGTTTTGGCATAACAATTATCAAGAATATTGAATGACAAGCAGAAAGAAGATTATTGAAGTAGAAAGTCTAACTTACAAATTTATTAGTCCAGTAAGAGAACTAAAAGCATCTGGCAAAACTCCAGTCAAATGATTATTATTAACTGACCTGTCAATTACAAAGATCAGAAAATGTAAGATATATCTATCAACTAAGATAAAATGCTGGTTCCCTTAAGCAAAATAAGCAAGAAATTACATGTCAGTCAGAAGTGTTAACTTTGATAAAGAACTTGGAATGCTTCCTGTGAACTGGTTAGCTGAAAGAAAGCTGCCCCAGAGAAGGAAACAATACAGCTTTACTCAACATTAGTAACATAGTGAGATCAGAAAGAACGAAACCTAGAATATACTTTAATCTGTTTAAAACATACAATTTCTGCAACGTAAGAGGCAGATTGTCTGGTATGCCACTGCCAATATTGTTGTTACTCAAATCTCTACAACATAAAATAGCAGACAAAGATCAATCCACGAGTTCCTGATGATGGCATTAGAAGGGGGGATTATAATGCTAAAGGAGCTTTCTGAAATGAACAGCTCAATTTGGAGAATAGAGAAACAAGATGACAGCATTACAGGCTGTTGTTTGTTGTAGCAACAATATGGCAGTACAAAAATTAGCATTGTGCTCATGTCAACAAAAGAATGAATTTCAATGAAGTATCACTTACATTGTCGTTATTGAAGAAAAAATGCCTAATCCATCACCCAGTTGCCCTCCAAGATTTGCGCCATTTATAACTCTAACAAAATCAGACCATTTAGATGAGAACAAATAGTGATTACTTCAATAGGATAAGTTAGGAGGAAATTACCGTACATTCCAGTTATATTTGAGTCAACACATTGGACACCTTGCCAGCCCTCCATGCAGGGGTCTCCTCCACTCGGAACCCATCCAGGAAGAGGAGGTGAACCCAAGGCAGCATAAAAGCTATTTATAGCAGAAACTAAGAGAAAACCATTTTTGTGCAAATATTAACTATAAGCTGAATAGGTACATTCAGTGACATTCTGCATATATAAAACATTTGTCACCTACGTAAAATGAAGCTCCAAAGTTCTTTTCCCAAAAAAAGAGCCAAAAAACATAATTTCTACTGTAGAAGTTTCCTAATGTAGTTGTTAGATGACAATTAAGTATGATAAGTATTTATTGTGATGTACCGCTTTGAACACATTAACGGTATCACAACAAAGAAGAAAGTCAAACAAGAATGTAAATAAAAATTAAAGTAGTAAAAAGAAAAGCAAAACCTCAAAAGAAAAACAAATGACAGAATGGGAGCCAAATCCTTTAATTTCAGCCACATGTAAAAGAAAATAGACACATATTGATGAATGTGAAGATGATCTTCTAAATATCAATGCCCGTTCATATCAATGTGGGACTATAGCAGCAGCAGCATGGGATTGACAGATGCAGTGGCACTGATATATCAGTGACAACAGCAGCAGCAGCCACAGAGGTATTTCTCTTCCAGTTTTCTTAATCAGTTAATCTTCTTGTTTTTTTTTTTTTTCAACTATGATAGATATGTGGTGATTGCCCGTTCTCACTCTTCTTCTTCTTCACAAATGACAAATCAGCTGGAATCATCAAGAATCAGCAGATTGCCACTTGGATCTGCCAGGTTCAGTTGATTCCAACTGAAGTCAGGTGTTTTATCGCATACTAGCACCCATTTGTAGAAATGATCAGACGAATAGCCATAATACACAATCTGTAGTATGGTGGCACTTGCTACTGCAAACCTACATTGCAGCCACCATGGCCATTTTTCGATCACCACCTTCACTCATAACGAAGCTCCTTACCTTTTGAAAAGTCATTTTTTGTGTGACCAACTGGTATAGGCCTAAAAATGTCAAGTGAGAATGTATGATCAATGATGAACTTTTCAGTTTCCAGTGAAAATAACATCGACATTTGGTTCCTGAATCACTTGATCATATTTCCCCACATTCCTTACCTGTAGATCTTCAGTATTTAGCTTCAAAATGAGAATGGCAGATTAATTTGTTGCGTGAAGATGGAAGATGGACATTTATCTCTATATCTTCTAATTGATACTTGACACCACCGTAGGGGAACAACATTAATAATTTCTGCTGATGAAAGTGTGCTGCTAAGCACTGTAGGCGTATAATAGCATATATGCTTGAAAAGGTTATAAAACATGATTTATATGTCAAATAAAGAGACAGAACTTGCAAAGCAATTTATCATGAGTTGAATAGGAGCCAGTTTTCAAGTTTCAGGAATCAATGTGTTCAGATGCATATAAAACAACTTGGCGTACCATCTAGTTCGTTAGTGTATGCACAGCAATATGGCAATCCCAGAATCAACATCAAGCCAACCCACAAGAAGAGTCTTAAATTCAAACGATGCACCCGAGCGAATAGCATGATGGTATCTCTCTTCTGAAGCAGCAAACTGACAATCCTGCTGAGATGAAGAAAAATAAGGAAAAGATGATTATATAATACACATTACGTGCACACTTCCTTCCATGCCCACCTAAGATGCTCTATATTACCGATTTAAACAAATAAAAAGTGAAGAAGCTAACTTTTCACTGGCATAACTTTGCGTTGTTTGAATACCTGCACATCTACTGCTATTTTTTAGTTACGAGTACGCTAAATGCGAAAAAGAACCAAAATTTCAAGTTCTTGGAAATGGAAATCAGAAAGTCCGTCCTATACGAACCGCAAAATCAAATTACACATGTACTGAAAGAGGAAGCGTATTCTTAGGAAATCCCTCCAAGGATCGCAGGTAGCTACAGAAGTATCTCAAATTTGCTAAAAAAGATGTGAGGAACAAACGAGCAAAACGAAAAAAGAACAGAATACTGAAATCTTTTTGCTGCTAAACTAACAAGACGCGGCGAGAAGCACCAAAAATGCAGCAACCTAAAAGAAAAAGACCAATCATTTTACAAGAAATCACCACAGGAAGCAGCAAATGCGTCATTTCCGAGTACAAAGTGAAAAATCGCAAGATTCAGAAGGGAGCAGAGAGGTCAGATACCCCAACAGATCTTGCAATCCAATACCACACCGAAGCTCACCTCGCAGCTGCCGCCCGCGCCAAGCCTTGGATGCTAAGATTCCACTTAGATCGCAACGGGTAAAAAGTAGGGAACAGAAAGAAAGAAAGAAAGGCGGAGAGAAAAGGGGAGACACAGACAAAGAGCAAGTGCCATAGCACACCACCGCCACAGCTCCACCCAGACGAAGACGAAATCTAGCAAAAATTACGCAAGTGTAGTACCACTAAACCTATATCAAGTTCTGGATTCGCTTCTTACATGATCATAACACTCGAACCAGCACTATAAATCCGACCAATTCTATTCGACATTAAATTATATGATCGTAGTACATATCAAGCATAAGTTCGTTTGGGTAATCTGATGTTATAGTAGCATGCCCTCGTGAATCTGTACCATTATTAAAGCCTTACTTGTACCGGAAGGGTTGATTGCTTTCGTGGGAGATTCGTTCGGATAAGACTCACACTGTCGTAGTTGCGGCCGAGCGAAGTGGACGTTCATCTCCTGAGGTCCGAAGAGAAGTCTCTTTGACTGCCAGAATAATAAATAAAGAAATAAATAGTAGTAGTTGTGATCCCTTTGCCAGTGACTAATGAACGAACTTTGTGTGTGTTTCTCATTGAGTGGGGCTTCGCCTTCAATCTCTCGGATGATGTTTTTTTCTTGATCCTATCATCCCGTACAGTCAATTCCTTTCATTTCTTTTGTTGCGTAGTGTTGGTTGAATTTGATTCTTTATATGTTGCTAGTAAAATATTTAATAAATTAAAATGATCCTCCTTTTCGAAACAAACATAAATAACAAAAAGAAGAATCTAAATATAGCTTTTCTATAAGGATTTATCATTTTTCAAAACCGAAAAACAATCGTCGATCCCTTCTTTCTTTTTTTTATTTTTAAAAATAATTTTACTTAATATTTTTAAGTATATCTATTATGATAAGATCCATTTTGTCAGAAAGTCGACCCTAAGTAATTAATATATTATTGTTCGTGTTCTAACGTTTATTCTTCTTTCTAGTAGTATAAGATATTAAATCTTTTTCAACTTGAATTATTATATTATTCATAAAATTATTAATGATATAAAAGGTCATAAGACTTTATTTTTATATTAACTTTTAAATTAATTAAATATTTATTTTAAATATATTCAAATATTTTACCAAGTCTCATCATTTTCATCCTCGACCTTTGCAACTTTCACCTCGAATATAACATAGTTGTAGAACATTTAACCAGATAATTTTCTTTTACTTATCTCAATTAAATGCGACCAAGTTATCATCAATAATATTATTAATAATAGTATAAATATTATTTACATATTTTACCTCAAACTTCTCTTATCGCTTGTCGTTGTAATTTTTTTCTAGATATTCGTAAATAAGAAGATCATTCACCATTGATTACTATAGAATCAAACTTTTTTTTCATTAAATTTGTCAATAGTAAAGCATGCAGAAATAATCTAAGATATTTTTTAAACAATCTAAGACATTTTTGATCTCATCTTATTGAGATAGAATATTTTAAAAGAAAAAAGAAAAAAGAAAAATATCAAAAATAACAATGAATAAACTAAAAGAAGAACACTAAATTTCGTGGTTCGAAACCATTTGTCTATTTGCCTATGTCTATATAGAAAAATCATATATCCTTTATATGAGAAAAATAAATATAAAAAATAACATTTTGTTGTGTCAACCCAAATCTAAGTTCAAAATTTATTATACACATTCTCATGTAAATGCTAAAGAAGGTTTTTTTTTCTCTCTCTCTTAGCCCTCTTTATACATACTAGAAAAAATCTACAAGCACCCAAAGTGTTTTAAACTATTTTTCTAATATATAAAATAAATAAGTTTGAGTTCACTAAATTTTTATCCTTCAAATAATTTGAATATAATTATGACTCCGAAAAATATTTGTGAGTTATGAGCCTAATAAAACCTTCTAAGTTTTACTTTCTTAGTAGGGTCCATTTTTATTATAGCATCAATATTTTTTCTCTGTAGTGATCATAATATCGAGCAATCTATTGTGTTACATGTCGTAAAGAAACGGCATCCAAAACTATCATATCCCGTAAAAGCTTTACCACCATCATATAAGTTGTCGCATAATTCATGTGGCAGAAAAATGTAAAGAACATTATGCAAATTTCAAGATGATATTATCCAACTTTCAGTATTTGATTTATCCGGAGCTCCAAAAATAACTTTTAAAGGTAAAAATTTTTTGACAAACTTATGAACCTTGGTTCCATACTCCTTAATCAATATGAGACTAAATGATCTTATTAGTGCTCCCTTCTAGAGGAGACAAGAGCTCATAATCGAGGTGCATGACTCGGGAGCGAGTTTGCTCGATCGAGATGCAGATCTCGAGCTCTCTTAGGGCCAATCTGATAAGGGACCATTTGGTCAGTCGATCATTGATACAACCAGTAGACTTACGAGGATTTATTCGCTTTGGACGATGGGTGTACCCATACGATTTTATCTTTTCGAAGTATATAAGTTCTAAAAGATGTCTATGAGAGTAAAAAAGATCCGACTGACTTATGAGCCTTTAGTTCTCGTACTTCTCAATCAACGTGGGACTAAATGATTTAATCATTTTCTTTCTCTCGACTCTCTTCCATATTCAATGCATTACGTTTTTTTTTGTTTTTTTTTACAGGATCGAAATAAAGATTTTTGATTTCGACTAAACAAGACATTTGAAACAACCTGTGGTCATTATGTCTAATAATACTCTTAACACTTTTAGTGAGAGGGCAACGATCGACGCAATTTTCTTTTGCTACAGATTAAAATACATTAATTTTCTTTTGCTTTTTCTTCGCAAAGATAAAGCACCGAGCGGCAATCTCCGATTCCGCGGCTGCCCACGTCAACACGCAGAGCGGCGCCTCCGGTCGTGATGATCAATGATGCCCCAGTCTCCCACCACAAGCCAATCTTGCAAACAGCTGTCTGCTTCCATCTTTTCCTTCTTTGTCTCTGCATGCCTTTTTCCCTGAGATTAGAATTCCACGATTTGGACTTTTGGACGCACCGCCAAATCAAACCTAATCTCACATCATTTCAATGCAGACCCTCCTAATCCCAAAATTTGCCACCACAGCTTATGGTCCACAATACACACTGTCGGCGTCTATTAATTTATATACCGCATCAAAATCAAGCTAACGATAGTAACATTCTAATAATATTAATTATTATTATTATTATCTTCCTGAATCAGCGATACAAAACGGACGCCGGAGTAGCAGCCCGGTCAGTGCACTCCACGTTAAATGGAATGAGGCAGTCAAGCAGGGAGCAAGATATAGTGTACGAGGAGTCCGCCTCGGCACTGTCTCCCACCGCCCTCCCAACAAACTCGGCGGCACAAGTGAAACATGCTTGACTGATCGACACTGCCGAAGTGTTTCTCGGAAGAGGAATTGATAGATGGGGAGATCCGACTGATCCGGAGAGATCGAAATCTGAAGGAGTGATCGGTTCCCGATTCGTTGCATCCGGTGGGCGGAAGGACGGATCCGTAAGCAGTCACTCGATCGAATTCCAAGTCGACTACGAATGGGGAAGACCGGTGACCGGGATTGGATGCAGATCTACGCCATCTACGGCACGGATAGGTGGCAAACGGTGGCGTTCCTAGCCCTACACGCGACCCTCTTCGCCGCCATCGCTCTCCTCCTCCTCCTCCGCTTCCCCTCCTCCCTCGCCTTCCTCCGCTCCCTCCTCCCTGCCGCCGTCCCCCTCACCGCCCTTCGCTTCCTCGCCGGACTCGCCGGCTCTACCGCTGCGCTCTCCGCCCTCTGCCTCCTCTACGCTGCCGGCAGTGTGCTCCACTCCTCCCTGGCTCTCCGCTGGGAGATGGCCCAGCGGATGGTCGCCGCCGTCCCGGACTGGTCGGCGGTCCGCACGGCCCTCGACGTCGGCTGCGGCCGGGGCATCCTTCTCAACGCCGTCGCCATGCAGATGAAGAAGGAGGGCTCCGGCGGCCGGGTGGTGGGCCTCGACCGGCGGAGGGAGACGGCGGTGGAGGCGCTTCGCCGGGCTGGGGCGGAAGGGGTGCAGGAGTACGTCACGTGCAGAGAGGGCGACGCCAGGAGGCTGCCCTTTGCGGATGGCTACTTCGACGTCGTGGTGTCGGCGAGCGGGCTGGGGGCAGCGGCGGCCGAGGAGAGGGGGCGGGGGCTGGCGGAGATGGTTAGGGTGCTGAAGCCCGGCGGAGTGGGAGTGGTGTGGGACCTGTTACGCGGGTCCGAGTACGCGCAGAGGTTGCGGGAGATGCGGATGGAGAACGTCCGCCTATCCGATCCGGTAACGGCCTACATGGTGGGCAGCCACATCGTCTCCTTCCGAAAGCCCATGGAACAAAAACAGCCCTTGCCGCAGCCGCTCTTCCATGACCCGCACTGGGCCGCCGACATGTGCTGACGGACGACGCTCCGCCGCTCGGAGGCACCGCATCCAGAGATCACTATACGATCACCTTTTTTTCTCTTTCTTACTTAAATTTCTTTTCCTTTTCATATGATTTACTAAGATCTTCGACGTGCTGCCAGCCGCAAGTGTAAATGTTCGTCGCTGGTAGCATTTGTAAGCACGGCGGTCCAAAAATGGGCTACGATGTTGTGACTGGTGATCACGATGCAGATATGAGGGGAATAAATGTGGTTTGCTTTATATACGAAAAATGCTAAAAGCATATCAACCAAATGAACTCCATCAACATAGAACGCAGTGTCTTCATAGCTTGCTTAAGTTGTAGACCGATCCCCGTCGTTGTGCCTGCACGTCATGTGTTGCTGGGTGATACACTGCCATGTGTCAAGTTAGCAGAAGAGATTCTTCCTATCGAGTTGCGAGCACATGGGATACAAGTTCGGCTCACCAGGTCGCATCAGACACACTATCTACCTACCTGTCCACCTCAAAGTTATGCCATGGCGACAACTGTTTGTCGTGTATCGCTCTCAGTCACTTGGAAGTGTAGTAGGAAAAGTTCGAGATACTTCCAAGTCGGACTAATTATAATATTTTTATAGTTAATTTATTTTTAATATTTTATTTTTATTTTTTTTATTTGTTAAAAAAATATATTAAATATTTTATATTTATAAAAGTAAAATATTTATTTATGTCTCCTCACAACTCTACGTATGAAAATACTATAAGTGTTCGATGATAAACCGAAGTAAGACAGAGAAAACATATGCTCAGTGGTAAATTCTATAACATTTTCGTTAGTAGAATCGTGAGAAAAAATGAGATTAAATATTTTATTCTTATAAGTATAGAGAACTCAGTAGAAATCGAGATACTAAAAATAATTAATTATAGGAGATAATATGTAATTAGGATCATGTAAAATATCATAATAATAAATAATATTTTATTGATTATGCATTTATAGTGTTTCATAAACATGTGAATTGAATTTACTTATAATAAGTTGAAGAGTATAATATAGTAATATTTTGGATTAATGGGGTAGACTCAATAATATTAATAGATTAATTATCCAATCAAATTATAACAAATATATAATAAAAATAATTGATCATCCAATGAGTTATTTTGAAATCTCCAAATTGAATATAAAGATATCTACGATGACAAGAAACGAGAAAACTCATTATGTTAAATCTGTCACATCAGTCATCATTCTAATAAAAAATATTATTCGAATTATTTTTTATTAAAAAATATTTTTATAATCACAAAACTTCGACTTTTTTTCGTCTTTGTTGTCAGAGACCATAAACCCCGTACCATTATATATTTTTTCAAACTTTGTAATGATAGATACTCATTCATCTCTAATATAATATATTCTATCATTCGATGAGTGTGATGGAATTAAATGGACGTCTCTTCGGTGGTCGAATGGAACCAAATGTTCTTAAGACATTTTTAACATTATCATAAAATTATTCATGAAAATAATAAAGACGAGAAATATAACAAAACATGGACATCAATTTTATTCTACATAATACATTTGGAACATAAGAATACATGTACCAACTTTTTTTATTGTGCGAGAGGTGAAAGTCAATTCGGAATCAATATGAATCTTTTCTCGAGTTAGTCTTAAGAATAAATTCTATGTTAATCGTTCAAATCCTATAAATCTATTTTAGGATATTATCGATAATGTCTCTTCAATTCTTAAGTTAGTAAACATGTCTTAACTTCGTTGTGAAGCCTCTTTTGTAGTAGGTCTCCCATACCTTTGAATGACATGCTTATGAAGTCATGGGATGTCGATCTCGGACATAACTAACTCATGTAGAGTTTGAGATTAAACAATTTCTAAGAATGTCGTTGCATGGATCGGAGACGTCTAATTATTCAAAATGTGTGAAAATATGAAAATTGTTTGTTATTGGTGTATTGTCTCTAATAAGATAGAGTATTTGGTCACGTGACAATGAGGTAATACTGGAGGGTGACCATGTGAAGCTAAGATGTCAATCACGGACAGTGGTGTCATGGTGTCGACTCCACCATATTGACTGTAACATCCCATTAGTCCCATATCAGAAGTGGACGATATGTATGATTAACTTATATGAGTCTGATAAGTATACTAATTTAACTCTTGTTTGATACTCGAGTCTGTGTTGATAAATTAGTTTCGTATTGATCATGTGAGTCATGGTGTCGATTCCATCATATTGACCGTATTGAGTTGACATGTCGATCACATGGAGCCATGGTTCGGTCAAAAAACTGCACCATGTTGATTATACTGGGCTGATGTGTCAGGCAAGTGGCACCAGTGACCTGTGGTTTGATTCAAGTGTTAAAGCCTTTAGACGAGGAGCCATAAAAAACGAAAAAAATATATTTTTGTGATGAGACATACATTTCTTTTCCTCTCATTAATAGCCTTTGCGTAAGCCTTTAGAGAAGGCGGCAACCATACCCTCAAAACAACGCTTTCTATTAATTGGGATAAAGAAGAGGAATTGACCAGCGGGCAGAGAGGGAGGGGGGAAACCAAGGCAAGGTCGAAACGAAGGGAAGCTGGGGGCAGATCAGATCAAAGCATCATGGCGCTATCGTCGTCCCCGCTTCGACCGATCTCTCTGTGCGCGAGTCCCTTTCGCGGCCGCCAGACCAAACCCCCATCTGTGATTCCATCCATCAGAGCTTCGTCTTCCTCGGACGTCCCCGTTCCCGACTTCCTCTCCTCCGATTGGTAAATTTGTCCTTCATTTTTAACCCCCGCTTTCTCATGTGGAAATTAGCGCGGCGCTTCTTTAGCTTGATTTCTGTTGTTTAGGCGCTAATTATGGGTCCCTTTCTGCAAGGATTCCTGAGAGTTTGGACGAGAAATCGATTGATTACACATTATCCAATTGCAAATGGTGAGGCGAAGTGAGAAGGAAAACAAAAGAAGCAATTTCATGGCGTTTTAAGAGATTTCTAGGAAATATAGACAATTACCGGTTGATCCACCTTCATCCTTTCTGGGCGTGTCTTAGACAAGGTTTAATGACCAACCACCATAGGTTTAATGACCACATATGATATCCTTATTACCTTAAGCGTCTGAAAATAGTTATACGTTGCTTAGTCAACCTATGCGATCGTCTATGGTTGTTTATTGAATTAACAAATCAAGCATCCAGTATTTCATTAGATTCTTGAAAACAGCAAGAATTCAACAATTCCCACAAAATCAAGTAATCGTAATTAAATATAACTTGCATCTCCTTTTTTATTCTTTGGTAAGGCACAACTAAGACTCTAAGTGTATTACAGAAAGAAAAAACAAAAAAAAGTAAAATAGAAAATGTTTTTAGTATCTAGGGTTTTGTCAAAATTCTCTCCTAAAACCAAATACCATAGCATTTCCTTTACAACTCCAGTTAATCCATGGTAGGCCTAATTTTAACATAAGACATTTCATGATGTTCTCGGTATAATCTGCTTCATATTTTTCTTCTGTGTTGATTTTATTTTTGTTTGTTTGGAATTGCATGTCAATCAAGAAGACAAGACAAACTTATTATGCTTCGTTTATTATCTTTCTTCTGGTATAAGCATAACCATTTGATAAGGCCATTTAGTCCCACATTAGTTGAGGAGTATAAGAATCAAGGGCTCATAAGTCTGTCAGGTCTCCCTTACCCTCAGAGGTGCCTTTTGGAGCTCACATGCTTCAAAAGGACAAAATCGTACAGGTATGCCCATCGTCCAAAGCGGATAATTCCTCGCAAGCCTATAGGCCGCACCAATGGTCGGCCGACCAAATAATCCCTTATCACCATTGTTTCGTAACTTTGATACTAACAATCTAGTTCTCATTCCATTGTTATGAAAATCAAGTTCAGAGAGATCTCCTTTTTCTGTTTACTATATTTATCATCCCATTACAAAATAATTGTGGTGTTTTCTCTTATTCTGTAAGTTTTGTTGTCCTATTCAAATTTTGGTTGCTAATATATTAGTCTGTTGTTTTTAGTTGGTGAGAGTTTAAATTTGTTTTACTTGGTGAGAGATTAAACGAAATTCATTGTCAACTTGAGTTACAGGGACAAAATTTACAAATCATGAGATGCAATTTTATTAACACTAAAGAAAAACTAAGGACATAATTGAGTTGGATGGACAAGAAGTTTTAATCAGTAAAAGTTTTAGATTCCGTGGATTGAGTACTTAACAAGGTGAAGACATTGTTTATAAATTAAAAATTAGATGGATAAAATGGAGACGATGTACACGTAACCACCGTGCATCTTTTAGACTAAAAAAATTTATAAGACAATTGTTGGACCATGATGCTTATGTATCTAAGTGTTGGGTGATTAAAAAGCAACATGTATAAAAAAATTAATGTCGTTGAAACAAGATTGTTGAGGTGGATGTATAAAGTTATTATAAAAGATAAGAGTTTTTGTTCATTTGTGAATAATTAGATGTAGTATCTAATGCAAATTTTTAATGTCAACTGTCATGACAACTTCTCTATGCTTCTTATCTTTTTAAAAGTTTATGTTAAAAGATTTCATTTTGCTTCTCAACAAAGATTTATGGGTTTCTCTGGTTCTTTTTCAGGCTTGAATCCCGCAGGAAAAGACCTTTTGGCCCTAGGCTGGAAGTAATGTTCTGACTGCACAGCAGCATTAGTTTCCCTATATTTGTGTGTGCAATATGAAGAACTGTTATTGCATGTTTTAGTTTAGTGCAGAAGAAGCGGTAAAATGGCAGCTTGATGCATTAAAATACAATGATCAACCTCGTCAAGACTATGGGATAGAGGTCATGTACAGGGTATGTTCTTTTGTCTCTGCTATCAGCACACTTGTAGGTTATGTTTCCACGGTAGAGATGATAACATTGCTGTATGTTTCTACCAGTTTGCTGGATTTGATCCTTTTGAAAGGTCAACCTATTTTGGACCATTCTTTGACCTAGGACAGGTCAGAAAGATATTCAGTTTAAGGAGTTGTGTTGACCGGTACATAATCACATGCATTCCTTACGCTTCTTGGTTTTCTCAAATTTGGCAATGTAGTTTGAACGCTTTCGACGAATATTTCACCATTCGACTTACCGGGTCTTGCTTGGTCACAAGGAAAGGAGAATCTTGAGCAGTTTGTGGGTTGAAGAGGTTGGTCAATAAGCCATTTAAGTGAAAGCTTGTGTGTCCAATCTGATTTCAGCTCTAATATTCTAGATAGATGAATATTTTCAGTGTGGTTATGTAGCATGCCAAAACAATTTACTCTGCCTTGTTATTTCATGGCACACATGCACCCCAAAAGAACCGATTTAAGCAAAGAGTATGGATACAAGGCTCTCGCCCAGAGGAGGAAGAGATCTTTCAATTTACAATGGTTCAGGTTTGGTTTTGCTCTACCTTGTCTGCATTGGTGATATTTAATAAAGTTGATCTGACTGTTGCATTGGTTGCAGAGGATAGGTGGTTCCTGGGATGGTTACTGGTTAACCGAGAGCTTGCTTCATGATGGGGATGGATTTTCAGGTGGGGTTGCCTATTAGGTAGTGGCATGTCTATATCTCTGTTGCACTATCACATCTACATATTATCATGCATTTTTAGCAAAATACGAATATTGCGCATCTTTTATGTACATAAATTATGCAAAGCTACCTTGTGTATTTCATGAGTCTGTAAATTTTTTTTACAGATTAGCTTGAGTGTTTGAAAGTTGAATTTGGTTTGCTTGAGTAGGGTAAAGGTTGTCGTCTGCTACAGTTTACAGGTTCTCTTTTGTTCGTCTTTTATAGTGCTTTTGAAAGAGAAAAATAAAAAATGGTGTGTTCTTGAAAACTTGTACTCTAATTTTCGTGCTGGTGTAACACACTGACACAGTTCCGTAATTGAAGAGCTTTTTTTCCCATTGATGTGTATATATATCTTGGTTTTGAGACAAAGTTGATCTCACTGTTTGTTTCTACAACGGCGGTGGCTGCGATGCAACATTGTGCAATGGCACATTGGCGTTCTTTCTTGGGAAAGAGAGTTTTGATGGATTAGGATCACACCCGCCTGTTTCAATAATAATTTTTCAGTTCAGAATTGATTGGCCATTTACCACATCATCAATAACCTCAGTTGTGCATGCTGTTTGTAATACTTACCTTGTGTTGATTGATTTGTTTAGTTTATGCAATTTTTTATTATATATTTTCAGTACCTTAGGGCTGGACAACTTGCATTAAAATCATAAACTATTTGTCTTATTCTTTTATGTATCTTTTTTAACTCTGAAGGCATTTCTTCCACCGAGGTGAGTACTGGGTGCGCTAAATTCGAACCCCAACACGATGTCGGTGGCTCTTTGGAGGCGGTTCGGTGTGATGCCGTGACCCCGCATCTGCATTATTTCCCCTTAAATCAATCTATTTTTTTAAAGAAATAGAGTCAACCTCGACCATTCTCTTTTGGTGGCGACGTCCCCTAGGACTCGAAAATAGATCGAGCCGCTAGGAGGCGGAGGAGACGCTCCCACGGCCACCCTTCTTGTCGTTGTTGTGAGAAACGAAATCCATTAAGGAAGTTCAAAGAAGATGATGTCGAGCGGTGGCTACACCACCGTTGACGACGACCACAAGAAGAACAGCGTCGTCTCCGGATCCGTCCCGGTAGTAAGCGTTTTTTCCTCTTTCATGACGGCGGTGAGGTATTTTCATTTGTTTTCTTGGATCTGACTTGACCCGATCCGTTGCACTTTGGCTTGATCTGCTTCCGCAGGCTGTCTCCGATCCGGATCACGTGACCCTCAAATTCACAGGTTAGTACTACCGTCGTCTTCCGTCAGATTCGTGGTTTCTTTCTCTTGATGCAATTCGTTCTCAGATTGTTGCCATCGTTTGTGGTTTTTCTTTGCTGCAGAGTCCAAACTGCAGACCTTTCCACCTTCATCCGAGTCCCAGGGCAAGATCGCCGCCGTCTTCCGCCCCCCTTCCGATGCCGACGGTAACCGTCCCCTTCCCCTCGTCCCTTTCCTTACCTTTCTCTCTGATGATTATTGTTTCTTCTGGCCAATTGCCTCGTCGTGTCTGCGTTTGCTTTCTGTTGAGGTCTCATCCTGATCTGAGATCCTGTTTTGTTAGATAGCTTTTCAAAGCCAGCTCGCGGGATCTCAGATGAGCCCCGATCGACGGGATGGATGCATGCTTTCACCGTCGGTGCATACAAGCCGTACTTTGATGTGGATACGTCTGATGTCTTACAAAGGATCAGAGACTCCCTTTTCCCATTCAGGGGGACCTTCACCGAGAATACGGCAGATAATCCGGACCTGTACGTACCCCATCTCCTTACATGATCTTCTACCTTATTATGCTGGTCTTGCATCCGCCATTGTATGAGTTGCTACTTAGCTTAGCCTCGGCACACTATCTGATGCAACCCTTCAAGTTCTGACCCTGGTTCTATGAAGCTTCAATAATTATCAACAATGAATTTGTTGGACAATTTTTTAGGTAGTCTTTGACACTTTTAGTTTTGCTGACTTCCATGGATCTGGGAAAATTGTGTGAAGGTGAATATTTGGAATTCTAGGATCGGTAGCTATGTAATATTTATAAATAAATTACAATAAATTATTACAACATATTAGCCATATATATATAATACTAAAAATATACATATAAATAAAATAAAATATTAGATGACATAAATAAGATAAAGTATGATCTAAACTTTATGTAAAACTATTTGAACCATAATTATAAATAATTAGAAGTATATAATGATGTCTGATATAATAGCATTAAACAATCGATAAGCTTAAAATAATTAAAATATGAAATATAAATATGTAATAGATATTGATAATAATATTAACAAAACATAATATATTATAACATTACTTCAAACGTAGACAATTAGTAATGTAATCAGATTGATAAATTATATATAAACTTTATGATTAGCATCTGCCAACCTTGATCAACTTTGGTTCCGAGCTTAAAGTTGAACCAGACATGTGAAGAGATTTAATTATTTAAGTCTAGTAAGTGGATTTTTAAACCTCATCCTCATTTTGATGATGAAACAAATACCATTTCAGTTCTTTTTTAATCAAACACCTAAACTTCTACATATTGAGATCTTGTGCCATGTATGGAACGTTTGGTGGATGATATCCTTATTCATTTAAAGGTTTGCCAACATGTATAACATGAACAATTGTAATACAGGATTTTTATTACTTCTGCTTTGTACTTCTTGCAGGTATGGCCCATTCTGGATATGCACCACTTTGATCTTTGTGGCGGCTGCTATTGGCACATTTGTCACTTATGTGGCACATGAGTTGCAGAAGAAAGAGTGGAACTACGACATTAACCTGGTCACGTGGTCTGCTGGTTTATTCTATGGCTATGTCACCTTGGTCCCTCTTGGTTTATACGCTATACTTAAGTACTTTTCAGCACCATCCGGGCTCATTCAGCTTTGGTGTCTATATGGATATTCCTTATTTGTTTTCATTCCTGCCTCGGTATGCTATGCATTCTATTTTATATGTTGGTTCCATTCAAAAGCAGCTTTCCCACGGCATCTTTCTTGCCATTAATTTTTATTGTTCGAAGATCCAAACTCGTGAACAATGGGGATATTTTTATTAAATTGATTCAACTGGTTTGTAGTATCTAGAGCAACATCATCTTCCGTAATATGACCTTATAATGTGCATTGACCAAGGTTTTTAATATCAGGCACCGAACCCATACCAGTCCGCTAGTATACCATGTGTCAATATACTGGTATGTGCTGAGATTTGAAAAGGCATGAAAAGAAGCTAAAAAATAAAAATAAAAAAAAACAATTGCTGCCTGTTACAGGGCTTGTACCAGCCGATATAGGTCCTGTACCGGGTGTACTACCCAGTTTTATGTGCTGTCGGACCGGTATACACCATTTGTACCAAATCGTACCCTTGGCATTTACATCACCAAGATAGCTTATATGTCAACTGCCATTTAGATTTGTAACTTTCTTTGCTAAGCTTGCTTGGGCCATCCAGAAGCTTGGAAACAATTGTATAAGAATAAAAGACATGTCAGATGCCTGTGTTAAATTTTTCTGAGACTTCGAGATATAATTTGATCAATAGAATGACATGAGCAATTGTTTAGAACTTGTATATGAAGCACCTGTTTCTGATGAGAAAATGGGTAAGCTTGCTACTTGAAAACTTCAGGAGCCAAGGGCTTGGTGGTACATGGAGTAGTCTGTTCCTTAGTTCAAACTTTTTGATGAAGCAAACTTGATCTGTGTTAGCTATCATCTTACATGTTGATTGGGTCAATCATGTTATGTTCTCATACATTCTAGGGCTTCGACCATTCATTATTTATAGCCATTGTTAAGATTGTGCGTCTTCCGGATTCATATTTTGCAAGTTGAAGCATCTTTTAAGTCTCCATGGTTGATAATTTTAGTTTGCCTGTCTATAGTTTACCTATACATTGTTGGTGCAAGCTACCATGTCTTTGCAGTGTTTAGTTTGTGTTTCAAGAACGGGTATAACAAACAGTATGCTTTGCTTTTCTGTTTTGACTAGCTTAGGGTTTTCAATGTTCCTATTTTGTTCAGCCACCAGGCAATGATTCCAAAAATTCAGGAGAGGTCTACTTTAGTCCTCGAGTCTCTGCAATGTCATGAAAACAGTTTCAAGATTTTCTTATTACTGTGTCATGGGAATATGGAATAAAGCTAGAATTTGAAAGTATTTATTATATGATGACATTTGTTAAATTGGAAATATATACAAAAGATAACTAGTGCTGTTAAGGTTGGGAGGTGCTAGGAATTATCTCTTGTTGCATGCTACATCACCATAAAAGGATTGAATCTGCATTGCTACTTCATCCTGTTATTCATAATTACTTCCTGTTGGTAGTTCTTTGATCTGAATCCCATCAGCATAACACCTTGTGAAATATTTTCTACATGCAAAATGTAAGGGTTAGAATATCTGCTCTATAATTTGTCTTAGCCTGCAATGTTCCTTCTATTGATATCTTTGTTCCTTGCACTAGTGAGTTTTGGATATCAAGTTTGCTCATCTGCATTGTTTGTTTATTTGGGTAGGTTAGCCTGGTCATTTATTTAATGCTTGTTTGTTTATCTGCATTGTTGCAGTGTCTCTCCATTGTACCTGTAGAAATCTTCAGATGGGTGATTGCTGGTGTTGCCGGATTCATGTCTGCAACTTTTGTTGCCCTCAATCTTCGTACACACATCAAATCTGCTGGGGAGAGATGGTTCCTGATTGTTGCTGGAATATTTTTGTTGCAGTTAGGTCTTGCGGTAGTTTTGAAGCTCTACTTCTTCACCATTACAGTGGGAACGAATTAATATGGTATTCTTGGTACTGCATTTATGTTTTTATTATGACTTTTTTGCTCACGTATCAGTTCTTGCAGCAGTCTAATTTTTCATCTTTCCAATTCAATAGCTCTGTTCACTTTTTGCAACACCAGACTTCTTGGCATCCAGCATGGTGGTGCCCAGCACTCTTTAACCAAACACATCTTTAAACTTTATTCCATTCTAAGTTTATCTTATGATTGTATTAGCCATAAAATTAGTGTCTTCATAGAAATCAGATGAATTCTCAACCCCATGGAACAATCTTTCTTGGAGAAAGCTTGGTTATAGTATCTGAGGGGGTCGTATGAAAAATGACAAACATCTACATAGTCATGTTGTTGAATGATGTATTTAGATTAGTCTGTCTGGCATTCTTTTGTCTCGAGCATGGCATGACAGATTTTTTGTGATCTTTTGCTGGAAATTTACCACAATATTTGATATACGTAAAGAAAGACAATCTCGAATGGGCGTACTTTTTTCCGTGGAAATTTGGTTGCTGCAACTACGTCGTAAGTGTCCCATGAGAAATGCCACTCTTGAGGTGCATCGTGTGGAACCCATTAAAGTACATGCTACATTGATAACAACAATAAATTTGTAAATCCTAACTATTTAGGAATATTTTGCTATCATTGAGATTTATAAAAAATTATATATTTAGTTAAAATTAAAATATTTAAATTTTTATTTAAAAAATTAGCTCTTCCTTTATCTTTTCTTATATTATTAATATTAATTATATTATCATATCTAGATATCTATTTTCTCTCATCTTATTTTCTATTGAAGTAATATTTAATTATTTATAAATATTATTTTATTATTCATGAAACTGATCTTCTATTGAATGTTATCGATTTTCAAATAGCCTGATAATATCAAATTATAATTTGGTTTTAAATCAATAATATAAGTGAAAATTAAAAATTATAATTTGCCTTTTCATAAGCTCTTTGATTCAGAGAGTGATCAAACAATATATGGAGTTTGATCAGAAAGAACCCGTGTAAAAGCTCTTTTACACGAAGGTCTAAATAGCATCTATGCAGCCTTGACACAGATACTCTGTATAGAATCAGTTTATATGGGTTTGATTATATATATATATATATATATATATATATATATATATATATATATATATATATCTAATTTTATTTACCCTAACAACATTAGTTTTACTCATGAAAGCATAAAAATAATGGATCAAAATATAATTTTAACATCCCAATTATATTTTCGGTGAGGTTAGATGATGATGTCGTTGGGACTCGTGGATGGCTATTGTGGATGAGGAGAGAGAGCGATGGTGAGAGTTGGAGGAAGAGAACAACGCATATGTCGATACTTTGCATCTACATTTGTGTCGCTTAGTAACTACGTCGATGACTCGGGCTTTGCCCTCAATGACCCGAGCGATCTATATGGCGGTGGTGATGATTAGCCTCACAAGCACTTCGAAGCATGCCTCAAGTCGTTGGAGCGTCGCTCAATTGCCCCTTTCCGCTATCACATTCTACTATGGAGGATGCTTGATGGCGAACCACATGTAGTTGCGAGGGCCACCTGTAGTGGCAAGGCTGTAGTCGTTTCCTAGTGCGGGCTAACCACGCAGGTCGTTGCTTTCATGCATCGTCGTCTACTCAACAGCCCCATCCTTCGGCTCCAGCCTAGTAGGATAGCCCCCACCCTCTTCTAAACCATCATGCATTATTGCTTTGTGGCCATCCATTAAGAATCTATGAGCTTCTTTGCCTAAGGTGTGACTATGGACTAAGAGGTGGAGAGATAAGAGCTAGATGACAAGGAGACCAAGGAGTACGAAGAGGAGCCAAAAGGATCGAGATCACATGAAGTGCAAAGGAGGTGGACCCATCGTAGACTTGCACCAGACATGTGACGGCCAGCATCGAGGGAGTGGCAAGCGGCATAAGTGACCTAGCAAACGTGATAAGCCAAAAGGAAGTTAGGCATCGTGAACGATAATGTTGCAGCCCAATAAAGGAAGACCACATCCGGCTTGCAATAGACTATCGTCGCTTTGCGTCGTCCTCTTCCTCCTCTCCCTTTGTCTTACCTCTCGTTGTCGCTCTCCCTCCTCATCCATAACAACCACCATGACTCTCAGCAACATCATCGTTCGTCACCATTGAAAACGTAATTGAGATGTTGAAATTACTTTTTTGTATATCATTTTTATGCTTTAATCGATAAAATCAATAACATTTACATAAATAAAAATAGATAATTTATTTTTATTACTATAAAAAAAAGTAATATAATTTTTTTAAATCTAGACATCGAAATATTAAAGAGGATTGACTATATCGATAATTTACAATTAACCCGTTTATATATGCGGAATGTCAATCGACGCTTAATATGTTTGTTTATTTGTTTGCTGACGTAATATACATATGTACGTACGTCAGAGAGAACGAAGGGGAGAGGGAGGCGGGGCAATTAGTAGGGTTTGTTAATCAGATGAACCATTGAATGGGGGCGGGACGACGACGGATGGAGATG
Source organism: Musa acuminata AAA Group (assembly GCF_036884655.1). Classification (NCBI taxonomy): domain Eukaryota; kingdom Viridiplantae; phylum Streptophyta; class Magnoliopsida; order Zingiberales; family Musaceae; genus Musa; species Musa acuminata. The sequence goes on from NC_088357.1 coordinate 2,058,217, forward strand.
GCAGCGGCGATATCGCTGGACGGGGTTCGGGACAAAAACGTGATGCAATTGAAGAAGCTCAACACCGCCCTCTTCCCCGTCCGCTACAACGACAAGTATTACGCCGACGCTCTCGCCTCCGGCGACTTCACCAAACTCGGTCCGTCCCATCTCCTCCCCCTCCTTTCCTGGATGCACTCTGCCGTTATCTTTTCTTTGCTTTGATCTTTCCTCCTTGCTGCTGGTGGTGGTGCGTGAGATCTTGACGCGGGTGATCGATCTGTTTTCTAACTCGTCATCTGTCGTCTCACCTGCTGATTCTGACTCATCATCGTATCGGATCAACAATGCATTTGGTTGGTGCCTATTAGTTTCTTGATTTATCTTACCAGGGGCTTCTTATAATGATTTAACTTCTTGATTTGTCTTACTTTGGTTTCTTATCAAGTAGCTGCATGCTGTCGCTTTGAGTTTTTATTGCTTGGTTTCTTTGTTGATGATAAGCTTATGGGGAGGGTTTCCGATCATAGCTCCAAAGAAGTATCTTCTTTCGGCCTTATCTTGAAGAAATTTGTTGGGTGTTCTCGATTGTAGGGGTTCAAACAATATTCTTTATTTACCATGTTTCTTGGTGCCGTGAATATTGTGGTTTTCTTTCTGCGTTTACTGAATGAACTCATCTTTATAAATGGCCTCTCACTTTTATTTGGTCCCTAAATTTCATAATTGTGTTAATTTTGCCTGACTATATATTCTCATTATGCTACTTCATATGGATTTCAAAGAGTTTGAATGCTTGGATTTCCAAAAACATGTGGACATTTGTGGGCAATCAAATTAAGAGAGTGAAAAAAATCTTTATAGGAGAATAGGTATTGGTGTCTTTGATGAAATTTGGTGATGTTGCAATAATAAAAACAACTTCTGCAAAGAGTATAAATTATAGAGCTTTATACCAATGCAATAATGATAACCTTTAATTGGTTTTTTTTTTTTAAAGGAGTTGCTAGGAATACTTAATATAAGGAATATGATGGGTCTAAAATAAGCTAAGAACTACAGATGTGTATGAAGACACATGCTTGCTAAGATGAAATAGTTCCTATAAAAGATCTTTGAGGGTAAGGAGGTCAAAGAGTTACTCCATAGTTGTTGAATAAAAATTGCATTTGCAGCCTATAGACTTGGAGTTAGAAATAATTATGTGACTAGGAAACATGAAATTGTTTGAAAAATTAATGCAAATGCAAAAAAGAGAAGCATTTGATGATAATATAGATTAGAACATAGAACCTAATACCTATTAACGTGTTTTATTAATTGAAGAAGGCATTTTGGTACTGATATATAATAAGGAGAACCATAATTATTTCATACTATTAAATCTTGATAGTGATTAAAGAAAGATATGAAGAAAGGTGTTGATCCTATTTTCTTTTTATACTATTACAGATAGCATTTTTTTCTGACACTTTCATGCTTTTGTAGCTTATTTCAGTGACATATGTGTTGGTTCCATTGCATGTCGACTCGAGAAGAAGGAAGGAGGGGCCATCTGTGTTTATATCATGACCCTGGGTGTTTTGGCACCATATCGTGGGCTTGGAATTGGTAAGACTTTAAATGTACGATCTTAAAATTATAGATCACCTTATATCTATAGAAATGTTGTAATTTTTCCTTATTTCATGCTGTGGATATATATGTGCATGAACAGACAAAACACATAGATAATGATGATATCTAAGTATTGGGGCTGTGAAGAAAGGGAGGTATCACATACATGTGTAACCCTTTCTCAAATAGCAGCAAGGAATACTACTAGTCAAGATCTAAAACGAAAAAGAAGAAGAAAACAAGGTGGAACATAGAAACTTCTGTAGAACTTCTGAAAATACTTACAAGAACCTAAATTCTAATACTGGGCTTGATTATTTTGGACTTGGCTGATCTACTGGATATTGTACCTAATTATAGAGGTAGGATGATGTTTTAAACTAGGATAATCTTCTTTTATAATATTAAACTCTATTAGTCTTATTAAAACTCTCCTAGATGTGACCAAACTATTTATAATTCTATCTTATCTACTCTTTACAAGATAAAGTTCTTAGAAACTCCAAAAGATATAACATTAATCTTTACACTCTCCTTAAAATATAGAGATTTAATAAAAGGATCTGTTGTATTTTGCTCTTGACATCTATGACGTCAATGATTCTGTCAAGCTCCTTTTCCGCATGAAAGAGTATTCAATCTCAACATCTTTAGTTCTTGTATGATAATTTGGATTTGAAGTTAATTTTAAAGCATCTTGATTGTCACAGTGTAAAATAGGTGGTTTGCAAATACGAAAGCAAACATCTTCGATAAAACACTTTATACACTCTTAAGTAGCAAGCAAAGAAGCCTTGTATTATGCTTCTGTGATAGAGAAGTGTAGTAAAAACAACATTCAAACGTAGATATCTGATTATCTTGTTCACTGTCAAATCAGCATTTTTAAAATCACACAAGTTAAGGTGAATATATTTTTTTGTAGGACAACCCAGAATTAAAAATAAAATTCACATATTTGGTTCCTCGCAGATTGCATAAAATGACTAGACCAACTAAAAATGCAAGACTGGGTCTTACAATTGTTCAGATGAAAGAGCAGAGCATCAAAGAGAACTTTGTCATCATGACAACTTAATCATGCATATATAAAACTAAATGGTAGTCGATTTGCACTTTGACTTAATGTGCTTTAGGTGTCAAATTAGTGACTTCAACTTCTTCAGGTGTCAGAAGTCAAGGTCATCCATGTTGGCTGTTCATCCACTGCATCCTTATATTGCATCCCCTCCCACCAAACTAGCTACAAGCATAAAAATATGATATTATAATAGTCTATGAGCAATGACAACTAAAGAGGTACGATATGATGTCAGATACAGTATTTTTCAATAATGTTTATGATGTTTTTAATATATTAATAAAATCTTATAAATGCTATTGAAAATCAATGTAAACGGGTCAAATGAAAACACTATAAGAGTTGAAAACGGGTAAAAGAATCAATGGAAAATTTAGGTAGGAAAATTTGTTAGGAGTATTTTGGGTATTTTTTAAATTAGGGGTATGATTTGGGAAAAAGCAAAAGAAGATATACCTTTTGAAAAATATCCAAAATATGATTATTTTCTAGGGAAATCACCTGCTAGAGTTTTTAGAGTCTACTCATGGATGAAGATTGTGCTCGTCACTGTCAAGGTTTTTACACGTTTGGCAGACTTGAAGATTCGATCTATTCATAACTTTATGTCGATACTTGCACACTGCATTTGGTACCAAAAATCTGTGAGAGAGAACTTGATAAATTGGTTATTTCTAGCCTGGTATTCTGTGTTTGATTTTCCATAGTAATCATGTTTATTGGTGTATATACAGATCTAATACCAACTTCCTGTTTTTGAGGGCTTTTTTTGGTGTTTCACCTAGGATCAATGTCATTTAGATTTTATGTATATAAAAAATGTAATTGGTAAATCAAGGTCGTTTTAGAAAAAATCATCAACTTAAACAGGTACAAAGTTGTGTTTGACAGGTACAAAGTTGTTGAGTCATGTACTGGATCTTTCTTGCAAGCAGAACATCTCGGAGGTGTACTTGCATGTGCAGACTAACAATGATGACGCAATTGCCTTCTACAAAAAGTTTGGATTTGAAGTCGTAGATACAATACAAAATTACTATACGAACATTAGCCCACCTGATTGTTATGTGCTGAGTAAAAGTATTGCCCAAGATCATGCAAAAAAGTGATCCTCTTATGTATTTATTTGTACCAACAAATTGATACTCTCCAGCTTATGAGATCTTCCAAATAATTTTGGTTACTTTTTTTTTCATATAGCTCAATCATCTTTGTAAATCTTCACAGCTGACCTTAATCCCTTCGGGGGTAGTCAGTACATTGAATGTTTTGGGCGACAGGCATTAATTTGTGTGTCTGATTAGGTCGAGCACTTGAATGTTTGGAGTTGCAACGGCATATTAAATAGCATGCATTGCTGTTGATTTGATTGATGGCGCATGAGTAAGCTGAATAGCCAAAATCAGCTACAATTACTGCTGAATATGCTTTACTATACCACCACTTCATGGTTCTATAAACCTTCGGAAATGCTTATATAAAGATAAAAACAATTGCAGGATAAGGGAGGAGATGTTTCTAATTTTGCAACATCATTTACTTGAGACTTTCTTAACTGGTTTTCTTCATGGTTGATCGGGTCCGAGTTACTCCGAGAAAGCAGTACTCGTTCGCTATGGGATGACCTGTCTGCACTGACAGCAACGCGAGAGAGAGACGGAGAGAGATCATAGCGTGAGCTCACAAAACCCCAGTAAAGGCGTCTGTCTAACCTGAAAGCCATTGGAACTTCCAACGAGTACACGACTTTAAATGCATGAATGACGTGACGCGTTGAAGTAAACATGCGACGCTGAAAGCCCAACGTGTTCTTACCATATGAATCCACGAGCAAAACATTGACATCAATGAATCGTTGAGGATATATCGGAATATGAACTTGACCGATTCTAACATCTGGAATGCTTGCCAAAAAGTCAATAGTCGAGATTCTAGAGGGAACGGAGATTGTCATCGGATCACAGATCCACGGTGGTTGTTTGGTTGAATCCTCACAGCATCGAGAAGGGTGGAGTCATCAGGGACCAAAGTCATGTCTGGGTTGCCGTAGTTAAGGTGTTCATAAATAAGATTTTTCTTGGATCCGTATCCAATTCAAGAATAACCCGATAAATCATCTAACCTGGCGTACTGGGTCGAACAACGTTGGATGAAGGAATAGTAAGTAGTAAGTAATACAGGTGAGTCAAGATAAACAATTGTTTGTATAGATATCGGAGCATATCGAGAAAAAAATTGTATGTTATATATGTTTCTTAAATCACATCATATGAGAACGTTACATGTCTATATCAATCAATACTTCCTAGCATCTCCTTCATCATTTCTTTTCTTTATAATATATATTTATATATATATCTTAAAAAAGAAGCTTCCATATGATACAAAGTTTCCATAGAGAATGGGGAGCCTTTTCCATACAAGTTTTCATATACATGTTTTAACTCACTGAATCAATCGGTGGAATCCATGGAACCCACATATCATGTAGAAATTTGTATGTACTCTTCGGTGCGATCGTTTTCATGGAATGAGAGGTTCGGACCTAGAAATCCTCATAGGGATCATAGGAGAGGTTCTAGATGGCTGTTGGCCCACAGGTTGGATGTCATGAGATCGCTTGCGAGAGCAAAAAGAGGGTGAGGCTGGCTGCCTACCATGTTGACGGGAAGTAGGCCAGGATGCTAAAGCGGTGCTACTTATCCAATGGTCATTCCAAATAGAAGTCTTTTGTCCACTTCCAATGACTTTTGGAAACCCATCTTGCAGATGCCAAGCAACTGGCAAAGGTTTGACAAGTTTATTTGTTGGTGAAGTGTGGAGAGTATTTGTCCGTCCTTGATGTTAAGGAGAGGAGAGGGATGAGTTTTATGTCTAGTACAGATGGTAGATTTGATAAGGTTATGTACCTTATTCCTAGAGATGTTCTTGTTAGATATTTAGATGTCGATTAAGATTATTAGAGCGACATAGCATTTATTACAGAGTTTATTAGCATAGATTAATCAGACAAACATACCTCTATTCCAACCGATAGTGACGGATGTAAACACCAAGATAGTTCCAAAGCCAAAGATCCTTGCTTGATTCCCAAGCTATTATAGATTTTGTGTTTAGTGCTTGGAAAAGGATAGCATGTTTATTCATGTTGATTTGTAGCCCTATGATAAAAGAGTAAATCTTTGTTTGATTTCAATAGTCATCCATCCTAACACACTAAAAAAAGATTTCAAATAATTATTTTTTGAATCTTTCAAGGTTAAGAAATATTTATGGCTATTTTTTGAATCATTCAAGATTCCCCACTAATTTAATGATCATGTGGACTTTTGTGATATATGTCCATGTGCAAGCTATTCTACCAAATCCCTCGACTTTTCCTACAGCCAACTATAATAAACCTATCTATCACAACCTAATTTATTTTGTTGCTACTGTTAATGACTCTGTTTCGTTTTGAGAAATTTAAATTGTATCGACGTGAGACTAATCTTTGGATCTTAATCTCGTGTGACTATCTCCTAATCACCACGATAATTAATGTGTTTCTAGACACCGGACACTAAACCAAGATTTATTGCCTCGCACGTCATGAGTGTCGTCACCTGAATGCAATGGTCAACGGTCAAAGGGTCGACATGATGGCGGCCATTCCTTCCTTTGTGGACCGATTGCAAGCCTGGAAAATAGCCTCGTGCAGTTTGAATGGCATTTCCAGGTATGATTCAAATTCTTTAGTGTTCAACCCATATTAGCAGCAGCATCTGTTCTTTGAACTCTGAATCAGACTCTTCGATTCACAGTTCAAACCCTTTATCCGATTTATCATTAAAAAGATCATCTCTCCATCTTTTTTACCGACAAAATATCCATTTAATATCTATCGTGCATACAGGAAAAAAGAAAATTCATACAATCAATAAACTCAACGTAGATAGTCATTAATGGAAAAGGAATACTGGAGACTCTAAGAAACGCTTATGGATATTGATGGAAGGACACCTCCTGTATCACCCAAACTATTGGTCGATGGTGATGGAGTCCAAAGGGTGACGAAAGGTAGTTTTTGTTTGGCTAAGAAATCAATCACTCAAATGGACCCACGACTGCTGTTCAATCAGAGAAACAGAAATGGCAACAAAAGACTTTAATTCTATGCATATATTTTATTTTTAAAAAAATAAAATTAATCTTAGTTCCGGTCTCTATCACTTATTACTATGGCAACCTCCGTCTCACTTTGCTCATATATCCTCATCAACATCCTTGTTCGCATGCTCTCATTATCGTCTTAATCCTTCATTAACTGTGTGTAGGTGAGGGGTTTGCTATCGATGATGAAAATCTCATAGGTACTCTCATGTAGCTTTACGTCGAAGAGTGGGATACCCAATTGACCAAAGGAGGAAGGGAGATTAGTATCAATGATGGGCTTCTTCATCTTACTAGTAGTCGTGGAGATTAACGATCGATGCGATGATAGTGGGAGGGATGTCAAGCAATCGATGAGGGGCACGTTATTGGTGGCACAACGGAAGACAACAAAAATATTGTGTTGAGGAGTTTTCACATAACTTTGTGTCGAAGAGTGAGACGTCTATTTGACCGAAGGGGGAGAAGAGATTGGCGAGGGGGATGACAATAGTAAACGAAACATAAGTCAAGGATAATTTTATTTTTTAGAAAAATAAAAAATATTATATAAGAATAAATAAGAAAATATGTTAAACAGGAGAAAAAATAAAAGAAATTTTGTTTAGAGAAGTTATCCAAAGGACTTTGCATCGCTGGGCGCTTGGAAAACCGAGGCAGAACCTGAAGCTTAATTATTTTCTCCTCACATGCTGCGAAGAGGAGGAGAGGCACGGGACGTCTATACTTCTGGAGGCCTGTGACCTTTTTTTAGATTGATGGGATTGGAAGCAGCCTCTCCTACCGAATGATTTGTGCCTCGTCAAAGCTATCCCCAGACTCGGTCTTCTTCCATCTTTCGCCTCATCAGAACACCAAAAACGTGTAAAAGCTACGACCTAATGCCAAGTTCATCTATCTTGTTTGTAGTATTGGCTGACTCGCTAACCTCGCCAGGCTCGCTCCTTCCCGACGCCCGTCAGTCAGAAGAGCTTTTAGGCGGCTGGAATCATCGGTCTCTCTCGTGGTACAACACGCCTCATTTTCTGACCTACGAAAACACACCCGGTTTTCTACCAATTATTTTATTCGTCGACTTCTTTGCGGGACAAGAGAACGTGGGCCCGGGATGTTGGTTAGGACTGGTCGGTAAACGTGTGGGGAGGTTTGTGTTGCTACGTCTACCCATTTCTTTCCAGAAGCAGGAGGGTCAACGGTCGTTATAGGGACCAGAACGGTGGCGGTCGACAAGCAATCTCTCTCTGACCAGTCTCGAAGGGGAACTTTCGTCGCTCTCCTTCCCTTCCCCTTCAGACGGCTAATTCCACCACTCGCGCGCATACTATCGTGGAGAAAACGTAGCACCGCTACTGTGCACTCTTCGTCTGTTACTGCAGAGCTTCGTCACGCGTCCTTGCATCTATTTATACTCTCTTGCTCGGCTTTCCCACACCAAACAGGATATCCTCTGTCTGTCTGTCTCTCTCTCCATCGCAAGCAAAGAAGGGAGACAAAATTAAGAGGAGGAGGAAGAGGAGCGGAAGAACAGCGGCTTCGGTTTTGGCTCTCGTTCTTTTCTTGTGATCATCATTCATAAGGATTTTGCGTTGGTTGGAAAAGGAGGCGCAGGCCGGCGGAGAGAGGGGGAGGGAGGTGGAGATGGAACCGAGCGAGGTGCACAGGATCGCGAGCTTGCGAAGGAATAGTTCGATATGGAAGAGGGATGATAACATCTTCTCGCGGTCGTCGCGAGACGAAGACGACGAGGAGGCCCTCAAGTGGGCCGCCCTCGAGAAGCTGCCCACCTTCGACCGCGTGCGCCGTGGCATCCTGACGCTGGCCGAGGATGGCAAGCAGCTGCAAGAGGTCGACGTCCAGCGGCTCGGCTTCCAGGAGAGGAAGACCCTCATGGAGCGCCTCGTTCGGGTCGCCGAGGAGGACAACGAGCGTTTCTTGCTCAAGCTCAAGGACCGTATCGACCGGTAAGAAAATGATGCGACAACTGGTAGTCCCTTCTCCTTCTGCTGCTGCTCCTGCTGCTAACTCTGTCTCGGTTGCTTTTGTCGATGGCAGAGTTGGGATTGATCTTCCCACCATCGAAGTGCGGTATGAGCACCTAAGCATCGAAGCAGAGACACACGTTGGCAACAGAGGATTGCCTACCGTCTTCAATTCCATCGCTAACGTACTGGAGGTATAATCACCGTTCACACATACGCAGAACGAAATCTTCTTCCTGTTCTGATAATATCATACTGATCATCACCACGGTTCTTGTTTTTCTCCTTGTGGAAACAAAAGACCGCCGCAAATTACTTGCATATACTACCGAGTAGAAAGAAACCTTTATCGATCCTTCATGACGTCAATGGAATCATCAAACCTCGCAGGTACGATGTTTCCTTCTTTTCTTTTCATTTGACCCATCTCTCGTTACTTCACACTGTTCTCTCTGTCTAATCGAATACCAACGCCTGGAACTTGGTTCTTCAGGATGACTTTGCTCTTAGGTCCTCCGGGATCAGGAAAAACTACACTGTTGTTGGCTTTGGCTGGAAAGCTCAGCTCTGATTTGAAGGTGAAAAGACAAGACTCGATGCTCTGTTCCATAATGTTATTCTTTCTTTGTTGGGTTGTGACTGATACTTCCTTCATCTGGAAATTAACCACAGACCTCCGGAAAAGTGACCTACAACGGTCATGAAATGAAAGAATTCGTCCCTCAGAGAACCGCTGCATACATCAGCCAGTATGATCTTCATATAGGGGAGATGACAGTCCGTGAAACATTAGCCTTCTCTGCGAGGTGCCAAGGAGTTGGCACTCGTTATGGTAAGTTCCTCCCACCTTATCGGTCTTCGATTACTTGAAAGCTATGAGCGAATCACGATTAAACTGGTTTTTGTGGGTGTTCCTCAGATATGTTAACTGAGTTAGCTAGGAGAGAGAAGGCAGCAAACATCAAGCCAGATCCAGACGTCGATGTCTTCATGAAGGTATAGATCAACTTCATCTTAGATAAAGCAGGGCTTCTCAATGAATTGAACTGGAGAAGAATTACTCGTGGATCATGTCCAACTCTTGTGTCAATTTTCCTGCAGGCATCTGCAATGAAAGGACAAGAAACCAATGTGACCACAGACTACATACTGAAGGTATTAGCTTTTATTCTAATCATATCTACGAAGATGTTAGTCGATTGTCTCAACCCCATAAACTGCCCGAGCAAGATGATTGATTCGGGAACAATGGACTAATTCAAACGTTCTGTACAGATCCTGGGTTTGGAGGTCTGTGCTGACACGATGGTAGGAGATGAGATGCTGAGAGGCATCTCTGGTGGACAAAGGAAGCGTGTCACCACAGGTAGATATCATCGATGGTTGAATTGCCGGTTATGTTGTTGCCGGTTGTGTGTCTCTGATTTCCATTTTGCTCGACGTAGGTGAAATGCTTGTTGGACCTGCAAGAGCTCTGTTCATGGATGAGATATCGACTGGTCTGGATAGCTCAACGACTTTCCAGATAGTGAACTCGCTCAGGCAAACCATCCACATTCTTGGAGGGACTGCTGTTATCTCCCTGCTGCAGCCAGCACCGGAGACGTATGACCTTTTCGACGACATCATTCTTCTCTCCGATGGCCTGATCGTGTATCAAGGCCCTCGTGAAGATGTCGTCGAGTTCTTCGAGTCCATGGGCTTCAAGTGCCCAGAGAGGAAGGGTGTTGCGGACTTCCTGCAAGAAGTAGGTTTTCCGTAAGAAATGCTTCCATTAATTCCTTCCTGTCGTGATCTTCAATCTGACACTCACTTTGTGTTCAAAGGTAACGTCGAGGAAGGATCAACAACAGTACTGGTCACGCCAGGATGAACCTTACAGATACGTGCCCGTTAGAGAATTTGCCGAGGCATTCCAACAATTCCATATTGGTCGGGCTTTAGCTGAAGAACTTTCTGTCCCGTTTGATAAGAGCAAGAGCCATCCTGCTGCTCTTACCACCACGAGATATGGGGTGAGCAAGAAGGAGGTGTTAAAAGCAAACATGGCCAGGGAACTATTGCTGATGAAGAGGAACTCGTTCGTCTACATCTTCAAGGCCGTTCAAGTAAGCTACCCTCTCCCTACCTTGATCGATGGCCTTTAATACCATGAACGGTGATTCATCTTCTGCGATCCTCTGTTTACAGCTTGTCATCATGGCGGTCATTGCGATGACGGTGTTTCTGCGTACTAAGATGCACCGGAACGATATAGATGACGGGATGATCTATAATGGCGCGCTTTTCTATGGGATAGTGACGATCATGTTCAACGGGTTCTCTGAACTTGCCATGACCATTATGAAGCTACCTGTTTTCTTCAAGCAGAGAGATCTCCTTTTCTATCCTGCATGGTCATACACGATACCCGGATGGATCCTTAAGATCCCCATTGCATTTGCTGAAGTTGCAGTGTGGGTTTTCACAACCTACTACGTCATTGGATTCGATCCAAATGTTGGAAGGTAAGAAGAACTCGGGATGTGGAGTTCGTACTGGGGAAACAACGCCCTTCCATTCTACCCTTGTGATATCATACGTTTCTCCTGTAACAGGCTGTTCAAGCAATACCTGCTGCTGCTGGTGACGAACCAGATGGCATCTGGACTCTTCCGCACCATCGGGGCCGTCGGGAGGAACATGATAGTGGCAAATACCTTCGGGGCTTTTGCTCTTCTCATTCTTCTGGTGCTTGGTGGCTTCATTCTTTCACGAGGTAAGTACCGAATGATTCCTTTCTCCATATCGTAGACATCTCAGTTCCACAAATGGCTGAACCACTGAGGCGTCCTGTTCGTGGCAGAGAAAGTAAAGAAATGGTGGATTTGGGGCTACTGGATCTCGCCGTTGATGTACTCCCAGAACGCAGTCTCAGTGAATGAATTCTTGGGGCACAGCTGGAGTCATGTGAGAGGATATTGCTTTTAGCGAGTAGAAGAATTGTAAGCGCTAGTTTTCATGAGAAGATTTGTTGACACGTTTGATCTATCTTTGCGCCACAGATTACTTCGAATTCGAATTCAACAGAGTCGCTGGGAGTCGCAATTCTGGAGTCCCGTGGTGTCTTTCCCGAAGCCAGATGGTATTGGATTGGCTTTGGGGCTACGGTCGGCTACGTACTTCTCTTCAATGCTCTTTTCACTTTGGCTCTCACTTACCTCGATCGTGAGTATAGTTCCACAAGCAAGTTTGTTTCACTTGAAGTTCCTGAATCGACAACTGAGATCTTGATCGACCATATCGTATTTTGCAGCTTTTGGGAAATCTCAGCCACCTCTATCTGAAGAGACCTTAAAGGAGAAACACGCCAATCTAACCGGAGAAGTGTTGGAGAACTCGTCCAGAGGAAGAAGATCCGTGCGTCACTCTGCATCCAAGAGTGAGAGACCTATCGATATGTTGTGCTAACGCTGCTGCATATTTCTCGACGTGTTTTACCGACTGAAAGTTTGGTGTACAGAGAGCGCGAGTGGGATAGGGAGGAAGAGCAGCTCATTGGGTTCCATGAGGGAGGCCTTCGAACAGAACAAGAAGGGAATGGTCCTTCCGTTTACTCCACTGTCCATCACCTTCGACGACGTGAGGTACTCTGTGGACATGCCGCAGGTAATTCTTTTCCTCACGAGCAATTCAAGAACATGTTGCAGCTGCTATCTCCTTGGACACCTTTGACGATCGTGATGAACAAACATGTAGGAAATGAAAGCTCAAGGTGTGGCAGAAGACCGGTTGGAGCTGCTGAAGGGCGTCAGTGGATCTTTCAGGCCGGGAGTGCTTACAGCTCTAATGGGGGTGAGTGGAGCTGGCAAAACGACGCTGATGGATGTGCTGGCTGGGAGAAAGACAGGGGGATACATTGAAGGAGACATCAGCATATCTGGCTACCCCAAGAGGCAGGAGACCTTTGCTCGCATCTCGGGATACTGCGAACAGAACGACATCCACTCCCCTCATGTCACGGTTCACGAGTCTCTCGCCTACTCGGCGTGGCTCCGGTTACCTTCTGAGGTCGATTCTGAAACGAGGAAGGTTGGTCGAAGCACCCACAGCAGACCGTAACTTTTGAGCTAATCTCCATGCAAAAGACTCACGCCTAGCTACTTGTCGTTGCAGATGTTCGTGGAGGAAGTCATGGAGCTGGTAGAGCTGACGCCGCTGAGGGATGCACTCGTCGGGTTGCCGGGAGTAGATGGGTTATCGACCGAGCAACGGAAGAGGCTGACCATCGCTGTGGAGCTGGTCGCCAACCCATCCATCATATTCATGGATGAACCCACCTCTGGGCTCGACGCAAGGGCCGCCGCCATTGTCATGAGAGCCGTGAGGAACACAGTGGACACCGGAAGGACTGTGGTGTGTACCATTCACCAACCCAGCATCGACATATTTGAAGCTTTCGATGAGGTGAGCAGAGTTCTCAGGCTTCTTGTAGGTTCGCAATTCATGCTTCAATCGAGCTTCTTTCTAATGGGGGTTTTTGCTGCATTTTTCGTAGCTCTTCTTATTAAAGCGTGGCGGGGAAGAGATATATGTGGGCCCGCTCGGTCGTGATTCTTCCCATCTGATTAGCTATTTTGAGGTGAGGAAACTATACATATATAGATAGATATGTATGATTTAGCAGAACAATACGATTGATAGTATGTGTTCGATGTTTGTTCTTCCAAGGGAATCAATGGTATCAGTAAGATCAAAGATGGTTACAACCCCGCGACATGGATGCTGGAAGTGACTTCGCAGTCACAAGAAAATATACTGGGCGTCAATTTCAATGAGACATACAGGAATTCGGAGCTGTATCGGTGAGTGTGCTTCCTCCTGCTGTAAGGATTCTCCGAGATGCTATCATGTCTCACATGAGTGCGTGCGTGTTCTGCAATTTCAGGAGGAACAAGAGCTTGATAAAGGATCTCAGCATTCCTCCTGCTGGTTCGAGCGACCTCTACTTCCCCACCCAGTACTCGCAGTCATTTCCCGTACAATGCATGGCGTGCCTGTGGAAGCAGCACTTGTCGTACTGGAGGAATCCGCCGTACACCGCCGTGAGGTTCTTCTTCACCACCGTCGTAGCTCTTCTGTTCGGCACCATATTCTGGGACCTGGGCCGCAAAACGTAAGTCCTCGATCCTCCTCGACCTGTCACTCCACTCGATGAATTGATCCGAGGAGTCACGGTGGTTGAAACTCACATTGCAGGTCCACTCAGCAAGATCTGTTCAATGCGATAGGTTCGATGTATGCCGCGGTCCTGTTCATGGGGATACAGAACTGTTCATCGGTTCAGCCGGTGGTGGCAGTCGAACGAACGGTCTTTTACAGGGAGAAAGCGGCTGGAATGTACTCCGCTTTGCCTTACGCGTTCGGACAAGTACGTCATTGTTTCTCCGGTCAATTTGACGATACGCTTCGCTACGCTTCTCTACTCACTCGCAGTGTTCTTCCGCTCGCAGGTGGCGATTGAGCTTCCATACATTCTGATTCAGTCCGCCCTATATGGTGTGATCGTCTACGCGATGATTGGATTCGAGTGGACTGTTGCAAAGTTCTTTTGGTACTTGTTCTTCATGTACTTCACTCTCCTCTACTTCACATTCTACGGGATGATGGCGGTGGGTATCACTCCCAATCACAGCATCGCCTCCATCGTTTCCGCTTTCTTCTACGCAATATGGAACCTTTTCTGTGGATTCATTATTCCGCGGCCGGTAAGTTGAAGCTTCATTCGCTTGATTCTTGAAGGTGTTTCGCATTCGATCCATTGGCATACATCCGCTGACTTGGTTCATCGTGTCCACAGAAAATCCCGGTGTGGTGGAGATGGTATTACTGGGCGTGTCCCGTAGCTTGGACCTTGTATGGTCTAGCCGCCTCACAGTTCGGTGATATAGAGACTGTCATGACTGACAAGAATCTGCCGGTGTCGGAGTTCTTGAGGAGTTATTTTGGATTCAAACATAGCTTCTTGGGGGTGGTGGCTGCGGTGGTGGTGGCGTTTCCTTTGATGTTTGCTTTCCTCTTTGCATTTTCCATCAAGATGCTCAACTTCCAGAAGAGATGAAGATGGGATTGCCTGCCTGCCTGCCTGCCAAGGATATACAAAGATATGAGAGATGTCCTTCCAACCGAACCATATACATATATAATTGACCTTTGTAATTTTGGGATATTTATTATTGTATTATGAATGAATTGATTGCCATCGATGAACACCAATGTAACCGAGAAATAAATGATTTCAATACTTTTCAAGGCCTTGGCAATCAAGCATCAGAAAGCAATGTTCATCCAAAATGCTAACACGAGAAGAAAATTTCTGGCTGGATAATAACGCAGGTCTGCTTATTCTCACACACCAACAACAAACCCAAAAACATCTGCCCACAGACAACAATTATCTTATTCCTACTCTCCTGGATGCTACTCAAAACATATGTAAACTGCTTCTGTACATGATCGCATCGTTTGGAGATGTTGTGGATCCCAATTCACCTCGCAGTGATGCAACCTGTGGGTGTTCTTGGAGCTGTTAGAACCATAACAGACCAAAAAAAAAAAGTAAAATAAATGTGAGCCCGTGAAAAATACAGGAAATGAGGTGATGTCTCTGTGGGAATGAATATTACAATAAGCATGGGATTTCAGAGATAGACATCTATGTGCTCCACACCATCCATAGTGATCGGAGTTCAAAAGAAAAAAAATCGCCATTGATATTGTGGAAGGTTTGTCAAAATTACCTAAATCGACAGCTTCTGAGCTTTTCATCAACCGAAGTCGTTTGCATGAAGCAACAAACATCCTGCAAGCAAGAATCAACCATATGAGCTGCTCCTACAACATAATGATGAAGCTTCGAGCTACAGGTCATACAACATAACCGAACTGAAAGTTGACTTCATCAACAAATTGTGGGCAAATTTGCCATGGGTACATTAAATGGATTAGATTTGTCTGATAATGGGCAAATTTGCCTTCAGTTTACCAAGACCATGGTGAAGTGGGATGTCCTATAGAACAGTTAATGCAAGTCCAAATTCACAGTACAAAATTTCAATTCATCATTATCTTTACAAGATCAGCAATGTTTAACCATTAACATATAAAGATGGTCTAGATACTTGAGATAACTAATGTGAAAATAAATATAAATTGTCAACATGTTTGCAGAAGTCTTGAGAACACCACAGGTTCATTAATAAAGCAAGAGTAACTTGGTAAAAGAACAGGAAAGAGAACTCTCATCAAATTCAACATTTCAAATTAAGAGCCCTGTACGACTTTTTGACAGGACATGGAAAAGAACAAAGTTTAAGGTTTTGGATTCAAAATCACATAAATTTGATATCCTGCTACAACTCTGTTTCCTCTCAAGTATGGATCAAATAATGAAGAAATCATAGATTCATTTTATCATATCTATGCTCTGTACCAGATGAGAAATCACACGTACATATCTTAACGATCAGATTTACACCCTCAATTCTGCATCTATCGAATGATAATTCATTCAATCATGTCGCTCACATGGTTAATACCAAGATGGATGCATTGAGAAAATATACATTCAAGGGGATCATATAGCCACAAAAAATCCAGAAAAGCACATATGTTTTTTTTATCAATCTGGCCATAAGTTGTTAAGGCTTAGTAATAGGTTGTGATTAATCAGATGTGTAACCAGAAAAGCACATATGGCCATATGTTTTTTATCAGATGCCTAATCAGATCAGGCATCTGATTAGGACTTTTTTTTGGGGGGTTATTTGGCATTGCAAGTTGTGATTAATTAATCATGAAGACTAACTACAAGCCTGAGTAATTTATAAGCTTAATTAGTTAATCACATCACAGGATGTGCTTAGTTAAACATGAAGACTAGCTATAAGACAAGTTGTGATTAGTTATTCTTACAAGAGTAAGCCACATAATAAGCTCGAGTATGTTGTTTAAAGCGTTAAGTGTCGATTTATATTTTGTGCAGATATTCTTGTTCCTTCCAGGGAACTAGATGTTAAATTCATGCTATGTGCAACACATACCATCACAACTGTTGAACGACAATAAGGATACCATTCATACTTCAGTTCTTGTTGGAAGCAAGCAAGTTGACATGTACAAACTTTACAAACTGGGTTATACTCAGCGGTGGAAACAAGCAAATTTGTAAGAAGAATGAAATTTAAACTACTTGGAAAATTGGGAAAAAATGATGCGACTTTGAACTGATCAGATTGGAACACAGCACAAAAACCATGTCCTAACAGCTTGAAGCTATTGTTTGAACATTCTAGTTCATCCACTAGCACGAAACTTCAGTTCCCAGTTCAATTTATTGAGAAAAAGGGTCTTCCAATTGTTTCTTACAATTTTCAGAAACATAAACCCCTAGGACAAGATTAGTTTGACATATAGCTCTGACCACTCTACAAAGTTATTCTCAGTGGCGTGATGCTCGCCATGGACGGTTGAGATAGCCCCTTCAAGCTCTTCTTTGTCAATAGCCTCAACATGTGAACCAAACCCCTCGATGTTTCCTAGGAAATTGCTACTCGACCTTACCCTACAAAGTGAAGCTCATCTCCTTCTTACTATAATGTCATAATATCGTATATTATGCATATATAACTTTAGCATTATGACTACTTACAAGATATTTGCAGACATAAAGTTGCATTTCCACATTCGACACTGCTCAGATTGTAAAGAATGCATTTCTACCAATCCTCCATTTCCATTTAACAACTAGCATGTACAGACATCTTTTCTCCTAATCCAAATGCCTCAATATCCTCTTCAACTGAACCAATACAACTTGTAAATTCTATAGATCCTTCAAAGAACACATTTATAGACACCAATGAATGTTACTTTAGGAAGGAACCTATTTGAGAGGGAAAAACACAATCCAATACAGAATATAGGAATGTCTCATTTATTATGCATCATGGTAAAGTTGAGTGACTCTTAAAGTATCAAAAGTCAAAATTGAAGATTAATAAGTTGGTAGTGAACATGCATCTGACTTGAGAACCACCTGAAGCAATTTTTAACATCTTTTTGCAATTTCAGTTTCACTTTCACAGCCATACAAGGAAAGGGAAAACTTACTTCCAAGGGACATCACCGATAAGCATCCAGTCACCATCCTTGTCCTCGTAAGTTGGAACGTACTCTGTCCCGTTCACAGGATCAACCAGCCTCCTCTCGTTGGGATAGTTACCTGCCGTAAATCATTCTAAAACCAGTCATCATCAAATGCTAGTGATCCCTGCTTCAAGTTGTCTGGATGGACCATTTCAGCAAGCAACTAAACAGAAGAGGATGATGATGAATGAATAAATGATATATACATGATGGATGGGATGGCATTGTGGCCGAGAGAGAGGAAATGAACTCACGGGCGGTGAAGCAGGTGAACATCTCCTCGAGGGCTGTCAGCAGCTGCTGGTATCCTGCGTATGCCTCGAGGTCAACCTTACGAAGGTAGGGCGTCCCGTCGACGGCCACCTTCACGTAGGTGCAGCTCTTCAGGACGTTCCGCCTGAAGGACCTCACCGGCGGCCACCCCACCACCTGTGCCCTGTCAAAAAACAGGAAAAGAAGTGCTATGAATACACTTGAAGTCAACAAACAGATTATCCTTTGCGCCTCAACCAAAAAAGGGCAAAAAAATTTGGATTTTTCGTTCTTTCTCCTTTCCTTAGGATGAACCACCGGATTATGGAAGTAGTAGCTTTTCGTCTTACGGAATGCCCAGTCGTACGCTTAGCATCCGTATCTCGATGTAAATGTGAAGAGAAATCTCGTCTTACAAACTAGTACTACCACTGTTAGAATAGGAACTTTTGTGGAGCAAAGGCACGGCTTGGTGAATCCAAGAACTTTAATAAATGGGAGGGGCACATTAGTCCTCTCATCGACGGTCCGAGGCCCTTCTAATTAGAAAAACACCCATCAACTCTGGCAGTGGAGAGAGATCAGAGGGAGGCAAATGCGTGCGTCATCTCGATCAGTAGTAGTAAGTACAACTTACTTGGCTGCGGAAGGCTCCCCGGCACCGGAAATGGGGGGCTCATCGGAAGAACCCGACAAGAAATCCTTGGTCTCGAGGCTGAGACCAAGGCCCTCCGAGAAGCCGCGCTTCCTCTCGAGCTCGGATCTAGAGCCCCCCGGCGGGGCGAGCGTCAGCTGCGTTTCCTCGTAGTCGAGCCCGGACACCGCCGACTCCGTCGTCGAGCTATTCCCTGTCTCCGTCGTCGACATCTCCCACGATATCTCCTAGCTAGGGGCGAATCCGCAAATGACCGATGCGAGAGGCGATGCGGGCAGAGTAGGAGAAGCTCCAATAAATAGCGAGGGGAGGGGCACAGGAATTGGAGGGAGGGAGGGAGTCGTTGGTTGGGCTTTGGTGGGCCCATGGGTTAGGTGGCAAATGTGGGCCACAGCCCTTGTCTCCCATGTAAGATAGGGAGGGACTCAATTGTATGTAACCCCACTCTTTTTGGTCCATTTCATAACATGTCAAAAAAATCAAATGACACACATCGAATTTGATACTAATTAAATAAAAAAAATTAAATTTATTAGATTTCAAACCAAAATTAATGTATATAATCCAACTCATCTAAATCTCTAATGATGTGAGATTATTCTTTTATTTCATCTTCTTTTGACTGTGTGTGTATATATATATATATAGAAAGAGAGAGAGAGAGAGAGAGAAGCGAGAGAGGACGGCCACCCAACGGGGGCTGAACTAAGTCGGCAAAAGAGAGATTAGGGAAGCGGGAGTAATATAATGATGGAGTTTGGCGCAGTGTCGGGTAAAAGCCCAACTCAATGTGGCGTTTAATCAATAACTATTAGCAGCTTTTTAATGGCGAACAGTCCGTCAAAGATTTCCTCTCCACTGTAGCAGCGTGCCGATGGACGGGATGCCATCGTCTTTGGGACTAGCGAAGCCTTTTCTTTTCTTTTCTTTTTAGGGTCATCATCATCTCCTCCACCTTTGCGTGGGCCTCAGGACGGATCAGAGGAAAGAAGTGAAGATGATGCTGATTTCAGTCCAAGGAAGCAATGTAGGTCAGCGAGCGAGGGTGGCAATTTTTGAGATTGCTCGAATTAATGGTGTAATCACAACTCAAATTACTTCTTTTTTTTATTTTAGAATTACAAATTGCTTCCGAATAAATTACTAATTGTAGGCTTTGCTTGTAGACATACAACGTATTTAGTCGATACGTGAGTTCCGTTTGGCGGCGTAATAGGCATTAGTAAACGAAGCTGTCCGGCAATGCAAGTCAAAGGATACATGTGACGATGTTTGGCTGGACGAATCGCACGTAACGTTGTTGATAAAATGTCAATTAATAATAAGCTAACATGTCAATGGGAGACAGAAGCATACGTATGAGACTTGATGCAGATTAGATTCTGTACGCAGGATTCCGAGAGTTCCCGTTGCGCCTGTGCATGCACGGATTCTGTGACAACAGGGAGCTCTTCCATTAAATATGTATCATAGAAGATACAATAATGTAGAGGCACACGGATCCCTAATCGGCATCTTTTCATTTAGATAAAGAAAAGCTACATTGATTTAAAGATAAGCACAACAAGTGAGAGCCGATCGACCAAAACTTGTCCATGAATGACTTCGTGCTTTGGGTAAGATTAAACAAGTCATCAGCGTTGCCATACGCCTTGAGACATGGGATTGGCAGCAGACAAAAAGAGGGGATTGTTCATCCCCTGATTCAAAGAATCACGTCGTTTATTTTTAGTGAGTTTTCATCATCTCCAGCAGGTATCAGAACTCCAGAGTTTTTAATCCAATGAACTATCGTGAACAGATGCTTCTGCTGATCCATAAAGAGGGTGAACTGACCCACTTGACATTTGCATGAGCCGTAATCTCTCGCTCTCTCTCTATATATAAATATATTCATAGATATTAATGTTAGGTTGAGGACACACGTTATACAAATACAAATCACAACAACACAAGACACAGTAAAAGAATATGATTGAAACCAAACTGTCAACTTCACAGCATTACTTGATCTTGTGAGAGACGAGGAAAGATCACTTTATCATCATCAATCGGATATGAAAACGCAACATTATTCATCTGTCGGAGAATGACGGAGTCACGAGTCGTTTGTGCCAAAACAATTTGTACTTCAATAAAAACACATTGCACAAAATTTATGGTCCGTAAGGAGTACAAAATATAATCAGATGCGAAACTATACGCCAACTACTTGAAAACATTGGTTGCAGAGCTAGCTGACCGCTTTCATATCTTTGCCACTTAACTCATAATCAAGAAATAGCTGATCTTGTGACGTAAGAGAAAATCTTCCACCATTTTCATGAGATGATAATTAACAATACAATCTTGGAACAAGCCAGAGAGAAGCATTTGCTCGAGATGTGAGTCCTAACCCAATAATGCAATCCGTAATGCTATGAGACAACAAAATGCAGTGCTCCGGCAAGGACATGCGTTTTTCTCTTCATCAAGGATTGTCACTGTAATGAGTGCAGAAAACTCAGTTTATCGACTGTCTCTTAAGCTTTTTGTCTCCACCTGTAGGGTTAGACAAAAGAACGGACTATATTATGAAATTTTCAGGTCCTTAAATGCATGTAACTCTCCATTCAAGGAATGAGAATCAGCGAGGTTGTCATCTTGGCCAGCGGCAACCCCATTTTCTGGCAAATTTTTTAAATTGTTATTTAAAGTGCAAGTAAGAGTGGAGTTTCTGCAGCCTCCAAAGTGTGTCGAGCATGGAAAGTATTCTGCACACCGTGCTTTCCAACCTGCAGTTGAACAGAATTATCAGGAAGAAAGATATTTTGGTATATACTAAACTAAAAATTCCAAACTCCAAGATGACTATCAGTTTCGTATGCGTTGAAGGCTTAATTGACTAATACTCATGTACTTACTAGAAGCAGCACCCTGATCGTCAAACACTGTCTCAAGCAATCTGTGGACGGTAATACAGTCTGGGAGTTTCCATACGCTGACCGGACCGAGTGCCCCATTTCTGCTTAAAAATCCAGCAACATATCAAAGTTGCTCCCATAATTGCAGTGACATCAAGTATATAAATCATTAACAAGTTTTGAGCATTTTTACCCCACTGCTATGTTGTTTTTTGAATCTTCAATTAATTTAATTGCCTCCAGCTTCTTCTCTGGCTCGAGAACATACAGCATTTCAGCAGCAGCTGCTCTATGGATTAAGGAATCTGGAACATCAAAGAAATGATATTAACAATATTACAATTTGTGATCCACACTAAGAGGAATGATTTAGAAACCTTTGTGCTTCTCAAGGAAAGATTCGTTAGCTTCAATTAGTGACTTTCCATTCAACTGACTGCAAGAGATGAGAACCAGAAACCTATCAACAACTTCAAGAACAATGTGAATTTGAGTGTAAAACAGACATCAACAACCTTATCTGTGGTCGTTCTGCTTCTAATACATTCCAAACGAGCTTCTCTGAGTCTGAAACTGGTGAAGTAAAGCTGCTAATTTTGTGAAAGAACTTTATCTGTGAAATGGTACACAGGATCAATCTACCAAAAATAATAACCGTGACAATCTACCGGGCAAAAAGGCCCAAAACAGATGCTAAAAGTTTTAGATTACAAAGGTAAAACTGTAAGTGGTGAACAAGGAGGTTGAAGGCCATTTATGCTTCATGTTTATCTGATATATGTCTATATAAAAAAGAAATAGAAACAAAGCTTTCTTGCATATGTCAGAACCACATAAGATGTCTGATGCTATGATGTGATCAACAGTGGACAAAATTGGATCCTCTTTTTTAGGTGTTTAGATTCCAAATCAAACAACGAAGAAGTTTCTGCAACACACATTCTGATATAAACTGTCCTTGAGGGTCATAATATACATTCAGGAATGCCTCGGTCTGACCCCATCCAATCTTGGCACATATTATAGTTGTTTCTGGTTCTAATTTACAATCACTTGTAGCTGATCTTCTAGTCCCTTGTACAGGGTACGTGCCCACAGGTTATATAGCACTATGAAATTAATCATGATTCCCATGCCCCACCTTTTTCCTTCCACTTTTGTCTTCAAATTATCTCTCCAGCATTGCTTCTGCTACTGAAATTTGCAACAAGAATAGCAGCTTCATCCGTTCCACCATTGAGATGCCAAACCCATAATTCAGATGTGAAGTGATTAGTGTATATCATGTTCATCTAAAATTCTTGCACTAAGCAGTCCTCGCCGAAAGGCTTGCATTATAAAAATCAGGAATATAGGCCAGATAGGATTACACACCTAGAGTTTTCTTCAGGTGTGATCAATGTGCTTGATCCCGCTCCATACATTATGACAGGAACTCCAGATGTAAAAGTGATATTAGGATTCTTGTTAAGTACTTTTAAGATTTATAGAACAATTAGCATACGATGTCTTAGGACAAATTTCTGATTAGTGTTACTTTTATGAACAAAAAATAGAAGAAACAAGTTTGGAAAAGCAACAGAGCATGCAGGAAACAAACATGAAGAATGGGATCCACAAGGTGTGAGGAAACATAGCACACCTTAATGTTACAAGCATCCTAGACGGTGTACAAAGCATAGGAGGCTTAGATTAATAGACAATCAAGCAAGGCAATAGGAAGACACAAGAAAAGGGTTTATCTTTGTGATTGGATTATCAATCATCCTACCTTAGAAAATTAGTTAACTTCCAATTTTCATGAGTCATCAGGTGAATAGTCACTCAAGATAACTTGATCTCAGAAAAATTATAGAAGTCAAAAATAATATACAGAAACATGATTATCAGGCTTGTTTCTATCTTTAGTTGCTGGGTTCTGGTAACAGGAAATCAAGTCTGAATCAGCCAAGGTTGAGCACAGGTCCAAGATGTGTTCAGGTGTCGTGAAAAAAAAAAACTGCTATATTAATATTAATATATATAATTAAAATTCCATGTTACAAAAACGAATTAATTTATAAAAAATAGAAATTTAAAGACCACCCAAATCTTCAAGCAAACAGATGAAAAAAAGCAAAGACATCATTGACATCACAAGATATATGTTGCACAGGTTTAGAAATAAACGTATGCACGGAGTATTGAGTAAAATAGCTAAGTTCTGATCAGACCTGGATCTGGATGCAGATCCAGGTTTAGAAAAATATAGTCCCATGCTCAACCCATGGGCCACATGTGTGTTGCCTATGGGCAGTCAGGTCCTATTATCATCACTACAGAAAACAAGCTGAAAAGAACCAAATCACTTGTTAATACTTGTATCAAATGTTTAATGACTAAAGTCATAGCCAAAAACTTTTTTTTAACAAAAATTAGAATATGTTTTCATTACATTAAATGATGTACATGACGCTCACATGTGGCCTTGAATATTTTGTGCAATAATGCACTAACCAACTCGGATGTCTCAACAAAGACTCGACATAGCCAAAAACTCAATCATGTTATAAACACAGCTCAAATTTGGTAGTGATTGCCTCTCAAATTCAAGCAACCTCCACAAGAAAATTGCACCACCATTCTATTACCACAACATCAAACCTACAGTTTTCAGTGAAAACTTGCATTCTCTGAAATTAGAACTTTTTTGCTAGTTTATCCCTTTCTAAGGTCAATGTGTAGTTCCTTCAAATATTAAAGTATGCTAACTGATTGTCACAGAAAATGAGAACCTGACCAATATGAACACAAGCAAAGGCTATAATCAAGACCATAGTTAAATGTAAATAAAATATTTCGGCTAACTGAAATAAAAATGATTGAAATCCATAAAGATTATAAGACTATAAACACTATACAAAGATGTAGACAAATCAGTCATCAGTGCTTCTAATTTGAATATGTTCCTTTTCATTTTAATTAGGACAAGTGACAGTTTAGAAGCAAAAGTTAAATTAAGAAAATCTGCTAGTTGACAAGACATACCAAACATCGATGACTATCTGGATCATTCTCATTCAATTTAATCAGCTGCTTAACAGCCTGAAGAATTGAAATTTTGAAGTCAGAACAATAAAGGTGGAGATCAAAGAACAATCTTTGCAACGTGAATATACAACATCTGGCATAAAGTTCAATTTAAGATCACATAAGATGTTAGAAGCATGGTTTGCCGTACCGAACAGTACCGCCCGGTACGGGCGGTACGTACCGGTCCGACAGACTTTCGGTACGCGGACCGCCTCTTACCGTTCCGGTACTGTAGCAGTACTGTAGCACTGTAACACTGCTACAGTGCTCGGTACACCCGTACCGTACCGTACCGAGCGCGGGTCGAAACGCCGGTACGGTACGGTACGGCGAACCTTGGTTAGAAGTACTAACAATGTATGGGTAGCAGGCATACATATTAAACTTGTTTGGACCCAATTAAGAAAATTACAGTTTCCTTTGCTTGTTTTTAGCTTTAACCACAGAATTCTAGATTTATTTCATGAACAGAATTCTGGGTAGCAAGCAAAACTCTTTATTTCATCCATTCTTCTTGACTATATCTGAAATCTTATTTGCGATATCAAGCATGGAGGGTGACTACAAATTACTCTTTCATAAGTTGTGGAGACATTCTTAATTCACATGCTGAACAAACCCTATTAAGAAAGGCTTGCTGCCTGGTTGGTAGTAAGTAGATAAACATATATCATATTTGGAACAGCTCATTTGTGAGAACAATGTTTTATACAGTAATTCAAGCATAATAACATTTTAAGCAGTAAGTGAGATATTAAAGAACTGCATTAACTATAAATTTACCTGAAATGCTAACAAAATCTTCTGTTTTCTCATGTTTGCTTCAAAAGAAAGAATATGAGTTTCCAATGAATTAGCAGAGTTGCTCTGAAGCAATTTCAAATATTTTGTAGCTTCCAATAGTGGATCTTCGACCTGCTTAGAAAGCATAACTTCAGTTAGTTGTTTAAGCAGTATCATAAAAACCAATGCAGATTTTCTTGGAA
The DNA here is from genome assembly GCF_036884655.1 of Musa acuminata AAA Group. Taxonomy (NCBI): domain Eukaryota; kingdom Viridiplantae; phylum Streptophyta; class Magnoliopsida; order Zingiberales; family Musaceae; genus Musa; species Musa acuminata. Next base: position 2,084,079 of record NC_088357.1, read on the forward strand.
GATCCATTCTAAACTACCTAGTGAGAACACCAGTAAGCAGTTGCATTGCAAAGCCAAAAGAAAAAAGAATTCAGATGAACAATAATTGTTTGAATTAAGGAACCTGCATGAGCTTTTCCCCATGAGGATCTAAATCAACAAGTCTGACATTTGGCCGCCTGCCGGATTTAGACATGCCAGAAGAAGTTGTTTCCTCCTCATTTCTTTCTTCAGCTTCCTGTGGAATATCAAAGAGAATTTTCAAGGAAAACATCCCAACAGAACAACATCTATGACTACAAACTACTAGCAAGATTACTTTCTTGGCACGAGCTTCCGCCTTTTTCTGTTTTTGTCTCATTTTCTTCCTCTGTGAAGGAGGCAACTTTGACATCTCATCACTTTCCTCTGTCATCAATTTTGATGGAGAATCGTACAACTTCATGTAGCATCTGCACTTAAAAGGTCACATTCAATGTCATTTTTTTCAAGAGTTGAATCAATTAAAATTCCAAGCAAAAAGAAAGTACTTACATAACTGTTTTTCAAGGTAAAATCCTGTATACAACATTAGCAGATTCCTAGTTAAACAGTCAGCTGAGCATATGTGTTATGAGAGCATCCCTCAGCAGATCTATTTAGTGAGGAAATAATATCTTCTGTTTTGCCATCTAATTTTTCTGTGATCAAAGAATCATAGGTCACACCTCAACACCCCCTCAAACCACCTCTCTCTCTCTCTCTCTCTCTCTCTCTCTCTTCCCTCCTGCTTCCCCAACACACATACACAAAAACGAAAACAAAAACAAATACCTAATGATTTGCTTAACATGTTAATATGGACCAACTCTGGTTATGGCAAGGATGAAGTGTTTCATGTTGATAGTCCAGAAAGCTTATGGCATAAGAAAAGACAATTATGTTGATGGAACCACTAAGGACAAGATACCATGCCAAAGCGGCAAATGTATTTGCCCTAAGACCTGGGGCGATACAGTCAGAAAAGATCTCGATACCTATAGCTAATGTTAAAACAAGGCTGATTATTAAACCCCATCAGTATTGACAGCATCCAGATCAAGCAGTGCAGATGGGAGGATCAGTTTTTTGAGGCCTCAAAAGTTTAGAATTCAAATACTTTCTGGTTCTGGTGGTCAATTTCTGCATGATAGTCAAAGATGTTATTTTGTTTTCTTCAAAATAAGTTAACAATCACCTATATTTCCTTTTTATGCACTAAAACTAATTTTCAGTAGTTGATGATGCACCCATAATTAAGCTGAAGAGAATAATGAAGAACATAAGAATTAAATGCTTTTATGGAAATCTGGCTATTAATCCTTCTTCAAAGTTTTTTCAGATCATGATGTAGAGTACCAAGAAGAAAAATATTATTCATTTCATCGTCAAACTTCTTCAATTAGGTGAAAAATTATCAGGTATAAATGATAAAAAATTTGTCTATCTTGTCATAGTTTAAGTTTTGATTGTAACTATAAACTAATAAGGTGTGAAGTATATTTAAAAATAATACGGCAACACTTGAACAAGTCAAACTGTGAAAAAACACACTGCAATGAAGAACCTTGTCAAATAAACATCTGAAAATATCAAAATGGAAACTTCACCTTATAGCACCTGCTGCAGCTTTATGGAAATACTCATGTGAATGCAACTGATTTTGAAACTTCAGCATCGATACATAAGCTCGTAGAGTCATTTTACGCAGACAGTAAGAATGGAAGTCAAATTGATCCTCTGTCATGTCTGAATAATGCTTCTCAACAGCTAAGAAATTTTTGAGTGCATGTCCTAGATCACCTTGACGAAAGTAACTTTCACCAGAAGCAAGTTCATACCTTACACAAGACACACACACATAGAGTGAAAAAAAAAGGTGCCAGTACATATGCCAGATTCTTCAAGCAAATAGTAAAGAATGAGATAAGAAATTCAAACATATATACCACATGCACTGCATGTCATGAAGATTATTGTGCTGATCACCATCCTTGGTGAACAAAACAGCTGTCTTCTCTGCTAATCCAACCTTCATCAATCAATGCATAAAAAATATTATTTCCGTGTGCAAAAGCAAAAATTGATCCAAACAAGAATATCATTCGGGACATTGAACATCCATTTTTGACAGTAATACCTGATCAGCTTGAAGCATACGCATAACACACTCACTATTTAAGTAACGATCAGCAAGATCCATTGACCTAGCTTCATCTGCCAAGGCAGCAGCAGCAGGCAAATCACCTGCATGTTCTAATATTCTGCCCTGTATCAGCAGAGAGTATGTTAATGCCGTAAATGAATACATGACAATTTATTATTTCAAAATTTTAACAAAGGAATTCAGTCCACTGATTACAGAGGTTTGCTTAGAATTAACAACAAGAACAATTGTCGATCTGGAGGGCACTTCTCAAAGAAATTTAAGATGCTCAAATATTAATCATAACATGAAGCCTCAGCCAAAATAAATATCTGATGTCAAAATAAATATCACCCTAACACAGATTACTGTGTGTCCCATACTACTAGAACAAATGAAGTCAGAGGCTTCAAGACGCATGAAGTAGCTTGGTAGGAGTCTTACATGGTCCAATTGTGCCATATTGATCTCCATTTCCTAACAAGCACAGATACTGGTGTGAACACTGCAGACATCAAAATGAGACCCCTTTCCTGATAAGGTCTGATCACATCTCGCTGAGAAGAAACTTTAATCGCCCCATGATACTGCATCCTAAAAATGCTGTCCTCACATGGCCAGGTCTTAACAAACTATACATGTAGACCACCTTTCATGCAAGTTTTCTAACTTTTGCCACCCCAAGATGTTAGGACTTTATGGCTTTATTGTTGTTGTTGTTGCCTTCTGAAATGTCTTCCATTATAACTACATCTGGACTTGGAGAATCATAAAAATTTCCTCATAAAACCACTTCCAGACCATCTTTCTTCGTACAGGGCCAAATTATGAAGTCTTCATCCAACACTGTTTCCAGCATCATCATGGCTAACCAATCAAGTAGAAGGTGCACGTAAAGTACGTTGTCAATACTCAAAATTATGAAGGTTTTCAGCCAGGTCCACTGGTACCCTGGTTAACAATCTGGAAAACTAAGATGGGGATGTGCTAATCTTAGAGACAGGGTTCTAGCGTTCAAGACTTTTGCTCTCAAAACTTAATCAAAAACAATCTGATATGCACAAGCTTTTGATAGATTTTACATTTGTTGCAGATACCAAGTGTTTTCATAAAGGCATATCTTACATGACATCTAGAGAAGACTCTATAGTTAAGGTGCCAATCAATAATCATTTTGCACTTTTCTCATTTCTACTGTTCAGAATTCATCATCATCTAGTTAGTTAACAACTGTAATAATAGATTCATGGGTTCCTAGTTGTAATTCTTATTTGCTATGTGTTATATCTAATGTTTAATTCTTTTAACTTGACACCATGAAAAATCATATTATCAAATTGTATTTAGAAAACATAGATCTGCACCTGCATTTGAGGAACAGGGTTATATATTATCATGTATAATTATAACCTTTAACTCTGAAGATATAAAGCTTGAAACTCAAGAAAATCTTGATTTCAATGATTAATAACAGAAATTTAGAAAAGTGCATCATAATTTTCTGAACAAAATAAATTGCCACCCTCCTTTATTATACAAGAAATAAGCAGGACATAAAATATGGAAGGGTTTTAACTTTTAACTTCTACCGAACAGTTTTTGTATCTTCAGAAATCCAAACAAACATAACCAATTAAGATTTTGCATATGACAAACTTCACACTGCTAAAATAGAAATACAAGTAACAATCAAATACTAGGTCCCCAAGTTTAATATCATTGACTTATGACACAAACCTTAATGGAGTACAAATCAATCACTGTTGGAGTGTGTTCGATAGCTTCATCAATTTTAGCTAGAGCAAGATCATACTGGCCTAGTCTGTCATAGTGCTGCACCACAACAGAAGCAAAAATCTTGGCATATATAACACAAAATAATTCTAAATTCATAAAAAGATACACCAAATACAAACCTGGGATAGCAAAAACAATGTCCACATGAGTGTCGAAGGAGGCTCCTTTTTTGAACTGAAATTTTTTTAAATCCTTAGAAACAGGATTCACAAATGTTGTTATCAAGAAGCACTTTACATCAAAAGCATGCATGTTAAACAGAAAGTTTAGCAGCCATTTTGAAGGTACAGACCATTGTTTGGAAGACACATGCTTCTAGTTGGCTGAAAAGTGATGATTTCAAAGGTCGAAAAGCCAATGCAATATTCAGTATATATGAAAAAAGACGCCATCAACTGATGATAGTGCTCTACTTCCATATGAATGAGTCACTCAAATAAGGCTCCTCACCATCTAGTTTCTACAATGAGATGGTCTAACAAAATGCATTGCAAATTTGCGCCTTTAGTTGATTCACATCTCTATAACCTCTGAAAGGGAATATAACTGTTAAATGAAGAGGATAATATGATGTCAAAACCTCATAATCATGTGCATGTGCCCAGTCATTTCAATTTGATGCAAAGTGGTTTACATTTTTGGTCAAAACCTTTATCTTGTTACTTTTTACATTATGTATTAAGAAGTCTCAAAAGGGTCTGCGTATGCAAGAATTAAAGTTTGAAATGACAAAATGAATCTAATGCCAATTCCCAAGTTGTCCCGAGTTGAACCAGCCAGCTCCTTTACACCATAGCTAGTTAAACCCACTTTTTGATATAATCTTCAATAATTGATAAGATTCAAATCACTGAAACAATCTCTCTACTTAACCAAAATTCAAGTCACTGAAACATACTGTACATACTATATAAATATATATATGTATATATATATATATATATATATATATAGATATACATATACATATACATATAGATATACATAAACATACACATACACACACACACACATCCAGTAAGTGCTCTGGAGAAAATTGTTTTCAGTCATACATTTTCACCTAGAGAAAAAAAATATAAATACAAGCAGATAAAAGTGTCAACGCCCTTTGCTTGATAAATTGTACAAATGTTACACCAATACAGTGTGCTCTACTATTTTTCCCACATTATAATTAACATAATTCACAAATATGCAAAATATAAAGGGAGAAAAAATTTGGTCTCAATTTTACCTTCCAGGAAAGCTTCCTGTTGACCTAATTGAGTCTTCCAAGTGAAGAAATAATTGTTCAAGAATAGATGCCTGCAAAAGGGATTCAACTACTCAATGATCATGTCAACTTTTGACTTTAAAAAATACAGAATTTGGGAGGAAAAAAATTGCATAATCATTTTTGAAGTGATTCTGCATACCTTTCCGATGTGGTCATACAACGGACTAAGATCAGAGAACAATGAGGGGACACCCTAATGAATATAGGTGACAAATGTTAGCTATGGTTATCCATTATATACCTAATTTGAAGATAATAATAAAAAAAGTACAAAAAAAATAAGAGACAACATGACCCATAACGGAACAGAATATGTTATAGCACAAGATCCACAACAAATTATATGGTAACAGAGTTCTTCCCACCTTAGTTAATAAAGGCCTGACATAGTTATCCACCGCTTCCTGAAACTTGTCCCCTTCTAGAAAATCAAGTGGTATTCGCTGAGCCAAAAAGATGACACAGCAATAAATAATACAATTAAAATATATTTTTTCATAAAGATTAAGAAGCTTGCATAACTAATCAGCAAATAGAGCATGATGGCATTAACACAATCAAGAAGAAAAAGGTTTTATTGTAGAGTATATCTATGCGCAATCAACATTCAATTTGTTTCAAAAGAACCAATACATTCTAACAGGCATGTTGCTAATTTCTTGCAACAAGAGAAAGGCTAGATCTTTCTCATTCCTACCAATAATTATAGCAGTGTAACTGGAAAGAATAACAGAACATAGAGCAGCATCATGGTCAAGCAACGAACGAAGTTTTATCTTACCTTGACAGCAGAAGACCAACTGTATTGATCCCTAAGTGACATATACAAGGCATCTAATCTTTCAATTTCATCAGACATATATTCACCTTTATCAGAATATAGTCCAAGACATTTTTGCAGGCCAATAAAGTACCTGTTCAAAAGTAAGCAACAATAATGAACAAAGTTCAAATCCTCCAAAATGTGTTGACAGTTTGTATTAAGAAAGGGATAAAACATAACCAAAAAGCCAAAGACATTTAAAATTAAACTGCATATGAAACAACTCTTGATGCACAACAATGAACGAAGTTAATCGATAAAGATCCCCCCCTCCACCCAGTCATCCCCCGCACCCTTTTTCTTTTTCAATTCAAGGAAGAAAGAGAGAAAAAGACACCTTATCAGGCAAGAAAGAAAATGGCCAAGAAACAGAAAACACGAAATATAGCAATCAACCACATTGAGTAAGTTTAGAACAAAGAACTGTAAATTCATTGCTACCCCTAGCGAAATGACTGCAAAATGCTTATGGAAATTCCAATACTTCTGTCTAAGCAACAGGATTGTCTTGTTAATCATCTCACCCCATTTTGAGAGAGTAATTTTATTCTCGATGCAGATATTAGTCCAATATAGCTAGCTTTGGTAATAAAAATAGATAATCATGACCAAGATTTATATATTTACAAATGGAAGTCACTCGGCGATTAAATATTTTTTGTTTAGAAGTAGAGTCCAACAAGATATATAGCCATGGTTTCAAATAGCTATCCATAGACAAGATTTTATCAAGGACAATATATCTGTGGTGGCTATTTCAAAGAGCACATCAACAGAGTATAAATGCTACCCAAATGTGCATAATGTTATATCATTTGCATAAATTTTAGGGATGGCTGAACAAGCAGCTGGAAGAGTATTGGCAAGGGCTGACCCTGATTCCAGACTTCTCGACTATGGAGACTTCAGAACTCAAAACCTTCTAAAGATTTGCTAAAATTAGTTAATGTCAGTCAAACCAGTTGTCCACCAAAGAATAAATTTTATTGGTATAGCCATTTCCAATGGGTATCAGTCAGTTTAAAGCAAGATAAATATTTATTTAGAAGAACCAACTATCTTGATCAAAATTATTCTTGATCAACTGATGTGACCAGTTAAAAGAATGAATAGGAACCGAAAAAGAGATGAAAATACAACAAAAAGCAATGAGAAAGAGGATAGTGGAAATTAAAAAGGTAAACCTACCGATATGCAGATCAAGATAAACTGGGTGGTATGTCTGGTACAGGACCATACAGGGGCTGTATTGTCCGATATAGGGCCTATAGCATCTGCTACACCCAGTACAGGGCCTGCTCTGTCAGTAGAGGAGCATGCAAGGCCTGTACTGTCTGGTATGGAGCCTATACAATCTGGTATAGGAGCATACAAGGCTGTACTGTCTGGTATAGGGCCTATACCATCTGGTACACATGGTACAGAGCCTGTACCATCTGTACAGGTCTGGTATCAGTCAGTTTGTTATTTTGTTTTTTTCAGATTTTTTTAAAACTTGGTACACACCGACATACCGACACTCAATACACCCGTACAAGATGATAAAGTACTGATTCGAGTCCTGACTGGTGCATTACTAGTACACAATTTTGAACCTTGAATTCACATATACACGATAAAAAAATGCATATTTATATGAAGTGGAATATTATCAAACTACTTACCTGTAATTATCAGGATTCATAACAAGCAGGAACCTGTACATTTTCTCTGCTTCCTCAAAACGACCAAGCTTCAAGACTATAGAAGCCATTTCTTCCTTGAAAGCCAACTTATCCACCTGATGAGACATTAAGCATACAGGTAACAGATATGCTGTAAAAGATGATCTAATGCACCAAAATGGTGTCTGATATTGACTATTAAGGCCTTCAAGTAAAATATGCCAACTTTTCCATCTATGATTTGTCCAACTAAGACTATCGATCATGAACCTAAACTGCATCAGCCACAGTGAAAACTTACAATTTTAGCCTCCTTCTTATGCATTTCCTCCAGTGCTCTGTCAAATAACCCACATTCCTCCAACAATGAAATCTGTAAAATATGCCTGTTGTATAAATTTCCTCATGCTCACCAACAAAGCCGATCCATTATAGTACAAAAGAATTATGAATGGTGAAAGAAAAAAAAGGACCCAACATAAATTGTATTACTTCATCCGCTGATAATTCACAGGACAGAACAAAGCCTTCTGTCTAAACATTATAGCACAAAATAAAGATGCTTTACAATTAGCACGTGACCATAGGCGTCAAGGTTCCCTTTGACCATACATCTTTCAAATAAACTACAAGTTCCATAAAGCAGTACTAATTAATGTCCGCTCTTAAAGATATATATACTTTACACACTTTATATGTTCCCATGAAAAATTACTCTTACAAATGGTAGGAGCCACCATTTGGCACTGATCAAGCAGGTTGATTAGTCATACAAAGAAAGAAAAATAAGCTATAACATACCAAAGTATGGAGTAAAAATACTGGGAAAACATTTATAATCACCATAGGATGTCATAGTGTAACATAATCACCATCAACACAATGTTACTTTAGCTTGAAAATTGTAACACGGAAACTTCATTAAATCATTGGTCTAAAAATTTGAAGGCAACTTTCGGTGCATGGGGATCATAATTGCAAATCCTCCCATGCAAAAGAATTACCAAACCAAACTCTTCACATAGTGACACGTGAGACAACCAGCCTAGTTATTACAATCTTGGTTACTACATAAAATTGGAGAGGAAGAATAATTAGTTCTAAAAATATAATTAACAAAAAAAAGAAAAAATACACTAATGGCTTGAAGTTACATTTATAAACATTATGTATACCTTATACAAGAGCATTTCACCATGTTCATAACGCTCACTCTCTGGAGGATAATCATCTTCTAGTGTTCCTTCATAAGCTTCTAGAATATCAATTGCCTTTGAAGCACTATCAGATACAGAAATCAAGGATAAGTAACAAAAAGATTATGTTTTAAACTTTTAATACTAAGAGAACTTATTAGAGATTATTAAGTATCAAAATTACTAATATCAACTTCCAACAATTTATCCACCTATGTTCCATTATAATTTTGCTAGCTTAGAACAAACATTCCTTTACAAGTCCTTTTGGAGCTAGCTTGCACACAAACATGGAATTTGAATGACCTGTCATCGTCATGCTGGTTCCCCCAATGATAAAGGACACCACAAGAAGTAAGCCGTTGTGTGGTTTTATGGAAGTACCAAAAACCGGAACCTTAATATCTCATTAAGTTTAGAAATTTGAATTTACCAGCAGCAATGCAATCAAAATAACTAGCCGAAAACCTATCATGCAAAATTCAAAGATGAGCATGGAGACAATATCCCATCAATATGGTCAAGTTTCTCATTTAATTGCAGATGTTTGTTGGTTCTCCAGTGCCATTTTTATAATAATGCTTTAATATTGATCTCAGTGCTTCCGTATCATGCAATGTATATCAGGGAATTTGTGTATTCTCCATATAGTACTGCTATGAATATCAATCTCCATGATTCTGTACCATGCAATGGATATTAGATCATACGCGTATCATCCATATTAAAATGCTATCCTAACCATCAATTCCTAGAAAAGGTTAACATACTATGTTCTGATTGAACCAAACTACCAAAGAATATAGTTCTCTCAAGTCTCACCAAATTCCAAATAGAAGGGACAAATGTGTTTAAATGTAATTTACTATCCTATGAAACAGAAGACTTCCAATTTTTGTGAAATTTTATTGATATATTTATAGTAAAAAAATTGATGGGCATTCGTGAATTATTGGAATAATTTTCCGAATGAAATAAAACTTACTTGGAATTCAAGTGGTGAGCAACAGCAAAGCCAATCCAGTTCATCCGGTGGTTTGGCTTCAATGCCAGAAGTTGCTGTCTCGTTTCAACAAACCCTATCAGGTCCCGCATCTGTACCTGCAAAAAAGCATGTATTACTGTTTCATACACAAATTTTAGTTAAACTTGAATAAAACATTTATGACATCAATTAGCCAAGAGAATCCAAGTAACATGAAAAGAAAAAGACAAAACAACATTTTTAAGAAATAACAAAACATAAGTAAAAACATTACAAAAACACAACAATTTAAGCTTAATTCACATTAACATGAAAATTAAAACATGGAAAGCTCTCTTCTTAATTAACAAACTGAAACCACCAAACAATCAGTACAAACCAACAGAGGATGATCAGTTCTGGGCATCAAGTACCCATGAAATTTAAAGAGGCACCCAAACATTTCTTGAACTAAAATTTTTTATGTGATGGTATAAATGACAAATCACGCATTATTCATAAACAGATTCTTATGTAACAATCGTGACCAGAAATATTTATGTATAGGTTTTGATAATGTCAAGCCGTTGCTGTTAACATCACCTAATAACAGAAAAGGAAAGGAACTCCAGACCCTTTTCAGCCTTCTCTACCTTGCCTTCCCCTCTATAGACTTAGATCTCACTCCCTCCACCTGCATGCCCAACCACAACCTGGTCGGAGTAGCTATTGTTGCTGCTATTATCCATCTCTAGAACATTCTACGTGCGCTTCAGAAGATAAGTCCCTTAGGTTAAGATGATCTACCATCCCTTCCATTGCCAAACTGTCGAGATCAGGTTCACTTCCTTCCTTCCCAATCAGGTTCACTTCCTTCCATTGCCTACTTGCAGTTGTGTTTTAAACCATTTTAACAATCAAAATAGCCAGAAAGCATAGAATCACCTAAAATATTTCAGAACAAAAAATATGGTGATCCTAAATCTCCATGAAATTTGCAATCTCCAACATCAATCTTGAATCATGTCCTCAAGATTTAATGGATGAAAATTGAGAAAGAATTAATGGTGCAATAAATATGGCTTTGTGTAAGACTTCATTGCTGGCCTTACTGATCCATTCTTACGGAACCAACATGCTTCAGCATCAATTACCAAGTTTGTGCAGAACTACAACTTTAAAACTTGTAAAGAAAATATCATTTGACAATATATGTCTTGTATCAGCGTCCAAAGTGCTGATTCTTAATGATGTAATGTTGAAAATTGGTCTTTATAGTTCTGACAAAACAATTTAGCCACTCACAACATTTTCACTATCCAGTTTTCTCGACAAACTTCCTTGATGATTGAACTGCAAGTAATGCTCAAACCTCAATGAAACCTTGACTTAGCATTAAGACATCTGTGCTCAATTGAGTCTACACCTAAAATTACTTGTATATACATTTTAATCTGCACCCTATATTTTGGATAAGAAATGCTTTGCATTCTTGAAAAATTAGGGATAATTCCGATTAAGGGTACAATGAAGAACTTGTGGCATGCAAATGTATCAGTTAGATGATGGAACTAAATTAAGATTAGTGGTACAAGGACTCCTAGAAACACTTATTAAACCAAAAAGGGAAGCTTTTGATGGTTCTTAGTTAAAAATGATATTACCACCAAAATCTTAATCAAGGAGGAAAAAAAGTAGTTCTACTTGAGTGCCAATCCCAAATGATTGGAATCATAGCTTCTTGTTTTTTCATCAACTGTACCAGGCTAAAGATGATTCAAATCATCAGACAACATAATGACCCACAACAGGATCAAAGGACCGAATAACTGAAAAGCATGACCAATGCCTCTGAGTTCTAAGATCTATACACCCGTAAATTTCACCACAGCTAACCACATTCAGTAGCAAAAAGCAGAAGACAACTTTAATTTCATTTTCAAAAAAAATCTAAAAGTAATTTCAACAGAGAGTTGGCACTTCCATACCAACCTGTAACAATGATAAATCACGCAAAATTTCAATATTATCAGGATCAATCTTCAAAGCATTTCTGTAGCACTTAATTGCTTCTCTATATTCTCTGTCTGACCGATAGAGTAGACCATAAACATGCCAGCACACATGACTTTTAAGGTCATTCTGCAAAAGGTAGAAATCAGCACAACACAAAGTTTATATAAAGTAGAAAGCAACTTTTTTTTTTTCTTTTTGTGCAAATTACTGGCTAACCTTAAGACCACGACGAACAAGATCATATGCTTCTGATTTCCGGTCCATGCAATTCAATGTTAATCCCTTCATGGACAAGGTTTCTAGCGGCAGTAGAAACATGACATCAGCCAACAATCATACTAAAACAAGTTAGTGAGAATACAGAAAAGAGGCAAGGCACTGAGACCTCTCACAAACCTACCTCCATGTTCAGGAAACTTCTTCAAGATAGAATCTGCAGACTTTAGTCCCTTTTTATACTGTTTGGTCTCATATGATTTCTGAAGAAAAAAGAAAATGTTTGCTTTAGCTTGATGTTGAGAAACCATACAAAGGTGGCAAAGTTGAAAAATGTCAAGCTAATGCCTTCTAGAACTTTTTTTAATAAGACAAATTCTTCCAGTGATTGTTCAAATAACAAATAATTTATTTAATTATTTATGCAGATAATAGATGAAAACATGCAATAACTCAAACAAATTCTTCCAACACTTTCTCAAAAAAAAATACCTATTACACTATTTATAAAAAGACATTAGACTTGAAATTTGCAATACCCAAGTAGCTGATTAGGATTTCATAGGTGACGAATGAATGAAGAATATAATGGGTCAGTCAGTGCAACATTCTAAAAACTTCATGCTAGTACAGAAAAAGCTCTGGCACATAAATTTGTTACGTCTGCCAAAAGGACTAGTGTTGCTGATGCCTAGAAGGCAAGTAACTAATTTCAACAAAGACCAGACACTGGATCTGTTAGCTTTCATTATATTGCCCTGCTACATGTGGTATTACCTTCTTAAATTTGAAGAATGGCAAACTTGTTGGGAACTAATCTCTGAAAGGATACATCCTAATGGGTAATAATGCTGCATCACTATGTACAATTATAACCAGTGTAGCCTATATAAGTGCTAAATCTTGGAACTCTTTATCAAGTACATATTGGTCTGTCACTCTCACATATACCAAAAGGTTTCAAATTGTAGTCAGTGCCAACTACATATGTCTTTTTCAAAAAAGGATTTCCTGCATCATATGCTATTTCGCTTCTTGCCAATTCGGGTTATACTTGTACGGAGTTGTCTAATACATCCATGCTTGTATGCAGAATAACTGACAAGGATACCCCAACTGAATGATGATGGGGATTCTGAAGTTCATTCAAGAAATAGTTCCAGACCGGTCCCACTTGGTTTAACAAATATAGCATAATACACTTGAAAGCATGTCAACAACAAACATGTCTTGGCGTATATATTTTTTAAAAAATAAATTTTATATGAAATCATGAATCTTTGATTCTAATATAGACGACCAAATAGGATTAGCTAGAAGATAGCAGCCCATGGATTGCAAAAACCAGCAAATGTATGTCTGAAACAAAAATGTTAACAAAGTCGAGCTTACTGAATTTTGCACGCATTCAACGGCAGTACTAGTTGACAAGTTGCTAGTTTGAAACGGAAAGCCTTTTTTATTTCGCTTAACTCATACAAATTATTTGTACAAAAGGTGCACAATAATTATTCAGACAAACGTTGAAAGATCTGGTGACATAAAGCTGCCACTGGTACTAAGATGATAATCTTGTACTACGTTTGCTTTTGGGTCATGAAAAATTCAGAGCCAAAAGCAAAGAACCCTTCGCTCCAAAACCTACCTAATTCTGAAATAATCAGCTGAAGGTAGTCCTAAACACGAAAATGGAGAAGCAAACATCCAAACATAGGTACAAATTTTGTCAGGCAATAGAGAATTCCATCAAATTCTGTAACATCAATGACTTCGCGGAGTGATGTAACGTCATCCCATCCATCTCGAAGCGATCAGCTAAAACCTAATCCCGTCAATTCCTGGTTCCGAAAATATGCGTGACGGAGTGGTGCAGAACAAGAAAACGTAAAGAACCGCCGATTTCAGCAACGACATGACCAGACCATCATCGAAATCACCACAAGCACTGGCTCCGAAAAATCCAATACAAGAAACGGGTCGGATGAGGAAAAAGAACACAAACACCGGATGAACCGGAACTGCCGGCGATCGAGCGGGATAGCGAGAGAGGGCACTTACCACGATGACCTTGAAAAGATTAGCTTCCCTGGGCGGGAGAGAAGACCCCATTCTCGGGAAGATCTGAGGAAACCCTAGGGGGAGGGAAGAAGAGGAGGATGGTGCCGAGTGTGGTGGTATGCGAGGCTGCTGCAACCCTACCCCTCGCTTCCTTCACTAGTAGCTGCTGACCGACGGAAAAAAGAAGGAACCAGGGCCCTCCATTAAATGATGATGGGTTCCGGACCGCTCGTTCGCTTTGAGGGTCGTGCTCTCGTGATCTCACCGTTGAGCGGCTCGCGACGCGGGGTCTTGGGGCAGGGTGGGTCGGACGGCTGTTGGAGCCGCTTGGTGTGGAGAGATCGAGCTAATCTAACTTGCGGGGTTGATTTCGGCTCGGCAAGTGATGAGTCTCATGTTCAAGTTCATGAGCTTCATATATATTATTTGATATAATTATATATATATATTTATACATCTAATGATACAAAAATAAATATATCAAAAAATCAATCATCGATCGCTCGTAGTGTCGGATGTCTTCATTTGATTGATAAATTAAATGAATCTTCATAATTTTCATGGATCATCTCTTGCTTATATTATTCTAACTCTGGTATAGTCAGCTATGGCATAGTATATATGAAGCTCAACATTTATCTTGTTATGAATTAAATAAATAACTCGTTGTTAATATTTATCTTGTAATAATGGCTAAAATTAAAAAGATTATTGCATGATGTATAGCTATTGAAAAAATAGAAATCATATACTTGTAGTGTTGTAACCAAACACATGCACACAAAATCATTAGATAAATATCAAATAACGATCCCATCGATATTTTTATTTGTAAGAATAATTTTCTTCCTTTACGAATTCTATAACTCTGATCATTATTGGGACCTATAAGTTCAGAAGATTCAAGGTAATTCGTTATTTATTATAATTTGTACTATAATGATCATATAAGTTAATTGTCTTTTTTTTTTACTTTCCATCGGTATTTTATATATTATTGAAAGGAAATTTGAAAGTATTGGCTTTATTGCGTATGCTCAATAAAGCCATATTATGATTTGAAAAATTATCCTCGGACATTGGGCACGTGGAGTTTTCACTTATCAAATTTTTAAAAGAGCTTATGATAGGTGTTGGGTATTAGATCAGCACGGCTTGGTTCAATCCTGAGTTTATATATTCGCCCATATTGATGCTCAAATTGAAGTGGTTCGGGTTTAGGCTTTATCGATCCAAGGTAAAGTAAGGGGTTTTTCTTCCTTCCATGTCTGGTTATTGCTTGCTTCGCCATCGAATTCCTGCACACAAGTGAAGGTCGAGAGGGAGATTTTTCGAGTCAATCCCTTCGAAGCTCAAGTCAATGTTAAGTGGTGTTCGGGCTGGTCAAAAGATTGATTTTTATACCTGTGAATGAATGTTGGTTATACATGATCTGTTAATAGTCATCAACTCCTTGGGTGGCCGGCTCATACATTCCGTGCAGGCACTAATCGACCTACATGGATTTGCACCACACGATATCGTTTTGAACTTTTCGGAACAACTTTTGTACTATGCGGTGCTAACTTGTATGACATTGGATAACGTGAGAATAAATGATCGTCCCATTCGAGTCTGAGGTATTACGTCGACGTAGTGCACTATATCAACCCTAAGGCTTTGCGTTAGCAGTGATGTGGATGCTAACTATTGCCACGGGATGTTACCAGAATATGCTCTATTTGAAGAGGATGATATTGTAAATAATATTAAAATTAGGGAGTTTAAAAAATATTATGATTGGTTGATGAATGGGTGAGAGAAAGAATAAAAAAAATTGAGTTTTTATTTTCCAATACCCTCCTCCTCGTTGTTGAAAAGAGTAAATTTATCTATTGATAGGGTAATTTAGTCATTTGCCACTCCTTCGATCTAACGGTCAGCGCTGCCCGATCAACAATCAATTTGATTCTTGTTTTTTTTTCATTTCTAATTTGATCAGTTTGAAGAAGAATCAAAATCAAAATTATTGAATCCGATTCTAATTTTGGTTTTACCCAATTGGGATTGGAAATGTTTCCTCCTTGGCCCGATTTACAATTTTGATTTAATTATAGTTGGAAACAAATTTTGATTTAATTATAGTTGGAAACAAGCGTGGCCATGCAAAGAAGTATAAATATGGGTGAGTCATCGTGCTAAAAGTATTTCATGTTTCGCATTTTAGATATGGGCATTTGGTTTGTTTTGTATAGTATTATCTCATTTTATTGACATCATATTTAAATCTATATAAAAACATCTCATGTATATAATATATATATAACCTAATAATTGTTTTAATGAAAAATTAGTGGCATGCTCCATCGTGGATGTGCTATTTGTACTATTTTAAGATGATAGTCAGAGACATATTTAAAATATGCATTAAGGGTTCAATATATATTTAAAATATAAATTAATTTTATTTGTTTTAAAAATTTATATTTAACTTGAATGTTGCATTACAAATGCTTTCCACTCAATTTATTGACATTGTAATTGATGATTATAATAAGGTAAATAGCAATGTATCTTATAACATGGCAAAATTACGTGATTAAATACTTGTCAACTTAGTGAGCAATATATCTTAATGTAATAACATGATTTAAGTAAGAAATAAATATTATTTACATATTAAATAAAATATATTATATTCATTTTTATGATTATACTATTTATTTATTATATATATGGACCATATTAAAATTTTTTATAAGATTACATTCATTCATTCATTCATTCATTTAATTTATTTGCTTATTAATTTAAATAATAAATACATATGTATTTTTGAATAAACATAATAAAATTAGAATGATAAATATATCACATAATATTCAGTAAACTTTTAAAATATAATTTTATAAAATAATACTAATATCGATGCACGTTTAAAATATTTTTTTTTATCTATTGTTTATCAACCTATTTGAACCTGATATATATTTTTCTATAAATATACATTAAAAATATAAATATATTCTTAAACACGCCTTAAAATATAATGAGGTAAACAAGGATGATACGAACTCTAATTACAGTGTATCTTATAACATGGCAAAATTGCGTGATCAAATAGTAGTCAACTTAATGTGCAATATATCTTAATATAACGACATGACTTAGTAAGAAATCAATATGATTTATAACTTAATTTTTTTTAATAAAATTATATTATATTATATTTATATTTATATTATATATCTGGACTATATTATTTTTTTTATAAGATGATATTCATTCATTCATTCATTTAATTTATTTACTTATTAATTTAAATATATATATATATATATTATTTTTCAATAAATGTAATAAATATTAGAATGATAAATTTATTACATAATATTCATTAGACCTTTGAAATATAATTTTATAAAATAATACTGATATTGATGCACATTTAAAAAATATATTTTATATATTATTTGTCAACCTATTTGCACTTGATATTTTCTCTAAATATACATAAACATATATAAATATATACTTAACACACCTTAAAACATTTGTCCTCCGATAATTTTTATCGTGGAATGACGCTTAAACCGATTCGCCGCCATGTTTATGTAGATTAAAACTTGGGCTAATTATATATTATCCTTATAGTTACATCTATTTAACATATCGATCCATATATTTAAAAAAATTATATTAATAATTTTATAATTATAAAAATAAAGTATCTAGTTTCATTTATGTTAATATCATCGGTTTTACAAATAAAAGTATGAAAACAACGAGCAAAACAATAATTTTAACTTCTCAATTATGTTTTTTATAATAATGAACAATAGTGTTATTGGGGCTTTTGAGTATTGTGGATTGTAAGGGAGAACGAATATGAGAGATAAGAAAAATGCTATATATCTGCATTAATGTTGCTCGTGTCAACACTAACATAGATGCCAAGTAGCTATTTCATCGTTTTACATCTACATCAGTGTTGAAAATATAATTAAAATATTAAAATTATATTTTTACTTATTATTTTTATATTTTTATTAACAAAATCAACTGACATTACGATGAATAAAATTAGATGGTTTATTTTTATAATTATAAAAAAAATTAATATAATTTTAAAATTAAAAATAGGACTACAAACAAGTACCCGAGCTAATATTAAATTAACCCGTTACCATTTATATGACTCGACAGCTTATTTAACCGATCTTATGCTACGAAGTTCGAAGGAAATATTCACTTCCGCTCTCCCGAATTCCGATGGCCATTTCTCCAGTCGTCTACCTCTCTTCTTCGTCGGTTTAGCTACCGAGGGCTTCTCAACTCCACTAAACCGCCGTAATTCGTGGCGGTTGGCCATCGGGAGCGCGAGTTCGAGGAGCTCTTCACGGACGTGTCTTCCCTTGGTTCTCTCCTCACTCAGAGATCAGGAGTCGCGCTTCATGTAGAACCCCTTCATGGAGTTGATCGAAGCTGTTCTTGACTCCATGGTGACGTTCGGTCTCCCTCTCCAATCTTATGGGTTATTGTACGCAGGTTTGAGGTTTTAGTATATTTCTATCAGGGTTTTGGTGTTTCAATGCGAGTCCGAGGATCGACCCTAACTTTTTAATATTTGGAGTATTCTCAAGTTTGGTAGGCTATCGATTTAGGTTTTGGTCATCCTAAGGTTCTGATTGGTAATTTTTTGTTGACGACCAGGTTCTGAATTGCTCCAAGGAGGTCGTGGAGCAGGCACAGGCTATTAACAAGAGTTGTTCGATTCAGGATGGGGACAAGACTATTCCTGCAGATGCCACATATCAGCCTCTTGGAAGAAGGCCAGCGCTGGGCCGGAAACGGGCTATGTTTCGTTTGAAACCTCTCTCTGGGTAAAGCAGCAGTTTTTACAAGCCATAAGTTTTGCCCTCGTAACTGTCTCGTTCAACCTCTTGCCTCCTCACCCGGTGTATCATGTCAAATGTTTTAATTTTTCATTATCTGATGAGACTACTAAAAGGAGCTATGAAATTGTTGTCCTTTTACAGCAACCCTGTCCCAGATTTTGATTTGAATTCTCAACTAGATCATATAGATGATCCGGAGGAGTACTATTTTGCCTTTGAGCAGCTTGAGAGTAATCCTTTGCCTAGTTTTAAAGTTAATCTGTCTTCTAACTACTACCTCCTGGTTGTTCATCCCCCACCCCATTTCTTTTTATGGGTCTAGATGCGGACAAAGAGCTAAAGAAACTAAGGGGTGAGGTTGCTACTGAAGCTGCAAAGAATCAGCGAGCCACTGGTCGCAGACGTCGTCCTGGAATTCTGGGGTATGACTGACTTTGATGTGTAGTTGGTTCAGTATGCTTTTGCTTGTTGTCTACAAATGCATTGTTTAAACTTAGTTGTTATGTACAGGAACCTTTAATGATGCTAATATTTGTTAATACTTGAGTTCAATATTAAATCCTGCTTGACTTGTTGATGACACTCTCTATACGTGGGCAACTAGGTTTCAGATCCCTTATTTTTCTTCATCTCCAAACTTCTTAATGTGTTGTCTGCTGCCTAATTGATTAGGAGAGTAAAATAGAACAAGACTTGCAAAATGACATTGGCATTGCACTCACCAGGATAAAGTTCCAAGTTTGAATGGTGCACTGATATTGGAGATCAATCATTGTTCATAATTCACTATAATGTTTCATACTGTTTTCCGATGTCATATTGGAGTTGCAATTGCAAAGGACATTTTAATATAATGCATGTTGTTTTTCTTTTTGTTTCCTCCCCTTCAAGTTGTATTCCAACCTGTGTTCTTAAAATTGGAGTGAGATAAACCCAACTTCATCGTGCATATAATAAATGGATGAATGTTAGATGTGAAACACTTGATGTTTCTTATAGAACTTTAAGATAATTGTACATTTTGTTGACTATTTTTACAATCATTAAAAATCGAGTGACTCCATTTACAAAATTATTAACTCTGCAAACCCACATGAAAAGCTTTATAGATGGCATGGTATGTATTTTTGTATTAGCTACCTAGACAATTTAGAATAGACTTGTAATAGGTAATAGGCATGAATCCCCCAATGGTATGGGTGTTTATACCATAGTTGCCAGCTGAGACCCAAACTGTGCTATCTTATGATCTGATGTAGTTGCTCATCCTGGTCAAGGGTTACTGGATATTTCATAAATTAGTTACAATGAAAAACATTATATCCTTTATGTTTGTTAAGTGCTTCACCTTTTTAAAGATGAGATTATCTTGTTATTGATCTTTTGTGCTGATATTTGTTTTCTTTTGTTGCAACAGGAAGACAGTTAGCTATAAACCTCATGTGTCTGCTATTGATACTATCAAAGCTTTTAATGCATCAAAAGAAGACAGTGACGGAAGGAATGCTATTTCTTACAAGGTTTCAACCAGAACTAAGTCAAATGAAAATCTGCATCCTGATTCATTTGATCAACCTTACAATTTATATTTGACAGAAACAAATAATGGACTATTTGTTGGCATTGAACAAGAAGGTTTAGTAATTCTATCAAATAATCATATGTTAGTTAATTATCCTTCACTGGATGAGACTCTGAATTGGTTTTTCTATAATATTAACAGATTCTGTAGCTGATGAGGAGAACGATGTAAACAATATTCTAGAGAAGTTGTTTTCATTTGAAGCTTTGGATGAAGGTGAAGGGACAGCACTGCTGACGGAGAGCTTGCAGATTAAGTCAATGGAGGTGGGAAAAACGCATATCCCTGAATGGTATACTGTCCAAAGAAATGACTTTAGGACTATGGACAATAGAGTTATGCTAAAGAAATTGGAAGTACACCAACTTACACAAACTTCACCAAACCTAGCAAGAGGTCCGCTTGCAGTGATTGCAGACTTGCAACGGCGTATTTCACTTAATGATCCCCTGAAAGATCCATACATGATCTCTCCAAGTGAGGATTCACCATATTCTCAAGTTCCTTGTCCAACTAGCTGCCAAAAGAAAAAGACTCTTCCACCTCCTGATGATTTCAATAATACTGATCAGAATGGTTTGCTTGCTAGACATGCTTCTGTTTCAGCAAAGACATATGACAAGAAATCAAGTTTGGTTGCTAAATTGGTGATTCCAGTTATTGAAGCAGATAAAACCATCAATGATAAGATTGAAATAGACAAAAAGGTAACAGAACATGTGTGTTGCTCACCTGAGAGTACCATAGAACATAGATACCATAGAATGACTGGAGCGTTTCCAGTGGGTTAAATAAGCAAATGGCAGAGGAATTAGTAATTCTGTTTCTGGGCCATATTCATAGTACTACTGTATCATATTCTAAGACTGGCATATGTACCTTGTAGGACAATCATATCCAACTTGATCCATCATGTGAACATCCTGATCATGAAGCTGAGGATCCAGCTCCTAGTTGCACCAATCACAAGAACAGAAAAGGATTGGTTACAGCTGAAGACCATGTGATTTCTCAAAGTATTACTAATGTAAATGAAGGTGGTGCTGATGAGAATATGCAAAATCAGGCAAGTGCTTGTAGATGTAAAGGTTACTCTGAGAATTTTACAAGGGTGCTGAAATATAGCTAGTTTATGCAAACTCTAGGTAAAAGTTCTAGCACCAGATGTTCTGGTCGTTGGTCCAGAGGCATCCAGAGGTATGTATGCTTGCTGAGATGGTTTTCAAATTTGACATATTCTTAAGGATTTTATCCAGATAATGCAAGTTAAACCATCTTCTTCTGTTCGTATCTACTGTGGTTTGTTTAAAGAAGAAACATTAATTTGTCCTGTTCCAGTGTCTTTTTTATTTTTATTTCTAAATCATTACCTTCCTTTTATCATGTCAATGCCTGCCTACACTGTAAAATTGCCTTTTTAGGTTCTATCCTTCTTTTTTTTCCTCTTACATATGCAGCTAAGGGAATTTAACTTTGGTTTCGTTTTTTTGTTGTGGTGGTTTATGGCTGTTCGTTATATGTCCAGTTATCTTGCTTTGGATTTTTTGTGATTGTGATATATGCAATAGTACAATGTGTAGCTTGTCTATAATTTCTCCATTATTTCACTGTTGGAAGCACAAATGCAATTTACTGTGGTAGTAGGTTTTATATTACTTTTAAGTCTTAGTTGCATCATATAATATTTGTCAGAAAATTCAATTCCCTGGACAACAGTTCTTCCTCCGAGTGAGCAATCTAAAGATGAACACATAATAACAGGAGCGGACACTGAGGTTTGCCTTTTGTATCTATTTCTTGTATTACCTTTTTTTTCTGCATTAGAGGTTTATTTCTTTTATATCACTATATGGTTCATTGAGATCTTCAGAACTAGTTGGATTCCTATGTTTCTCAATGATAACTTGTTAATTACTAGTGCAATCAACGAACCCAATTTACACTATATTAGGCCATAATTAATCAAGGCAATTATTGTCCATTTTTTTTGCTGTAAGTAATAAAAAAAACTAATTGGAATAAAGGTGTATGCCAAACAATGTCATAGTATTTTGGGAGAATGCAAGGAACTTTGGTCTCTTACTTTTCTGTACGTATATGCACCTATGCGACACGTTTGCCACTTTTATGTAATACCACAAGTCTTAGAATGTTTTCTTTAGATTACTCTCATCAATGATGAAACAATTAGATTGGAGTGACGACATCTCCAGAACTTTCAAAATAGAAAAGAAAGGAAAAAATAAGAATGCTTTATGGTTTTTAAGTGAAAATTAACTTTCTTTGACACTTGAATATAGTCTTGTGTAATGGGAAATTGCAAGATTTTATAGCCAAATACCATTTCATGTCAGTAATCATTTGGGTTTCTTTGTAAGGCATATTTTGGTAAGAAAGGAACTTGCCACAAATCTTGTTATGTTTTTTTTTTTCTACTCCTTTCGTTCAAATATTACATAACATGCTTACAATGGGAATCCAACCCGCTTCTTAATTGTGCATAGAGGGCTTTAACCACCAAGATGTCTTCTTAGCGACAAAGTTCTTGTTATGTTATATATATATATATATATATATATATATATATATAGAGAGAGAGAGAGAGAGAGAGAGAGAGAGAGAGAGAGAGAGAGAGAGAGCTTGAGCTTGAGCTTGAACCTAATTTGAAGGATTGAAGGGCTTGGTTCTTTCGCCTCAAAATCAATGATGTTTGAAAAACTTCCTAGTCTCAAAATCAACCAAAAAGTTTTATTTACTCATATTCTTCTCATCCTCTTCCTCCTCATCTGTGTATGCTAGGAAATTCAATTAGGATTGTCAAGAATTGTGATTCTTCTTATCCCCTTCTTCCACATCGTTTCAGGCTAGGAATGTGATTTGCCACACATTTTCACTCAGGAGTGGTCTGATTATGATGTGAATATAAAGGCCTGGGTTTAACATCGATTCCTACTAAGTTTCTAGTCTGCATGACAATACCACTATGATAGTATTAAATGATTGTGATGAGCTGACATGTGTCTATTATTTATCTTCTTTTTATCATTAATTATTGACAAAAGCTATTAACATGACTTGATAAAAAAAATTTACATGTCCAAAGAATGAGCTAAATTGGTTTGAAGATCAAAACATAATTTAATGCATGTTCCATGTAATTTATCCTAAAACCACAAATGGTTGGAGATCATTTTATGCACCATCAAGGTTTTAAATCTTGGTTTGATACTGGTTTGGTGTATTGGACAATATACCAACCCATACACCTGATACCAACCGAAAAATAATAAATGATACATAAATACTAGTGGACACCCATTGTATCATATCATTTAAGGTTATCATCGGGCTAAACCCCTATGGCTAGGAGTAGATTATGAGTGGTGGTAGGTACATGGAGTTATAAACTTGCTCTATCTTTTCCAATAACCACTTATTTGCAAAGTCCACTTATTAAGCCATGCTCACTATCACATGTAGTCTGTGGACTATTTTCAGGCATATAAGGAGCTTCCAATGCATGAGTTTTTACTCATGTCATCAGTAACTATGATATGTACCACATTAACTTGATAAAAGAGAATGATTTATACAGACACCTTATCATTCTAAACATTTCGATGAATGATATGCTGGTTACATGAAGGATGTCATAGAGATATATGATCACCTACTGTCTTTTCTAGTGATAACAGACTGACATGTTATATTCCATTGTTAATATAAGATTGAAAATCCTTGTTTTATTGTAGTTTGTGCTTCTCTTCTTTTAATCAGGACCATTATGGATGTTTGAAACTCGTTGGTGGGGTATAGTCTTGTTATGCATCTAATATTCTTATACCATTTTAGACACGAGGACATAATGCGTCTTCTGCAACATCCCAAAATAATGGAAAGAAACAAAAAGCATTGCCAAGTAGAAAAAACAAGCGAAAACTTGTTTCAAGAAGACAAAGTCTTGCAGGTCTGATTTACCAATGCCTTAAAGGTGTAAACCATAGGAATGTTTTCCATTGAGAATATTTGGAAACTCACTCATTTACAACTTCAGATGCTGGTATGATGTGGAAATCCGGTGTAAGGCGAAGCACAAGAATTAAGTCGAGACCCTTACAATATTGGCGTGGTGAGAGATTTTTATATGGGCGCATACATGATAGTGAGTATTATTTTATGGCTATTCATTCATTGTGTTATCTTATATTGTTAAAAAGTATTATTTACATTGAAATTTTTGACATGTTTTTGCTTTAGAAAACGTACAAAATTATTGACTTATTGTAATGAAAGAGCATGTACAAAAAGGGCAAAAAGTTTGGCTTTGTCGCCTTTCTTTACATCTTCAGAGAAAATTTTGACAACACTTTAGAAAAGTTCTTTGCACTGATTTTACAAAGGCAAAAACTTGGAATATCACCCACAACGGTGGGTACATGTTGGTATTTACTGATTCAGCAACCAACTGGTAGGCTGATGATCATCCAGTATAGTTTGGTGTTGGTCTACTTACATTGACAAGCCCAGTGTGGTAAAGTTACTGCATGGTGGGTTCTCAATTGTCTTTTCTTTTTCTTCTCTTTCTGTTTGTCTCTCTCCCTTTCTCTGCCTCTACCCCATTGTTTGGCTACTTCTGCTTCCTTCTATCTGCTGCATCATTGCCATTACTTCTTCCTTGTCTGAGTCAGTCTCCTACTAGTACACCTGCTTCTACATCTCCTCTGTCTTTGCCTTCTCCTCCTTTGCCACATCTTCCTCCTTCTATTCATGCTACACCTCCTACTCCACGTTTGCTTCCTCCCCTCTCTCGCCTTACTGCCTCTTTCCTGGTGTGTGGCACCTCCTCTTTGCCACATCATCGTGGTCACTTTGTCTGGGTCATAGCCTCTTATGGATATGTTTCCTCCTGCACCTCCTCCATCTTTGCCTATTATTCCTCCTCCTTTGCCTCTTCTTCCTCTTGCTCCACTCCTTTTCTCTTATCTTTCTCCATCTGCGCCTCCTCCTCTATCTTATCCTCCCCCGTCTCCTCATCTGCTCCTCTCCTCTTCTCTTTGTCTGTGCAGTACCAACCTGTACCAAGTGTTGGTACACCGTCTCGTATTGGTAGCATGCTACTCAACCATTGGTATTATTCTCTTTGCTAATATCATACTGCTTTGGCCATCGGTACCAGATTGAGATTTTAATTTATGGGCAGAATTGTTAGTGAGTGCATTCTACGTAATTTCAATTGGAATCAAGCTATTTATTCAAAATGTATGCTGTCATCTGGGTGTGTTGTATTCAAGAAATTCCTTTTAACCCATGTCATGCCTATGTCAAGTCTCTGTTGGTTGTTACATGATCAATAATGACTTAAGGCTGACCTGCTCTATCTCATTTAGCTGCTTATCCATCTCTCAAGATCTTGTTACATTGCGGGAGGCATCATTCATAAGCACCTCCAGTGGTCTAATTAATTCACTGTTTTGAAGTTCGCTTCCAAATAATCATATGCATACCATATTAATTAGGCTACTTCCAAATATGAAGGGAGTATTTGCAATGGACATTAGCAGATTTTTTACAGAACATTATTTAATACTACTATACTAGTACTCGAGTTGTTTTGAAGTATTGACTTATTGCATTCAATTTATTGTATGACTTTATGATCAGGGGATGTTCTGGAGTAATCCCCTGGTGATGAATAAAGTTTAAGCACATTTATTACTAAAACACATTGAATTTTCAATTATGGAACAAAGCACATTATGCAATCATGGAACAAAGTACATTTCTTTTAGACATGAAAAATATTTTTACTCTGCATGGAGCTGAGTCATGTCATTCCAGCATATGCAACTGGGTAGAAAGGCTTCCTTTCCTGTCATGCACTTTAGAGAGTCTTGTATTTGCATGCAAACTATGGCATTGCAAATATAGCATTTAGGTCTTAGGAGCCAGACCTCCCTAAATCTGGTTCCATTTTTGTGGTAAACTAATCTGTAGGCTTCATTACTAAATGGAATTCTCCAAATTGCCATATTGCAAAAGCATAACCATGGTCCAGCTCTTATCTAACTTTATCCTAGGCCTATCAAAGTAATAGTAGATCAGCTTTTTTGACGATACCAAACCTTTGTAGTTGCAAGCTTGGGATTAAGGTCATGTGCCTAATGTTTTTCTGATCCTCTTACGATAATACTTTTTTATGTGCAACTTAGTTTTCTAGTGGTATATGAGAAAATCATTAATAAGCTGAAGTTTTATTACCTGACAGGCTTGACAACAGTTATTGGGTTGAAGTATACAGGTGAAGATGGTAAAGATGCTGAGCTGAAGGTGAAGTCATTTGTCTCTGAGGAATATTCACATCTTGTTGCCCAAGCAGCACTGCATTGACCTCCCAGACTTATTTACTCATCTCTGCCTTTGCTTGCTCTCATTTTATGTGATGTTAGTATCCAATTTTTCATTTGGATACTGCATGATCATTTGGACTTGTGTCAGAAAGCCCACCGGTGACTCAAGTTTGCACTCAAAAGGTCTGAACGAGAGGATTTCCTGACTCTGCAAAGTTGTCTTTGTGAAATATGAAAGCCTACTTGATATCCTCGTCTTCTGTTCGACGGGCTTGACAAAATCCTGAAGGATGGTTAGGTACATACAACCAGAGATGTATATAAATGCGTGCATCTTAATGTTTCTGTTCCATATTTCATCAATTTAAATAGGATTCAGTGGGTGTTTATCTGGAACCAGAGACTTGTACATGGCAGAGTGAGTTTGTAGTAGGGAGGCAATTAACCTCGCTTGATATTATTTATCAGGTTGAAGGTATTTGTTGTCATGATGTTGGAGGGTTATGGGTATAGTTCAGGTCGACGTATACCCTATTTGGAGAGTGCATTACGGCTGATATGGAGATTTATATCGATGTGGTGTCAATGCCCTCTGAGCTGATACGTGGATGTAAAGATGGATTTGGATTTTACTAAAGACAAGCACTGATTTTTTTATTAGATGAGAGTACCGAAAGAGATTTATATCAGAAGCTTAAAAAAGGAGTCAAGCTTAACAACACACACGACAATTGATTTCACACAAGACGTAAAAGTAAGCACTACAGAAACTTCATCATCTCATCGTTGAAGGCTGCTCGATGCTCCTCGATGACACAACTGGTCATTACCCTCAAACCCTGGTTGGGCACCGGCGGCTTGAGGAAAATGGCCGACGCGATCGGGTGTCCCTCCCCGATCAAAGGAACCACGTGGATTGGATCTCCCCAGCCATAATCCACTTCGGCTTATTTGATAAGGTCGACGACCTCAACCAGCGAAGCATGCACGATCATGTCGCCGGAAGCCGTCACTCCCGTAGGGTACACACAATTGCCGTAGTAGCCACCTTCAGCGGGCAGCACGTCGCCCATCAAGTGTCCGACGTCGGCGACCAACCCAACGGAAACATCGGCATGGAGCTCAACACCGATCGCTCGTGTTCGGGATTGCCAGAGCGCGGCAGCCACGGCGTCGAAGGTCGAACACTTTCGACCCGTCTCTTTCACGTACTCGTTTTTGATCAGATTAATGCTGTCTAAGGAGACGTCGTACACCGTTTCGACGAATCGAGGAGGGGTGAAGAATGGTAGATCATGGTCGTCCGGAGAGGCATTGGGTGGCTTCGCGGTCGGCTGCGGCAGACCTCTGGCCATCTCGTCGATTGCTTTAAAGAACTGCCCAGCTCCGACGCCATCGAAAATTGCATGGTTGAATCTGATGCCGACTGCAAATCCGCCACACCTGAACTGTGTAACCTGATGGCGATTACCCATGCAATCAAAGTTCTACCCGAATCTTTTAGGTAAATTCTAGTAACACCAAGTAGCATACCTGCACCAAAAGAATCAATCCTTCCGAGTCCGCTTTGGTGGGAGCTTGGGGAAGAAGCTCTGCTGCAGGTATTGAGAGAGGGCGCTGGAGACGGTTGACGTCTTCCAGGGTGCAATCCGCCGAGGCCTCCACGAACCATACGCCACTAGCAGTGCGCAAGCGACCTCCACTTCACCCTTGTCTGACGCCACGATCCGCCCGGCATAGTCGAAGGTGCCTAGAAAATGACTCTAAAACCAGGGTCAGACGATGCACACCCTCATCATTAGTGAGCCACGAATTCGATTTTGGCCTTCGTGCCTTGTGGATGCATGTACGCACCAATTAAGTGGGCGGAAAGATGGACAGCTCAATTATTGGATCGAGATGGAGAGATAATTTTTTTCAATAGAAAATAAATGAAAATTACCAAACATTTGTTTGGCCACAGGTGGTGTGTTA
Organism: Musa acuminata AAA Group; assembly: GCF_036884655.1. NCBI lineage: Eukaryota > Viridiplantae > Streptophyta > Magnoliopsida > Zingiberales > Musaceae > Musa > Musa acuminata. The sequence goes on from NC_088357.1 coordinate 2,113,012, forward strand.
TCCATCTTCATGTCGACGCATGTGATCCATACGGAGTAATTGGCGGAAGACCAAGTGAAGCAGACCATATGTTTATCCACTCGTCTTCTCGTGGAGCACTAACTCTGCTTGGCGGCCAAAATGGATCGACGGAAGACGGCGCGGCGCTCACCGTGGCAGTACGTTCTAATCGTAATCGAGCACTGCAGGTTTCGATGGAATGTACTTTAATTAAACATCTTAAATATTATCTCTGTATGGAAAAAAGTGTTCAACTAAGAATGTGATCGAAAGAAAAAAAACATCCAGAAGATTATAATGAATCATCATAAAAGGAAGAAGAATCAATAATTCATTTTCCACATCATGACTGCTTGATACTTATCCAAAATTTTTTATACTATCATTTAATTATCATTATTTTTTCTCTCTTTCCATTCCTGTGAAACAACAAAAACAAAACAAAAGACTTGTTCTAAGTAAAATGTGTTGAGCACATAAATGCCAACGAGAATAAGCAGGCTCAGTTGAACGATATCAAGAATTAGCAAGATGAGGCAGCTTTCAAGACTCCATCCAAAGACTGCCGTAAAAAGATGCAAGAATGGTGAGGCAGTAGATCTTTTATAAATATACATATATCCCACAACATTTGGAACTGTTCGTCTGGTGACAAAACAATGCCGACATAAGCCATTTCTTCATGCATCCTGCCGAAATCAGCTCCCAGGTGAAGCCCCCACAAGCTTGGCAGATTGAGTGAGACCGGTGCTCATCATGCAATGCCCCTTACCACCACCATCTGCCGTGACAGCTTCAAACGGCACTAATGCCTGCAGCCCTTGTCGGTTCTGGAACATCAACCAGGCGTTCCATGGTTTCCAATTGATCGTAAGGAGCAATCTGCTAGGAAAACAGAATGGATCAACTAAAATTGATCATACCATTCCATCTTGGCTTCAATGTCCTCACATGCAATAGGACCATCGGTCTGACAGTAAGACCATTTACTCTAATGCAATATCTTTTTCCTTCTCAAATTTAGTCGATCTTCAGAAATAAATCGTTTTACCATTAGAAATTCTTTGACCATAGGACCCCTTGCCGATTATATCAAATCTAGTTGATATTTCCATTTTGAGCAAAAAGGAGGGCACTGCCACTCCAGAATAAATGTAGAGGACATGGAGATCAATTAATACAAGTCCAAAGTTGCGATCATGTCATTTGATTGACAGGCTACTTATGAAGGAAGATCTTCCCTAATATTATGACATATACTAGGATAACCAAATCACCTAACATTGAATGTCAAATTAGACATTTCTGTTATTTCTAGATATGAGTTATCAATGTCCACTGTGCAAGACATATAGTCCAAAGTTTTTAGAAAACCATGCTACAGGCACATCTAATGCAAATCACCATGCTTAAGTAAAGCAAAGTCCAAAAATATGAAGTGACACACCCGATAGGTGGTTAATCATGCTTCTGTCATGCAAATGGTTCATCAGATACTAGAGAACCAAAATAAAATTTGAGCCCTAGTTACCTGGTTGAATCCATCAGGCCATGTTATTGAAACAGCATAGTTCCCCATGGGTCGAATATCTTCAGGCTCAATATCTTCTGCAACATCACCGTATTGTAATTTTTGCTCTCCAGTCCACTCATCCTGTATTTAGAGTTTCAATATTTACGACAAATAAGCATTTTCTTTCTTTTTTCAGAAAAGCTAAAAGAAGCCAACATTTCATTTCAACATACCGAAATATTAATATGCATATGTATGTATCAGAAAAACGACTTTGTAAATAAATAGAAACAAGGTTATATTCAAGACCTAACATATAGGAATATGCACATCATATTGTTCAGTTAACCAGCATTTAGTGGTACGCATTTTGTTCAATTTATACTTTCTGGTGGCGGTTACTTTTGAGTCTGTTCTATCTCTAGATAAATAGTAAAATAAAAGGATGCTTCATATATAATAGCAAATCATTGAGTCATGCAGATTCACAGGGAGTTTGTTATCAAGCAAATCATAAATAATCTCACAGCAGTGGAAAGGAGCAAGCTGGTCCAAAATCTGTGTGAAAATTCAAATAGTTTCTATGGACTAAATTGAATACCAAGTAGATAGTACAATAAAATGTTGCAATAACTCAGAAACAAAGAAACAATATAGTCACAAATATGCTACACGTACGACACTTTGGGCTGAGCGGTCATTCCTCCTAACTGTAGCAGGGTGAAGTAAAAATTCTTCATCGGAATCAGGCACTTTCACTTTGATAGCTCTGATAGATTTATCATACGATACTGCTGTTGAGACTGAAAAAGGGAAAACATTATGTCATAATAATTTATAGAAGAACAACCTCTATGCAAACAGTGAAAAAGGGCTATAGCTGGCTGCTGATGGTCCTGATATTCCATTCACTTGTATCAAGACAAAATGTTCTTTATTTGTCAGTTCTTTACATGAACAAGCAGATAAATAAATAAAAATGGCAGTTGTCTAAAGTGGCAATAAATTGAGAAATACATAGATTTTTTGTTGTGTAGGTCATACTTGTACGGTTGATACTTTCAGAACGCGATCAACTTTAGTCATGCACTGCTAACCACTTGTTTATGACAACATCTTGGGACACTCACTGGAGTACAGGATAATAAATTACGACAACTGATAAAAAAAATCACTCGAAGAACACACGTGATGGTTGAATAACAATATCACCACAAATAAAGAATAATAGAGTCTTAGTCTGTCAGCAGAAAGTACAAGGTAATATAGAAAGGTTTGGCAAACTTCAGTAGTACAGTTTAAAGTTGATTGCTTTTCATGGTTATGCACATCACAACTCTCAGTAATACTAAAAATTGTGACTTTTAACAGTCTTTAAAAGTGGAATGTTGATTTATAATTCACAAGTAAATTTCGATGAAAAAAAAAAGGCTTTCCGAGTCATTGTATAACATAACAATTTAATTTGAAGCTGTCTACTGAATCATGAATCACCTTGTTGGCGAATTTTGGCACACTGTTGCACCACACATACACCGAGATCTTGGAATGTCTTGGCTACTTCACCTTGAGGGTCAGCCACTACTTCGGGTGTTCCACTATCTCCAGATGCCGACAGCTAGAAAAAAAAAATCTAGGACTGTAATACCCTTCTTTTTCAACAGAAAGTTAAGTATTGAACGGACCGACAAGACTCGAGATCGATGTAGAAAATCAACTATACAAGCATTTTTGGTATTAACTGTCGATAATCAAGATTCAAATATAAACATAGTTATCTTCTGTCTGAGGTGATTATTAAACATGTCATTGATGAACATTCCCAGTCTTACCAACATTTTCTGGGCATTATGCACATCCAATATGTATATCCTCATATTTATACAACTTTCCGATATCTAACAAGTGCCATCTAAAGGTGAAAGTCTATTTCATATGAATGTCAAACAAAAAAAAAATGATATAAGGTTCAATCATCTTAGTATGTCAGAAAGGACAAAAACATCACTTTTGTATTTGTAACAATTATAAACCAAAAAGATGGTAATTCACCAAGGTACATGGTTATCCAACTTTAAGGTATCATTGGTATATTTTTACAACTTTCTGGTATAGTGATGTCTCTCATTATCCTATGATTAACTCACACAGCAAAACGTTGCTTGTGTTGGGTTTCAGATCTTAAAGTATTTGGGTTTCAGCAATAGTTTAGGTTAATTTGACTCAAGTAAACCGGATAGCATCATCTCTATAGTTCCCATACAAATCATGCAAACAAAACAGGAAAACAGAAGGGCTTTAAGGACTTGGGAGAACAAATAGTGCACTTGATTTGGGAAGATGAAGTTAGAAAACAAAGCCAATGGAAATGACATTTCATTCCTTGAGAGGAGGCCTTAGATCACCAAGTCATAAAAATCAAATCCATGATATTGTGATAATGTATTCCTGTGTGCTCCAATTCTACTTTTGTTTGTAACTCACCCATGGGTAACGCGAATAATCCTAAGGCTTAATTCCCAGCAATGCTTCATTGATGTGTAAATACATAAAATGCTATATCTAAAAACATGCATGACTGTCTGAGAAAACTAGTACTAGATAAGTCACTTGAAGCTTCACAATGCCTTTAAGTATGAAACTTAAACATACATATCATTCTTATAAATGACTGTACTTTCTGAGAATTCACAGAACTAAGTTAGGGTCTTAATGAAACACATACAGTTGGCCTAATTGGAAGATCAAAGAGATATGGTATCCCAAACTGTTGAACAACCTGTAGGAAAAAGATAAAATAGACCACACCAAAACAAGAATCAGTTCTCAAGAAAGGATGGGGTGGGGGGAGAAAGAAAACACCAATCATCGGTTTGTCACATGCCTGAGAACCCGAACCTTTTCCAAATGGGTAATATCGTTTGCTGTCAGCATCAAAGTAGCACATGTTCTCAACCACAGCTATGCATGGAACCTTCAAAAACAAACATTTATAAAAATTATCAAAATAGTATGATCTAGCCATAATTGAAATTAAGCAGAGATTTGAATTCTGAACACCAATAGTGTAGCATGGAATCAAGCATCAATGATAATTGATCAGGCTGACTATCAGAACACTAAGACTATCGAATCCCTCTATCTCTTTCTGAGTAACCAAGGTCCCATAGACATGCTTAACAAATCACCTTAAGTTTTGAAAACATACGAACTCCTTTTGCAACATCAATAAATGCTAACTTCTGTGGGGTGGTAACAATCACAGCTGCTGTTAATGGAGCAACCTGAGAGAAATTGAACCTGAGTTGCATGGAAGAAAATAATGGGATTGATTAAACATGTCTACTTCATGATTAGTGGTGTGAAAGGCTACCTGACATAAGGTGAGCTGAATATCACCAGTCCCAGGAGGCATATCAATAACAAGATAGTCTAACTCTCCCCTGTATGGTGCAAACATTAGAATGCCAAATTCTACAAAATTGCTCCACCCAAAGAAGCATGATGTTTTCTCTTTTTTAAGGGTAAAGCTTTAATGGTGACTATGAAAAGAATAATACCAGAAAGTACTACAATTAACCATGAGTAGGTCACCACAGGAGGGAAAGGAACCTTAACATGGTTATGATTTTGATATGTAAAATAAGTATTTAGCTAGGTCTGAAGCACAAAGTATAATCTTTCTCTAGCTACCATCAAATTTATGGGGCCCAAATGGAAAATGATTATTTTGAAGCATATGAAAACTAACCAAAAATATTTAAAAAAATGATACTTATATCTGTTTCCAAATGTAAAAGGGCAAGGCTCCAGTATGATGATCTTGACAGTCCACAATCAAACTGTGATGTATTCAATAGGAAGCACAAAATAGACTCGCCATGGACTTAAAACTTTATTGTATGCTCAAGTAGATCAAGATGAACTATACCTAATTAAGGAAATGATCATGGAAAAGGAACCCCATGTACTGAAACTGTTGATTTATTGAAAAAGTTCAAATATCCTTTTCTTGCTTGACAAGCAGGATAGACTGATAATGTTAGCTACTTCTGATGGTTTCTTACCTATAGACTTTTTTACTACAAGATAAGTTACTCTGAAAGGAATAAGCAGGAAACAATATGTATAGGTTCCAAAAGTCCAAATGGAATGATATACAGTTCGAGTTCTAATGGGTCATATAGTACAACGTGCAGAGGTATAGGATGCACCAAATTCAACAGGAGGCAGAGCTGATTCTTATTTTGGCTAAAATCAATCAGAATTACCTGCATGTGATCATATACCTCCAGAAGGTGAAATTGGTCATGATGAACTTTATCCATTTCAAAATAGTAGACCCTGTTTACTATTAGCATTTTAGACTTTCCTCTCATAACCATCCATGGTATCAATAACTTTAAAAGATGGATGATGATTTCTACCTGGAGAGATCAAAATGCTTTAACAAAGAACCATAGACATGTGAAACCATCAAATTTTAAAGCAATATTTCAACTAAAATATGCATTTCAGAAGAGTTGATCTCATGAACCATTGCACTGTTAAACAATGAAATAAGCTTAATTTAGTGCCCTTGTAAACAGTAATGTTTAATCATTAACAATTTTGGCAAAATAAACTTCAATAATCTAATTATAAATATGAAAAGTAAAAGAATTAACAGATATTTCTCTTTTGTTGTATAAAAAAGTATTGCATACCATTCAGCAGTAGTGAGTAGTTGATTGATGACCCCTGAAACCATTGGACCACGCATTATTGCACGCCCTTGGCCAGCAAAACCAAAAGAAACCAACTTGACGCCCATGAACTCAGTTGGAAGTATAGTTCTTGTTTCAGGGTTCTATAAAGACCAGCTGTTTCATGACCATCAGTGTATTTTCTAGAGTCAGAAGTCTTATGATGAGGCAGATGACATGTACCATTTCTAGCAACCGATTTTCTGGTGAAACCATTGTTGGTAAACTCGGACCATAAACATCAGCATCAAATATGCCAACTCTAGCTCCCATTCCAACTAATGTGTAAGCAAGGTTTACAGCCACAGTAGACTTCCCAACACCACCCTGTACATAGAAGTTAGAAATGTCACCTAAGAGCAACAAAAATATGTCTACTATAGTATATATAACAAGTAGTACCATCTATGTACGGATGAGGTCTCCGGTAAAATTAATGTTTGTATAAACTGATGTGATGCAAAGTTTATTCAAGATCATGTTAATGCGGAAAATAACCAGGTGCTGAAATTTTTTGCCTTGCAACTGGAGACAGCTACAATGTTTGAGATTCTTTGTAATCCCTTGGGCAGCTCTCCTGCAAAAACCGGTTTGGCGGGTTGTGCTGACATTGTCACGTTGACCTTTTTAACCCAAGGAAGTGCTCCAACAACCTCATTTGCCCGTTGTTCAAACTGGTCAATTATCAAAGTATCAGACACATTCTTGAAAGAAGCATTGTCAGACTAACAATATGACACAAATGCATCTGAATTGAGGTTTTATGGCAAAATTCAGAGTAAATTTCTAAGGATTGCCAGTAAGGTTATACTAAAACAAACATGTGACAATGTGACAATAGCGAAATGCAAGAGTTGAAAAACATATTAGTATATCAACATTAAATTATCTGCCAAACAACTCAAGTAAAAGCATTTTGTGAAAGCACAAATAGCAATATTTGACTAATAATTCACTATCTCCCGCCAGAAACAATGCTCCTTTTAGAACTAGTTAATACAGGTTCATGGAAGATGTATAATGGATGCTCCCAGAAACACAAAAAGAAAAAAAGCGCTAGATATGCCACAACTATATCAGAGCAAGTGAGATGTTAAGTTCAGGCGGGAATCAGTCATGAATACAACAGTAAGAGTGCATGGCCGAAGTGTAACGTGATGGCATTGTCCTGGAGGAATTCAAATCAAGCAGGTTCATTGCTTAAAAAATGCGGACAATTGAGAGAAAAAATCAAGAGGTTCATGAATAGCTGACAGGTGCAAAGTCTCCCTTACCATGTCTTTGATTGGACATGCGGGCGTGGTTAGCTCCAACCGGAATGAAACCTGAGAGACAGGATAAACATACTCTGTTGACTTTATCCAGTCACGTTACATTGAGCAGACAAAGTCTATGCCCAGAATTACCTCTTTCAAAGCTTCATCAACGAACAAATCCTTCACAAAACCACACGATACAATATCCGTGCCGAAATCTGGATCGATAATTTGGGACAAGGCCACCAGAACTTCCTTCTTGGCTGCGTCCACTGATTCCACTGACGCGCTGGCTGTAAGGGGAAATCTATAGAACAAAGAAAGCATATCCACGAAACGGTACGGAATCGAAGCGATGTAAGGAGACAGCACCTTCAACGGAAGAAGCTCTTGGGAGGCTAGGAGGCCGTACAAAGCGTCGGTGGACGCGAACCGAGGAGGAACACCTGAGCGTGGAGGAAAGCCGGTGGGCTTTCAAGGAATTCGCACCTATCACAAGAACAGGATGCAACGTAAGCACATCAAGAGTCAGAGTCGGGAAGGTGGAAAATATGACAGTGAGTAGAACCGCTTCTGGGTCGGGGAGACTGTGTTGAGATGGCAAGTCCACTGGGAGGGGTTTGAAGAAGCTGCATCCTCGGCACTCGCTCAAGCGATACAGGGAGAGAGAAGAGGCGTATGGACCTCAAGTTTCCACCGCTTACATCCGTAAGGTTTGCGGAGGCACGCTACATGTGTGGCTGTGGACTCGCGGCCGCATTGTAACGCGGAAGTAATTGGGCCTGGCCCGAGTCCACGCAACCGACAACATCGGTGCGCCACTCTTCCGCCGAGCGAGCAAGTGTTCTGATGGCCTCGAGCTGGTCCGTACAACCAACGAGGCCCGTGTTCGCTGCAGAGGCATGGCAACTCTAAATCTAAAGCCCAAGGCTGACGGAACTGTCCTGCACAAGTTCAGACAAACCTTCTTCAGTACGAGCGTCACAAGTACTGTTAAGGCAGGCAAGGTTGTGACTGCAGTCATATTAGCTAACCAAAAGAGCACAAGTTAATGTGTGCAGACTCAAACAACATAATGTTCCACTCAACAAGCAACAGTCATAGCAACAAAGAAACCAAAAAAAGGAGTAGAACGCCACTGCAGATTGATCTCGGCTATTGCTTCGGAACTCTTAAAAGAAAAGCTTCCCCACCCACCGTATCATTTGGACGAGCCTCCACCACAGCCTGGAACATAGGATCACCTTGTCCAAGCAGTGAACGTAGTATTAACAAATGTTCTGCACAATAAATTTCTCAAAAGATTTATTTCAGGAATATGTAAGTTTAGACGATGAAGAATGAAACCACATGAATGTATTGGCCGATTACAATATAAATTCATACCAAGTGATTTCAGAATTGCTAAAACCAAGTTGCGACTGAGCTACATGTCCCGGAAGAGCAATTCTCATAGCAGAAACCCCAACAGTCAAGGATGCTGACCCTCAAGTTGCGTAACTGTGAAATAAATAAGAAAATACAATCGGACGGAACAATATTTAACAAAAAATTGTAGATAGAAAGCATCAATCAGCATATAAAATTTTAACAACTAGTGCAATTCCATGTCAAGTAACTGCATCAGAAGAAAAATAAAGATGAAAGATATGGCAGTCTCATAACGACAACACTGACCTGGTAAATGTGCTGGAGTGCCAGGAAAGTTTTGATCACCATAGGCAAGGCCCATATCTCCAGTTGCTCCAATCACCTGAGCTCCACTTGCTTGGTTGCTAATCCTAGCTTTTCCACCCCAGTGAGTTGTTTGATTTACTTGAACCTGGAGGTGAATCAGTTTCTCCAACTTGAGATGAATTGGCAGATGAGGTCCTGCAACTCTTCCAACTTGAGATATTGGCAACTCTTCCAACTTGGCTAATTGGTGATTCTGAAGGGACTATCTGGAGGTCCTGCAGTACTTAAGCCCCTCACTTGAACCCTACAACTAGCAGACTGAATATTTTTTTTTAATGGCAATAAAGATCCTAAAGGCTGGAGACTAGAGTTAGTTGCAGTCATCCCTGCAGCCGGATCCAGGGAATCGTCCATATACAACCTATCATGGCCAACCATATCCCATCGATGAGTTAGACTGGGATGTAATAGCATTTTCTTCCATCCCTCTCAATCAAGAAATGGCCTTGTTGGTACTTCCAGTTTGCACAGCCCTTTTCTGGGTCAAGGTTGTGTCTTGATTGGATGACCCAAAGGGGTAAATTGAGGGTGACACAGAATTGACGCTTGAAGCAAATGTATTCTTCTATGGAAGAACATGGTCTGATTGCACGCTTGCAGCTTGAGGAGACTGTCTCCTGATATCATCATCTGATGCTGGCTCTTGATGGTTTACAGGTGAGCTGACAAGTAATGCAAGAAGAACAAAGTATCCCTTATGCGGCATATCCCACAGAATGAATACATGTGATTAACAATAAAAGTGAAATCCATCAATGACTCTTTGCATTGAGTTGCAGGAATGTCTCTTGTGCTCTTTGAAATAGGCTCATAGCACTTAGATCTCCTCCCTCTTAACAGTCTATGGAGCACAATTTGTTATGTTTCCATCATCAAGATAGATACTTATCATGCGGTGTCAGTTTCCTCTAATATGACAACCTTCAGCACCCCAGCTTTTGGCACTACCACGACCTCTAGAACGATGCCTAGAAATGTGTCTTTTTAGGAGACAAACACATCATGCATATCTAAGAACCTAAACCTCATCATAGATTGTTCAAAAAAAAAATCAGCATGGAATTTAAATACCTCACTGTTATGTGTTTCATGCAGATTCATTCTTTAAGTCCATCGTGCCGCAATTTGGGTCCCGCAATTTGCGCCTACCAAACATATGCCTAGATAGTGGTTATTAAATAAAGACTCATGATCAGAGGAAATATGATTCAACAGTGCAAATGCCAGGCAAGACAGAGGATACCTCCAAGATGAGAAGCAGAGAAGATGAGACTATGAATAGTTAAAAAGTGCCTTCAAAAGATGTCAAGAGATGAGAGTATAAAACTCAAGAAACATCATCCGATTCAGGATGATATTTCACCCAATTCAAGACCTTGTTGCATAATAGAAGCATAAACAAGCATTGGCAGAAAAAGTAGAATCAAGCAAACAAAAAAAATCAACCACTTACAAACAACTGTAAATGGAACCACAATAACAAGTAAACTTTTGTTTATGATCATGTCCTATGTAGGATTCCATATATTTCATAAAGGACTTGAGAGCAAGATAATGGAAACTGCTGCTAATGGTCCTTTGCAATCTCTCCTAGGATATAGAATAACAAGTAAACAAAGTAATTATAGAAAAAAGCATAAAACATGGCACCCAATGTCACTGAATTAGACCACTTTTGGAAAGCAACCCAAGGATGACACTTAGTCAAACATATTTCCTGAAGCTATCAACATAAAACTATAGAACAGTACTTAGCGTTTACTGCTATATCAAGGATTTAAGGGATTCCTTTCTCAGGTCAAATCTCGACTCATATATATAGATTATTCAATAAGAGAATTCCGCTAACCTGTAACCCAATGTTGTTCTTCCAACTATGTCTTGATCGCTAATGTACCACAATGGTGACTAAAAAGCTCGACATTTGCGAAAATGAAATGGTGTTCGTGAAGCATATTAGTAGATACTGCTGGAAAATAGACACCTACAGACTAAGCACAAAAATAAATGTTTTGTTATTTGTTTTTACACATTAAAGAAAAAATCACCTGTGGCGTCCTCTGCCATTCTCCTGGAACCGATCGATCATCGTGCATCTCTTCTTATCTTCATCGTCCACCTGATTCTTGTCCTTAATTTCCTCTAGCTTCCTACCAAACTTCTGTCCATCTCCCTCGCCGGGGCTTCCGCCCACTGCCACAACAGCACGATTCCAACTTCGCCTTCCACCGCTTCTTCTCCTCCTCCTCGTAGCATTCCTCTTCGTCATCATAAACCTCCGCGCCGCCTTGACTCGTCGTCGCATCCAGCCATGCCCCTTAGACTTTCCCTCGCCCGTCGGAACCCTCCCCTTCCTCCTCGTCGCTCTCGTACTTCACGTCCTCCTCCTTGGCCGCCATCGATCTCTTCTCGAACCCTAATTCAACACTCCAAAACCCAAGATTCCTCCTCAAATTCTGATTCCAACCAGAAAGCTGAGGGATATCGATCGACGAGGGGGAGAGGCGTGAATCAGGGATATTTGGCTTGGGGGAACGCTAACTTCCCATCCTCCTCCTGAATCAAACACATCTATGACGACGTACTTTCACGAACACCCATTGGCAGACCCACGGCGAAACCCCGTCTTTAACGCCGGCTCCGACGACACGAGGCCGCCGGCGAGCCCCGCCGGTGCTCACTGGTGCGGTGTGGTGTAGTGGAACGAGGTTTGTTGCAATAACTCCCTTTTGTCTTTTCTTGATAGCCTGTAACTGATTGCTTCCTCTTTTCTTTTCTCCCAAGTAACCATTAGAATAAAAAATTATGTCATGAATCATTTATGATCATTGCAATCGAAAAATTGTTGTATCGTAAAGTTTACGATTCTGACATATTTTCTTGATCCTAAACGATTAGATTTCGAATTCAAGCATATATGATTGAAAAATGATATCATCTTAATATGTCATCAACGATATCAGCAATTAGGATGATCTGATAAGCTGCAGATTGACGGCGATGAATTATTATCTGATAAGTTGGGTAGGTGAGTGGTCCTGTAAGCCATCGCTGTGAGCCATTAAAAGTATCATAATGTCGAGCTGGTGGTGAATGTACATGAAGAATATATTCTTCATGTACATGATGCACGGGATGCTTTGTGTAGTCAACTTCAAAGAAATAGCTGAAATTAATCACATCATTATAACATTTGCCTTCCCTCTCACCTGCTGTATGAGAACCACCACGCCGTGAAAGCGGAGGAGCTCCGTGACACATTCTGTTCGTCTTCGAGTCCCGAATCATTTTTATCATATTTCATGACATGATGTGGGAACAGTCGAAGAAGTTAAAGCTCCTGCTACGCCTCCTCGAGCTCTTCTTCTTTGTGTCCAGGCGTTCGTACTCGAGCAACCTGGACTACTGTTCTCAGCAGAGGTGAACTATTTAGCGCACTTGGGAAAAGCCGTGGCCGAGAAAGAGAGGGAAAGAGAGAGGAGTGAGAGAGGAGAAAAGCCATTCATATATTTTATCTCGACATCCTCGGTCACGTCAAGCGCATCTGTACTTGGCGCAACTGTTTCTAGCTTCTGTTGCTCATCAGCTTTCTGTCACATCCCAAACTTGCGGGTAATGACAACCCCTCCTCTTCTTCTTCTACAATCCTGATCTCTAGACTGTTCGGTTAAACAACTAAAACCATGTGTAGGAAACACAAGAGAGTCATCCTCACGCTGCCATGTTCAATCAACCTTGTGAGTTCATGAAAAGGTTCGGGGCTTGAACCGTGTAGGATCAAGAATGGCTCCTTATTCTCTCTCATCTTTCTCCTGCTGAGGTCTTTGCTGATATAAGATCCTGTTATGATAGTCATTTTCTTTCCTTTCACGAGCTGCCTGCCCAGTCAAACGTGCTGAACGGGTCCAAGGCCTTGTTCGCCCTCTCTTCATCCGGCTTACTTTCCATGAATCCCTCGGAGGAGAAGATGAGGCTCAAGGGGTCCGTCTCCAACTCCGACAGATCTTCGAAGAAGTCGTCCGGCTGGTCCTCTTCCGGGAGCATCCGCGTGTGGCTTTGGTGGAATTCGTCGTCCTCAGCAGCTGGTTCGATTGCCTTCTCCATCTCAGCAACTTCATGCTTCACCGGACGTTCCATGGGGTCCTCCTTCGGAGCTGTGGGTGACTTTAGCACACCCTGATCGCTGGAGCACTTGGGGCCATTCTTGGATTGATGCGATCTTGCGGTTCCGGCAAGCGCATTGCGTTGTGTAGGCCACGGGTGGTTGTGCTCGGATGTGTAGGTGATGACCAATATGTTAGGATCAGTCCGGCTGCGCTCCACTTGCTTCCTCGCCGAGCATCCTTTTGAACTGCTACATCTGTAATAGCCCCTGATATATATGCTCATGGAATTCAGCAGCTTTTACAAGGAAAAAAGCTCCGAGTACTCGTTAAGAGATTACAGTATTCTTATCATACTTGATCACGATGGTGATCGATAAGATGAAGACTAAATCCTTACCTCTTTCTGAGTTCAAAAGACTGCTGCTTTTGATATCAGCGTTGCTCTAGAGACATTAATGACCAAAACAGAAAGCAACGGAGGGGGCAATAACAATTCGCATTCAGCATTATAGATGTTCAACACAAGCCGGAAAAGGAAGAAGAACAACCTAATACTTGGTGTTTGCTGAGAGATGAGACAACGTTTGTTTATGTACAAATTCAGAAAGTCAACTAGTTGAAATCGATCTTTTAGTTCACGTGTATTCATATTAGGTTTTACGTAGCTACTGGTCTGAAGGAAGAGCCAAAATGGTCAGTGCTCCCTCGTGAAGAAGCATCATACCTTATATTACTTAGCATCGTATCAAATGATAGAAGCAGCTTCTCCTTGTTCCTTATTCTTTCTTTATGCAGTGAGCAAGTAATGTGGCTTTACCAAGTAACGAAATGTGCCTTTGCAATTAGCAAAGGAATCAAAACATTTGTGCACATATATAATGATGAAAAGAATTTACCTTGGATAAGGAGAACCCTTGATCGGTTTCTGACCATACTTCCTCCAAGCCCATAGATCGGATGGAACAGCCTCGCTGCTCGGCCGGCTGCTGGCAGCCACCGGCGCTGGAACACACACCACCTTCTTTGCCTGGCTTTTTCTGTGACATAAACAAGTCTAGTTAACTCCGAGCACAATCGCACACACAGGAAGAAAGAAAAGGAAATCCTAATAGTTAATGTTGAGCTCCAGGAGACGAAAGACACAGGATGATCATGTTTTTCCAGAATGAAGGGGGAAATATTGTGCTTGCATGCTACGATGAGACATGAAGAGTTTCCCGGGAATCTGTAGGTGTTTGTCTTTGTTAACTCTTTTTAGCCAAGATCTGTACCACTTGATCTGCGGGTGGTGCTACAAAAGAGGAAAAGAGACCATCTCCTTCTGATGGCTCGGATCCTTAGATTTCCATCAGCTCTTCAATCGGTCAGTTCAAACAAGAAAGCTCCTCGCATTTCCATCAAAATCCACTAACCTAGTCTGAATGTGCTCACCTACTACCGGAAGACTAGAAAGATTCTGGGGAGCAAATCCATAAGATGATCGACACCAAGATTTTGAATAGATCTTCCGAAGACAAAATCAAGACTCATATAACTTACCTACTAAAGAAGGAAAGAAATGCTTAAGATGTTAGATCTCGCCCATGACAGGAAGGCTAGATGAGTACTTGTGGATCTCGAACCTGCGTTTGATCTCTTGACTACTCCGAGGAGACCAGATCTGTACATCATCGCCGTGATCCATGGGGCCGGCTGTGGAGCCGCCGCTCAACTGCAACATCTCCCCGGGTGAGGACAGGGAAGGCTTGCTCGAGAAGATACTGCAGGATATCTCGACCTCCTGCTTGCCTGATAGTACCTTCCGAGCTAAGATAAACCTCCCACCTCCTCCAGGGTCGCTGCTGCTCTCCATGGCCATCTTGGACGGCGCCAGCATCGCTTCTGCCCCATCAAAGAACTCCGTACCTGTGTTCCGACCGAGTAGAGAGTCACGGAGATCGACCAAAGGATGGCCGAAGCTGTCGGTAGGGCTTTCGGTTCTGGTGTGAAAGGCAACGGCCTCGGTAGGAAGCTCCCGCTCGACGGCCGGCTCGATCTCCATGTTCTGTGGCCCGATTCGGCCGCCTGCTCGGACTATGTCGCCGAGGTCACCGTGGTCGTTCTCCATCCGTTTCCAGAGATAGTCGTACATGTGTCCAGATAGCAGCAGCAGCAGGATTAGGATTTGATGGTGTTGCACCCAATGCCAAGTTCCATGCGTCTTCTGAGAGGATAGGTTTCTTGTTCTTTTAGATCTGGAAGCATGGGACAGAGATCAGGTGGCAGGAGGGCAGAAAAGGAGCCTTAACCAAGAGAAAGAAGAGAGCAGCAAGGCTCTTCTCTAAACCTAACAAGAGGAGACTGACACTGTAGAAGAGATATGACGAGAGAGAAAGAGAAACAGATGACGGGGATATATTATAGGTAGAAGAAGCTGACATATCAGAAGGGACACTTCTCCATACGCAACTTGAGAGGCAGAGAGAGCATATAGGAAGGAGGGGGTGGATTTGTCATGCTCAAATCTACACCATCCCTGTGTCTTAGATTTTTCTTCTGGGGGGATTCTAACTTGTAGCTTTTGTTGTATTAGCTTGGAGGATTTCTCAACAGGAAAAGCTGTCTCTTTTCCTTGTTCAGTGTCCGGAGGAGGAGACCTCCCAATGTGTCTATTTAGCCAACTTAACCTTGTTTCATGGCTCTTAGCTCTCTTGTTTCATGGAGATGTTGGTGTGGTGGACAGGAAGATGGAAGTTGTGTGGAGTCACCTACGAAGTCATCACTTGTGTTTCATACCATGAATGAATTGATGATGCATTAGCCTATGGATTTACGGAAAACCTAGAAATGATATTTAATGATCATTCTTTTATTATGTAGTATGAAATTGTCTTGTAGGTAGAAACAAATCATATATGGACAAAAAGAAAGAGATGTTGTTGATGATGTATTAGCTTTCATCCATCAAATTAAGCAATGACATGAACAAACTCAAACAAATCATCCATGAGGACTGCACAGTTGTACGAGCCTAAATAATATCGTGACATGAGCTGAACTATGTACATAACATGAGCTGAACTATATATATATATATATATATATATATATATATATATATATATATATATATATATATATATATATATATATATATATATATATATATACATGTGAGCATTGACCTCAAGTCTTTAAATAGGGGAGATAATAAGATTTAATCTCACATCCATCATAAGAACTTAAAAGATTCTGATGAGATGTGTGAGAAAGATATATATATATATATATATATAACATTGTTCGATGTCGCTGTGCCATGAAACCTTGATGTGTTTAAAAGATATAGAAAGACCCAATATTTTTTTTATGTTTTCCAATCCATGTGCTTAGCTTATAGAAGGCTATGGAATGGCTAATGTGATCCTAAACCATGGCACCATGCACTCTCTCTCTCTCTCTCTCTCTCTCTCTCTCTCTCTCTCTCTCTCTCTCTCTCTCTCTCTCTCTCTAAAAAATGGCTAAGCAGCCAACAATTGCACATGTTACTTCGTTTGGGGTGCATTAGACTGATTCCACGGTCCTATAATGAAGTGCCCACTTGGCCACTTGATCCAAAACACCCACGTCGTATATATATATATATATATATATATATATATATATATATATATATATATATATATATATATATATATATATATATATATATATATGCATGAGATTAGAACGCCCACTAGGAGAGCAAGCTCTCGCTGGGATTCTCTCCTCCTCCGGGAGTTGGAATCAGAAGCATCCAACCACGCGATCCAAACAGTTACTATGTATTAGTACTGCGTTGCGGACGACTAAGCAACGTGGCGCTCAGACTAATATGATGAACTTGAAGCAATGGAAATGGTGACAACCATGTCGATAGTGCTCATCGTAGCATCAGCCGTACAGCACATGGCGTCGGGGCATCCTAGAAATTGCATGCGAGTCGTATCAGATGCGGTGTAGCATTCGAATCAACGCTCTGGATTACGCTATCGACCTCATCATCACCCGTCCCTTGCCGCTTTGCATCTGCGTTGCGTCGATACTGATACAGTTACCGAGCGACAACTACGTCAATACAATGTAAATAGTGGTAGCCACTGTAGCACCTATAGCGAAGATGGTGGTTGTCTCACCACTGACTTGTTGGGTGGATCTTACCTCGACTTGAAGTTGGCGTCATCAGAGCTCCTACCGCTCCCCCCGCTGTCGCGTCAGTTCCGACACCACCTCTCGTCGAGCAGCCTTTTTGTCACCCGTCCTTGTCGAGCATCAATGCAAATGCAAAGCGGCATGGGATGAGCAGCAAAAGGGCTGTTCGGCAAGAGGTGGTGTCATAATTGGCATGACAATGAGGGGAGCGATAGGAGCTCTGATGACCCCAACTTAGGGTCGAGGATGAGATCTGCCAATGAGTCAACTACGAGGCAACCACTATCTTTGTCGTAGACATTGTGATGGCCACTACCATCTATATCGATGCTGATATAATTGTCGCTCTATAACTACATCAGCATTGATGCAGAGGCAAAGCAATGTGGAGTAGGTGACGAAAGGGCTGCTTGGCAAGAGGTGGTGCTGAAATTAACGTAGTAGCAAGGGGATCGACAAGAGCTCCAACGACCCCAGCTTCGAGTCGAGGCTAGGATTTGCCCAATGGGTTGGTAACTAGGCAGTCACCATCTGCGTCGATGCCAATACAGATGCAGAGCAGTGCAAGGCAGGCGCCGATGAGGTTAGCAACAGGCTCCTCGTGGAGGCAAGTGGCGTTGTGATGAGAGCATACCTTATTATCGTCGGAGGTGGCCAGGAAACTACGTCGATGTTAACACTAGCGGTGTCGTCGTCCACTAGCACCGATGTCGCTTGCCATCAAACGTTAAAATTATTCGTTTGCCCTTTATTTTCTTGTTTTCGTTGGTAAAATTGATGTCATTAAGGTAAATGGACTTAGATGTTTCACTTTTGTTATTATATGGTTGCAAATATAGCTTTAAAGCGTAAATATTGGAATGAAAAATGTAAATATAACTTTTTAAAATGTAAATATTGGAATACAAAAGGTCACTAATTATAATAGGTAATATGTAATTAGCATGATTATATATGATGTTACACTCTTTTTTTTTTTTTTGTTTCTTCACAAGAACTTGTGGTGATCTGATAACCTTTGATGAATTGAGGTTTCGAACTGGGTTAGTAATCTGATCGATATTTTAGGTATAGATTATATTAGACAAGATTTCAAACGTTCAATATTTGATGAATCGGTCCGGTAAATCATCTTCAAATCAACAATATTCTGGGTATCAAAATATATGAAATAGGATTTCGAACCCAAATAAATGGATTTGTAAATCACCACTGACCATTAGACAAATATTTTAAATATAAAACATATCCAATAAAATTTTGATGAGTTCGTTCGTTATATAGTAATGACAGTATCCGAGTCGCCAAATGCACGACGTCTGCGTCGGGTCCTGCGGAACCGCCATCGCGCGTACGCCAAGCTTTGCCCCTCCGGTCTCTCGATCCCCCAGATCACCCCGCTTATTGCATCGGAACGAAGACGGCGAGATCCACCGGCACCCATGGCCGTCGTTACCAAAGCTCTTTTCGCGCGAGTACCATCGCCTGCAGGATTTTTTGTCAATGGTATGCTTACCAGCTGCTATTCGATGGAATGCTCGTTATGTCCGTGTGCCTGGGCTGTCCGAGGTTGTTGAAGTCTTGCATCTGGCGGTGCCGGCGGGGATAATTGTTGCGGCCAACAAGATTCTTAAGCAGGCCTTTGGCGGCGCTGCTGTTAGGTTCCCGAGCGGCAGCCTTCTTAAGGTTTTCTGCGCGTTCTCACTGCAACAAAACGGAAGCTCACTTGTCCTCCACCCCAAGTCAACATAGGAGCATAGAGATGAATTGCACCGTCTTCCGATGACGTGTGAAGAAAAAGAAGAGTGCAAGGAAGGGAGAAGGCGGCGGCCCAATTTCCACCTCAAATTTTCCCCCTTTCTTCACCCCATAGCCCTTTGCTATTGACTCCCCTCCCGGCAGGTGGAATCAGGCGACGTTACTCGTCGCCGCATTCGTCGCTGTTTTATCTCCTCTTCACTACCGACATCGACAACAACCGCATCCCAGCCATGCCCTCAACATTGTCTCGGCCGACGCCGGCTTCCCAGCCGTGACCCTCGCTGCCTCCCCTTAGGTCACAGTTGCAGTCACTCGCGACGACGCTTTTGCCTCTAGCCGCGCACGCAGCGACCGCAACGAGCCCTCACGCTTCGCCATCCCCTCGAAGGAACAAGAAGAAGTGAAGTAAGAGTAGGAAGAAGTGAGAGAGAGAGAGAGAGAGAGAGAGAGAGAGAGAGAGAAAAGATGATTTTTTCGTCCAGAGATAATTTAAAAATACTAAAAAAATAAAATGAAATTATTAATAATAAAAAAGAGATTGTAAATTATTCGCACCATATATCCTAAGAGTAACACAAAATTAATGGATAAAAGTATGTCATAACTACATAGAATAATTAGACTAATTATATATTACTCCTTATAATTTGACCTCTTTAGTATTTTAATCTTTATAATTAAAAATTTTATATTAGAATTCCAAAGTGAAATATCTAGTCCTTTTATCATAACATTATTTATTTTACCGATGAAAGCACAAAAATAATGAGCAAAAAAATAAGTTCAATGTCCAAATTCCGTTTATGGTGGTAGTAGATGAAGATGTCGTTGGGGGCTACAGGTCGCTGTTGTGGATGAGGAAGGAGAGTGGTAACGAGAGTTGAGGAAAAGAGATAGGAGGAAGAGGACGATGTAAAGCGACACCACTCTGCATATGCATTGTCGTCGATGCAGATACGGAGCAACATCGATGTAAATGTAGAATGACATCGCTTTGTAATCCCATCCTCTAGCTCTAGCCTAGCGGGATGGCCTCCACCCTCTCCTCAACCACCCCACACCGACACTTTGTAGCTATTTACTGAGGATCTGTAGGCTTCTTCACTTGAGGCGTCATTGTGGACTCGAAGGTGGAGAGGCAAGAGCTAGAGGATGAGGCCACGAAGTGTGAAGGGAACGCAGAAGGATTGGGATCGCAAGAAACACAAAAGGAACAGACCTGTTGTAGACATGCGTCGGAGACGTAATAGCCAATATCGAAAGAGTGGTAAATGGCACAAGTGACCTGGCAGATGTGGCAAGCTACGAAATATTTGACATCATGGATGGACATGTTGCAGCCCAATAAAAGAATGTTGCATCCGATTCTTTATAAACCGTTGTCCTTTCGTCACTCTACATCTATATCAATGTCGCTCAACAACTACATCAGCACCGATGCATATAGATACAAGAGCGTCAACATTTGTGTCATCAATTTTCTTCTCTTTCTTTATTTCACTTGTCTTTGTTGCTCTTCCTCATCATCTCCAACAACCACCCATGACCCCAACGATAATATAATCCATCACCACAAAAAATTATTATTTTTGTACCATTGATAAAACCAACAATGTTAGAATAAATAAATATAAATTTTAATATAAATTTTTTTAACCTAACAATAAAATGCTAAGAATATCTAACTACAAAAAAAAAATCTATAATTAGCCGAAAAATAATTTTTAATAGTTGAACACTTCAAATGTGATTGTCGTCGCCCGCATGAGGATGGAGATGCTGCGTTTGTGATGCACCCTCCGTTGTCAGCGCTCTCTTTTATCTTCCATCATACTCCGAATGTAGCTATCTCACCCCGTCACGTCACAAACGAAAATTCCGGACTTACGCGTGCAAAGACAAAGCGAAAATTCGAACCGACGATGAGACAATGTCGCCGAGAAGACATATCCCATATGCCAACCACGATTTCAACTATACAATCACTTTGGGCATTAAATGGTATACACCAATTTAAATAAAATACATATATTTACATGGAAGTTTTTCAATGTAGAGTCGAAGTTTCAAAACAATTCCACGCATAAGCAGCAGTATTTACCATGACCTGGAAAATTTAACGAGACACATCAAGATGACAGCACTCCGTATGCCTTCTCCCTCAAGAACACGAGCATCAGGATTTAGGGCACAATGAAACCAATGTATCCCTCCCTGCAACATGACCAAAAACATCAATCAAAACACGATTGAACGCTGAAAACATATAAGACATCATCACAGTGTAGAGTATAAGGGGTTTTATACATATCCTTCAAAGCTTTAAACATGCTTACAAATCATAATGTAGCATGTATATCCCCCTATATATTAAAAGAATCTCTTCATGTGTTCCTGTCCTTAGCATCCATCCATAAAACCTAGATTAACCATTGCTAACCATGGTTAAAACTAGCTTCTTTGATTTTAAAAATATTTTTTAAAGAAAAATATAAAAGCACCCAAAACATCAATTAGAAGGCATTAATGTAAATTAGAGTTTCAATAAACAGTTTACTTACAATAGATATTGGAATTAAGTTATTGGTTAACTTATCATAGATGCCATGTATACATTTTTCAAATTTTGAAAGGATAAATATGCTAATAAAATACAACAAATCACTTAGCGACTTAGCCATATAATACTAATCCTTGCAACACAAACTAAATTTTAAAAAGAAAATGCCAGATACCCAAGCTAGATAAGTTTTATAAATAAAGGAAAGCAGGAACACAGACAAAAAAAAAAAAAATGGGGACCACCTAAATAAGTTATACAAGCTTAAGAAGACACTAGTCAGTTTGAATGCGACAACCATTGGTGATTCCAGATGTTTTAATGTTAAGTCGCATCCATGACAGGCCACTTCGCAAATATCAACAGTGACAGAAATGAGAACCAAATTCCCAGGTCCCAGACACATCATTAATGCAATAAACTCGGCACCAGGCATGTACTTAATTTTACATTGCCAAGCAACTGACACAGCTAACCTTGATGATCTTCCTATACTTCATAACATCACAAGTACACGCACACTCCCTCTCATTGAGTAATTAGTAGTTAGTTATTACATGTTAAACAACACCTAACAAACAAATTAGTTATTACTACCATCAGATACAATAGTCCAGCAAAAAGGCAGCTAGACAATCTCAAACACTAATAAATGAAAGCAAGACAATGAACATGCAACTCCATGGCAAATGTTTTCCTCTACAAAAGGAGCTTGACCGTCCAATTGGCGTGCGATATATGAAAGGTACAAAACATCTTTATAGCTCGGAAATTTATTAAAGATTCTATGCACTTCTAAAGATTTCCCAGGAATCCAAATGGCATGGCACACCTGATATTTGACAATGTTGCAGATTTCTAGATATATTTTTTTAGCACCCTTCACCAAGTAGCATTCCCTAAAGTTCATTGGCAGATTAAGAAGAAATGTTTATACCTGTTGATGGAAATTGGCCAAATATCAAGCTCTCAGAAAATTTTTGGAAAAAATCTGCTTCAAGGAATCAGCTGTCATCCATGGTCAGAGGTGCCCTTAACAAAGGAGGTCAAAGCTGCGCAGCAACAGATCAGCATTACATTCCAAATGCACGATTGTATAGATCACCTGTACTCGGTATGTGGAACTTGTTTTCATGAGTGCTTGTGTAGTAGTCATTAAGCCCAAATCTCTCGTTTCTGAAGATCTCACTCATGCCTATATCATTGCCAGTCCGTATACCGTTGTAACTGTTACAGGCATCCCACTGGTTATTAGGAAAAGGTGAATTTCTCAGTTGCTGGTATGACAACTGTGAAAATGGAGATACACTGGAATGGCTTTTTGCTAAAAATTGAGATGCAATATATGCATCATTTAATGGCAAGAATCTTTCTCCCATTTGATCTGGTATCCTCATGTTCTGATTAGAAGAAACAGATTGCTGCATCATTAGATGAAGCCTTGGATCGCTACTAGAGGTGCAAATCTGTTCAGGAAATGAAGATTTCAACCCAAATGCTGAATTATTTGGTCCAAGATGTATCCGGCCCTTGCCAATAGCCAATATTGCTGGATCTATAAACTCCACATCACATGAATTTCCAATCAAATCTGATTGATAATTATTTCCACCTGAAGAACAGCCAAGCATATGTTTTTCTGCAAGGGGAAATAAGTCAGCAAAACAAGTATCAATCATGCATGCAGCACACACCTGACAATATAAGTACAAACCTGTGTAGCCCTCATATGCCTGGTTAAATCTGTCTGGCATAGAAAACCCTGGGGGTGGAGCTCTGCTTGGAGCTGAGAATCCAGGTGGAGCTGTTATCTTAGCCTTCGAGACACCTTCGAATAAAAAGTAGGATTTTAAATATATAGAGCTAAAAGCATAGGAGACACAAAATGCAAAGACTTGCACATTAAATGTTAGCAATTATACTGAAACAGAGAAGCAATGAACTGATTTGCTCTAAGGGGTAGAGGGGGCAACGAACACAATGATTGTACAATAAGGTGAGATAATTAATTAAGTAAACAAGATGCTCTTAGCTGTTTTGATCACCATCTGCAGAATCATTCACCACCTGTTGCCATGTCAATAGTTTGTTGGAAAGGATTGAGGAAGAAGGAAAAGGAAGGTGAGGGTTTACCTCTTAGACTCTTAAGAAAACGTCATGGAAGCACAGAGTAGTCTCAAATCATGTGTTTTCTTCAAAGAAAATCCTTTTCTTTACCATCATTGCACTGCATAATTGTTTAACTCGTATGGTGATTAGAAGTATCGTGGCAACAATGCGGCTCATCACTATCTCCATAGTTGTAGGCAGGTAAGTTTTGGGTCTCTTCTCTGTCATATATCTAATAGTTCTTTATTGCAATAACATATTTATAAAACATTGATCAACATTTATTTTAATATAAGTACATAATATATATATTTTCTTAATGAACTATTATCTATAGTTTGGAATTATTTACTTTTATATGTTTCTGAGAGCAGGCTTGGTATAATGACAAGGTCATTGCATTGTGATATAGTAAACCAGTTTTCCAATCTCTCTTGAGGTTAGGGTGCATACATTGACCCTCTCTAAACCTTGCGCTAATGAAGCCCCCGTCCACTAGGTTACACATCATATCTATCTTTAATGTATTTTTCTTTTTCATCTTTTTCATTAAGAATCTTTAAGCATATATAATTCTAAACTGTCATTTTACCGATTTACCCTTTCTGCTGTTTATTTATTGTAGTATATATTTCAATCGATCCAATTTGGCAATTTTTCATCCCAGATCAGATCACACTGAACCATTCTATCCCTTATCTGGGTTGTGTGAACTTTGATCAATGTATTAATTAAAAGAAAAAAAAGAGTTAAAAGGTATTGGTGAGGATTTATCATCTTCTAGCTTAGCAGCATGTTGCTTGTTGATAATACCTTTCAGGCATGGCAATAATACCATTGGATAGAAGCCTCTTAACCATCAAGAGAACAGTCATATCAATGGATAGAGATTCAATTGTGGCAGACAATTAAAAACACAAATAAGCGAGCAAAATTATTATTAGACCTGTTATACACAAAGCAGAAGCAAAAAGAGCAGAAACATGACAAAGAAATAGATTGACAGTGGACCAGTAAATACATCAGATTATTGCATCAAATATTTCAAAAACATAGCTTCAGAGATGTATAAAACAACCAGGAAATACTTACTAGTAGTCCTATCAGACAAGGTGTCACCACTGGTAATAACATAAGAACCCTCAGAATCATTGAATTGAAGTCTGTTATGAAAACTATCTTTGTATGAATCCTGTGATAAGGAGTGAAGTCTCTGAGCATTATCAATTTCTCCAACATGAGGTTCTAAAAGACTTGCTTGACTTTCTTGCCTGGCAAAAGAAAATCTGGACTGGTTACTGGTTAGTGATTTCCATGAATTTGATAGCTTAAAAGACCCATCTTGTTCCTCCTTTTCACCAAGCAGCTTAACCAAACTGTCTGAGGAGGATAATGAATCATCCCATGGATTGAAATCTAGTGACAATATGTTCGAAATTATGTTGCTCTCGCCCATTTTATCTACACTAGAATTGTTGTCACCACCAGTTCTCATATTTTCTTCCATGCAGTTGAACCCAGGACAACTCAAATCGCTCCTGCTAAAAGAGTTGGAGCTTATGTCATCCTCTCTATGTCCATTGTGAACTGCAGATTCTTTGTCACCTAAGGAACACATGGTGACCTGCTTTCTATCCATGTCCAATGAACTATCAATAAATTGGTGTTGTTTACTTCCGAGTCCATCACTGCAGGAGGTAGAACTTGCATGATTTGTATTAGTATCTTGGGGACTTAGACAAGGTACAGACTGATTGTTATGCACTTTCACAGAATCTTCCTTCCCATCCATAAAGGAGATCAATTGTTGTTTTGAGGGCTTAGAATTCCAATCAGTTAATTCATTTGTGCTCAATGCAACTGGGGCTGAATCTAAATCTCGACTTCTGGACCTCTCACTTGAGCAGAGATCAGAGGATAAGGTTTGATGCTGGTCAATATCTAACTGATTCTCCATATCATGGCCGTCTATATTAACTGAAGAAAATCCTGAACCCATGCTCTGCACCTCACCATTAACATCGGTAGAATCATGGATAACTCTATCAGGACCAGAGTTGCTAAATTGTCTAACATGGTTTTTAGAAATAATGGTATTTCTTGGCTTCATGTCAATACAATTTAAAGCAATGTCTCTTTCCTTTTCTTCAGCTGGAGAGCTAGATAAGGAACCTGACGAAACATGGGAAGTATCGCTTATCTCTGAGACAACCTGTTTTGACCATTCCGATGAAGATATTTGGTGCTGCCTGCCAGCGTCAGGTCTTACAAATTCTAACCGCCTAGACCATTCATCCAACTCTGCCATTTTTATTTCTTCCCCTGGCTTTGATGTTACAATGGCATCATCATTTGATGAAGGTCTTAAAGAAGAATCATCATTGACGATTGTCTCTGGTGATAGAGTCAGTTGTAAATCTGCCAAAGTACCAAGTTGTAAAGGTTCCAATGGACCAGATATGGCACCAACAGCTTCCTTGCTTTCAGGTATCTTTGATGTCATAAGTAATCCATCATGCTGCGCTGAAGAATGCTTTGGACTTCTCGACAATAAAGAATGTAAAGATGAATTGTTGATAGTCTCTACTTTCTGTTTGGCATGAGTTTGAGAGTACTGTACACTTGAAGCCAAAAGCCGGCAATTTGAACCACGAAGTCCCCTGTAAATAATTGAAATATTAGCAAAAATGACCTTTGCCAATACAGGGCATTAAAAGAAACATACCATGAAGCAGCGGCTGGTAATGCATTGGACTTCCCAGCACCCGTATTAAGAGGTAAACCTTTGACTTGACTTGAGGCACTCTGCATAAAAATATATCTCGGTCAACAAAGAGAGTGAATGAGACCTAATCATAACAAAACATAATGCGAATAACTTCACTTGAAGTGGCTAATCCTATAAAAACGCATGCCTATGCCCCAAAAGAACTTGACTTACATTACAGGCACTCTTGACTGGATGCTTGTCCAAGACTGTTCCATTGTTGTTCAAGTCATCCATTGGTGAGGGTAAAACATTTCCTGAACGACGTTGAGAATTGCTCGAAGCAATTTGTGGAACCCTACTCCTGTGGTACCATATACGAAACAAATTCAAGAGTGCAAGTGAACTTACAAAAGACCAAGTATATGAGCAGAAAATAATGTGCCATAAGTAAAACATTATTTTTACTCAAACGGGAAAAACAATAGAAAATAATTGCCTTGTCATCTGCTGCAAGATGGTCTGAAGTACACAAGGTTTAATTCACGTATATACCTAGCTTATACAATGAACAAGTGTTAAGATGCATCCATCATGGCACCCAGATGGGTCCACATCTGAATATATGACTTGCATAGTCCACTTCAACAATTTAGGACTAAACTTTACTTGAATCACACTGGCTGAAATACATTATATACGAGCTTTGAACTATTAGGTTACTTGGATAAAGTATCGAGAACCAATGGCATGAAAGCAAGTCCACGGACATCACTTGGTGGTTAACACGCGAAATATACTGCAGCTTAGCATTAATGTTACATCTGGCATGCACAAGCTAGAGATGACACAATGTTCTCACTTATTAAGGCATAATTTATTGGCCAAATCAACAATAACTTGAGCTTGACTATATATTAGTTACTAGGTCAATAGATCATTTATTTAGTCACTGAAACTTCATGCATGGATCTGGCTGGAACAAACTATACCAAAGTGGAAACCCATAAAGAACTCTATCTTGCATATTATGAAGTAATTATCTTGTTGCATTAGTCAGGATGACAATTTACATTAATCCAAAATGTTATTTCTCATATAAACAGAAATCTAAACACAATAACCCTTCGGATAATTTGTAATTTAAATAAACAAAAATTTCAAACTTCCTACGTTAAAACAATTGGTCTATCAAGTTACTTTTGGTTCAACCAAGACATGCCAAACATTTCTTTTACAAGTTCAAGACAAAGCTCATCAGATATAATCAATGATTTGCTGGATCGGTCAATTCAGGTCAGGATAGGCCATGGATGATTCAACATCATCATTTATTTATGTAGATCATTAAAATCCAAGCAAAACCAGCAGAACCTCTAAGAATTGGATGCTCCATACAGGAATCAACGAATTCTTGCTGATTCCATGTTTCTATGATGGTCGACAAAGAAATGAAGACAGGGATAAGAGGAAAGAAAACTGTGGTGACTGTGCTGGTCATGGCTTCCACTATTTCTCCGGTAAAAAGACACTGCAAGAGGGAGGGAAAAGGTATTTTAATATCTTAAAATTTGTGGCTCTCACTGAAAGTGAGATGTAGATGAGAGAGAGACGGAGGGAGGGACTGGGAGAGAGAGAGAGAGAGAGAGAGAGTGGAAGGGAGTAGAGGCAAGAAGATGGACAGTTGAGGACGGTGCACGAGGCCAATCAACAAGAGGGATGATTACTTAACAGAAGGGATGATTTCAAGGAATTCAGTAGCGGAGTCCAGGTCCATATCAATAATTCAAGTCATAGTAACAACTACTTGCATCGTTGTGTACCAGGACCTTCAGTTTCCCTATTAGAAAAAGCCTTATGCATTGGGATGACCTATATAAACTTTTGGAACAACATATTTTTTGTTATATCATAATTTTAAGATTATGCAGTAAAAGGATCATACAGAAAACATACAATTAGTATTATATTGTATGCAGGAGAAAATCTTAAAATACAATATAAAAATAATTAATGAATATGGATTATGCCATCAGAAACTATATATCCTAAAACTGTCAAATCCAAAAACATGGCTCGCCATTGCATACTCAATTGAGTTAAATGGTGCATATTACTTCATGTTGA
Source organism: Musa acuminata AAA Group (assembly GCF_036884655.1). Taxonomy (NCBI): domain Eukaryota; kingdom Viridiplantae; phylum Streptophyta; class Magnoliopsida; order Zingiberales; family Musaceae; genus Musa; species Musa acuminata. Next base: position 2,141,803 of record NC_088357.1, read on the forward strand.
AGTAAATGATATCATGCAAATACAACAAAACAAGCTATCTCCCATGTTTTACTTGATACTTGTATGGTTTCTGCTTCTTTCTTAGCATTTTCTTATAGCTTCACTTGAAAGGTGCTCCGTTTCTGCATATGCATCATAGGAGGCACTTGGAATCATATTTTCTTAATTTATATTCTTCTCTACGTTAGAGTTTTCAAAAGGCACTTGGATCTCGCCTCGCCCAAACAAGGCACTTGGAATCATATTTTCTTCGGGTATATTATTCTCTACAATAGAGTTTCAAAAGGTGCTCAGGCGCTCAAGCAAGGCGAGACTCAGGCGCCTCATTGCTGGTTTGGGCGAGCGATTGAAGGAGGCACCACTTAGGTGCACACCTGAGCTCGGGCGCTAGGCGACTCAGGCATATGCCCAAGCCAATCTTGGGCTGTTCAATCTGGGTTCAATCATAGGCGACTAAGTTGGCTCAACCAAACCAACTTGATTCAACTTACTTCCCTCAAATCCCCCCTCCCCCTCGAACCCTAGTGAAAGGAACTCAATGAAACCCTAGCGCTACGCTTGCTACCATATGCAGCTTCACCCACTGCCATCTACAACCAGGGAAGTCAAGGGGCGCTCCCCTAAGCACCCAGGCGAAGCGAGGCTTGAGTGCCTGGCAAGAGGTCCAAGCGAGCGCCTTTAATTGAAGCATGGGTAGAGATTAAATGTATTAGTTCCTTGGTTCTGGTTCGATCAAACTAGATATCTTAACTCCCACCCACCCCACACACACGAGGCCCTACCCCCTTTGGAAACTTAATTGTGATGACAACGTCTTCCTCTCTAATGAACAATGGCGACAACTTTGTCTTCCTCTCCAATGAATGGTGACAGCAACAACTTCGTCTTCGTCTCTAGTGAACGACGACAACGACTACGTCTTCCTCTACCGAGCTCTTCCCCTCTCTCTCCTCTTCCTCCTTTGCTGTCACCCCCTAAGGTAGCCTCCGACAAGCAACTTCCGTGTGTAAGGCAGATCTCCATGATGTCTTCTTCTCACAAGAACTCTATATGTTTCTCTTTCCCCTCTCCGACAGCTCCTCTCTTCCTGCTATCCTCACCCTCTCCTCCATCGCCCCTCGCCTTCTCCCCGATAGCTCCCCTCTCCCTCCTACCCCAACACTGCCCACCACTGTCCTAACCTTGGCCTCCTTCATTTCCACCATTGCCCCCCGATGAACCCCGACAACCATCCTCCCAACTCCTTAGATCCCGACAGCCCCCATCTCCATCCTACTACGACGACCTCTCCATCCTCCTATTCCGACCCCAATAGCCCCTCTGCCTCCCCCTCCTCCCCAACAACTACACCCCTCATTGCCTTCTCTCTACATCTTCCCCTCCCCTCCCAACCAATAATCGACAACATGCCCCCCTTCTTCCTCTTCTTCCCTCTTTTTTCTTTCTCTTGTAATCATATTAATTGTTATTAATAATGTTCTATAGTCTACAAATTCGATGATCATTGACTTTCTTAAGGGAATTTATTGGATTTTTAATAGTAATCTTCTCTTGTTTTGTCATTTTTATTATTAGATTTAAACAATATAGTACTTTGGTATTTTAAATGAATGTAAGTTAATATTTTAGTGGTGATATCTGAAAGATAAAGTGATATAGAAAAAATGTAACTCCTCATTTTACTACAGTGATCACATTTCTTCTTAATCATATATTTTTAAAAATTTTAATATTTGCAAGCGCCCAGCGCCTCAAGTGTTTTGACACCTTGGCGCCTTTGACTACACTGTCCCCAACTTCGTTAGTCGTTGAAGCTTCGTTTGCCACCGTTTATAGCTTCATCTACTACTGCAATATCGTGTGTCGTTGCTTGCAGTTTTGTCCGTCGTCATTGTTTGTAGCTTCGTTTCGCTGCTGAGTGCCACTTTCCTCCATATCCTTTCGTCGATTACTTTTCCATTTTCTCTCTTTCTCCTTTTATAGATAACAACAAGTCAGCAACAACTTTGTTAATTTCCAACACCTTTAATGATCTCCTATTTCCTATTTCTATTTCCTGCACCAGCTTGAGGTGGGTGCACTATTAGGAGTTAGGACATAACAGAACAGTATATTATTGGGTAGGAACATCGCAACTTTTGACATTCTTGTTATTAGAATTTAGACAATGTAATTTTGTACTTTATATGATTTCAATTTGATGTGTCATTTTTATTCCTATTATCATATTTATCAATTATAATATATATTTTTAATTTTAATATTTGGGAGCACCTTGCTTTGCTCGGCGAGCACCTAGGCAAGCACCCAACGCCTCGGGAGTTTTAGGACCTTCGTGCCTTTTGGAACCTAGCACTTGTAAATAAACTACAATATTCCACAAAGGTAGGCTGACTCAATGATGATACAGCATTTCAAGCTTGTGCCCACTAAGCATGTCAGATAAAAATTATGCATTAATTTATTATGGCAGCAAGTTTGTCAGTTTAAAATGGCCTAATTACTCATGACATTTAAATTTTTGTGCCATCAAGGCAGCAATAGTAACCTCCACATCTGGAATTGTTTGCAGGACAAACATTAATAATACTGACAATTCGCAGCTCAATAATTTAGTATCTGAAAAAAGGTTCTAGATGGACTCACAACCAATATGATTGCACTTCTAACATGTAGCTGCAATGTAAGGGTCATACTAACAAGTCAAAAAATCACCGTACATGCAAAAAGTGTGGGGAAAAAATACCTTGTATAAGCAGAAATTATCTCATCTTTAGTGAAGCTATCCTCCTGGCTACCTATGTCATGCAAATATAGACAATCGGGATTGCTGCAAGTCTGAATAAAAAACACAACTCAGAATGGAAATGAAACAAAAAAAATTATCCATGCAAGTCTAATAGATGGAAAACCTTGTATTAGCAGAACTTTTAACAAGTAACAACACAGAAGGGCACAATTAAGCAACTCTACTTACCATATTTCTTAACCATGCACGGCAATACTTTGTGGTACCATAACATGCCCTGACGGAAACCAGTGTCATAGCATCTTAATACGATAATATGCACAAGTCTACAAAAAGAGAATTTTAGTTATGTGCTTACCTCAAGGATTTACCTTCTAACACAAAGTTATGTACAGCTTGTATACATCGAACAGCTTCCTCATCTTTGGCATATGTAATATACCTATCCAACAAAAGTCGTGTAACATTTAAATATCCTCTAGACAGGAGAAAGCATGAAGAGCAAATGCTGGCAAGCCAAAGCTAAGACATGTCCCAGTTTGTCCAACAAAACAAGCAAACTAACAGTGAAGCTTAGACCACATGAATGGCCATTCGATAACAGCTACTGCAAAAAGCTGTAATGCCACAACTATTTGAGGATGTTTATATAGATTTTTACCTGATGTTGAACACTAAGAAAAGCAACATCACTAGTCAAAGTAAGAGTTATAAAATCTTCTTTTATTGTTTGCAGTGAAATTCTTGCTAGATCTTCAAACTGCCTATCTTAACACAACTAATCATAATGCATCTTAAACAGTTTCCCCCATTACAACTTTGATGGGAGAAGACACCTAATTATTAATAAATGTAACTTCTTTTATCATTTTTTACTGGCTCCACACATTCAATTTATCATCCTCATCTTAGCAACACTAACTTTTATGAGTTTTTTTCTCAGCTGCCCAACATTATGATCTATAAAGTATAAATGACCTTACAGTTGTCTCACAAAATTCTATTGAAGACGAAGTGTAATCTCATTTCCTATAGTCTAACATAGAGATTATTTGCTTGGTTTGCACTTCAGCAAACCTAAGTGAACTCATCTAATACTTCATAAAATGCAGCACTTCTGAAAAGATTTATTAAGTGTGTGTGTGTGTGTGTGTATATATATATATATATATTGGAGACAAAATGTCTAAATTACAATACTGTGTCAACTGTTCTGCAAAAGGCAACCATCAATCAAGGGGCCATCCAAAACATAGGCCGCTAGGCATGAGAATGATGCCTAGGACACATTGCACCGGAAGTACCAAAGTAAAAGTAACTTCAGAAGGAAAACCTTAATAAAGATAAGGTAAGTTTATATGTCAAGAGTAATTTAAAGAGGGTGAATTACCGACTCATCACAATCTAATACTAAATTCTGCGAAAATTTAGTCATCAAACTGTAATATTAATCAAAACATCAGGGAAAATAACAAAGTAGGCATCTAGGAGGATGACGATGTCATTTAGATCATAAAACACCAAAATGCAAATACACCATCATAGATCACTAAACAAGGAAACATATGAGTAAGACATTTTCCACTATAGGACTTGAAAAGGTTTAGAAAGTCAAGTCTAAGCAAGTCACTGACATGATTGTGCGTGTGTGTGTGTGTGTGTGTGTGTGTGAGAAAGAGAGAGAGAGAGAGAGTGTGTGTGTGAGAAAGTTTAGCCTTTGTTTAAAAAGAAAAGGTCAACTGAAGAACCAGCATAATCAAAATTTAGATTCTTGGTGATAAAAATGCTTATAGAATATAATTTTCTCTTCTATACATGAATTTGTGGTGAAGAAAAAAAAACATGTCTTCACACCTTACCCAAGAGGACAACATAGTGAACCGGTTCAAAGAGACTTACACGCCAAATGCGCTGTTACTTGTTTTCTGGAAAGATGTTCCAGCTGGACGAGAAATTGAAACCTTTAGAACTTTCCCATACTGACCAAAGTATTCTTTGCGCTCAAGAATCTGATGCAGAAACATGGCTACTTATTAAAAATGTCATGTGTACAGATATAGGATATTAATCTTGGTGCAGTAAATGTCAAAGTCCATACACTTTCATCACATAAGCTGGTCGGTAATCCAGTTATGTATACAAGATTTTTTTGCATCACTCTGACACTGCTAAGATGCTTCATAGCTTCTGCAGATATCTTGGTCTTTGCTCTTTGAGACTTTTGCTTTTTCTCAGAATACATCTCAGCTATTATCCTGGCCCCAAGGGAAGAGAAATTTCATGTGAACTCTTGGTATGATATATAAAACAAAGAATAAATAGATTGGATTAATGAAAGCAGAAAGTAGCAGAATTATAACACAATGATTAACCTCTCAGAATTGGCAGCAGCCACTTTAAGGACTCTGTCTTTATCATAAGGTGTACGGCATGCTGGACACCGAGCCTCGGTGTCTTCTTTCTCGGCCATCTCAATTATATGATGCCAACACCAAATACAAATCTACGCATAAAAGAAAATGCAAGATGAGACATCAAACCTAAAATATTTTATATCAACAACAATGCATATATTTAAACAAGCTAGATCATCTCTGGAAGTTTAATGCTTTTTGCATGTAAGGGACTCGCACCTCATAGCCACATTTGCAAGGCTTCAACTGTTGGTCAGTAAGATCCATCTCCTCTGCGCACAGAGGGCAAGTCCTTTCTCCATCATCACTCATTGTCGCGCTTCAGACAAATGAAGGTTTGAGACCGATAATAATGAAGCAAACAAATCAGCAGGCACAATTTGTTGTCAATAAGGAAACAAACATAATAGCACCATCAACTTTGCTTTTTGATACTGACAGATCAGCAAATACACAACAAAATCCGTTCCCAAGTACAAACAACCCCAATCTCCTCGCCTCGATCACCCAATTAGATTATTTTAGGGGAAAAAGCAAATAAAAGCCTAAAATCAAGAAGAATTGGCAAACAAACTAATTCAATTTTATAATCTGACAAAATCCTGAACCGGTTAAAATCTCTCCATGCATGCACACAAAGTAACCGCAAAATACAGAAACCCTAAAGATCCATCAGAGAAATCATATAAATTCACCTGCATATCGTCGCGATGCGGAGAAAATCGAGACAAAATTTCAAGATCAATCGCACACCAGCGATCCTAAGCACAGAAATAATTCAAGGAAACGAACAGATCTGAAGAAAGACGCGGAATCCGATCGAAAATGAAACCATATCGAGAGAGAGATCGAAGAGGGAATACTTACGTTGGGAGCGGGGAGGTTGCGGAATCGGAGAGGGAAGGATCAAGAGGCCGAGCTCGAGCGAGGGGCGAAAACACGGAGAGAGGAGAGGAAAGGGGAAAAAAATAAGGAGAGGTCGAGAAGACCCCAAACACCCCCCCGGGGGGTCGATTTCTAGTCTCTTTCTTGCTTTTTTGCCCTTCTTTTATTTCTTTTTGTATTTTGGCCTGCTCCCCACCGACACCAAACAGCCCTTATATTTCAGACAATTACCATCCAAACCTTCCTTTCAGCACTATTTCTATTATTAGTCGCGCGATCGCCGTGATTGGCTACCTGCCTTACGATTGGAGGAAGTGTGGGTTGATTTGTGGCACCACATTAACGTACCAATCATAAAGAAGATAGAGGATAGAGCAATCAACGAGCGGGTATTAGGAATGGTTATATCAGCTTTGCCCCCGGTCGGCCGCAGCGTTTGGCTCCGCGTGAAATCCATTCGGGAAGAGCACGTCGTAACGTGGCAAGCTACCATTTGCAGATTAGTGGGGACGGCCGGCCAATCGAGATAATATATCGGAATTTTTATTTCGGAATTTTAAATTTAATGCATGGTAGCCAAAGTTTCGTGGCAGGTGAATGATGCGTCATGGTCATGTCATGCATGGTGGCCATAGTTTCATGGTAGGTAATCGATACATAAAGATTCATCGATGACTGGTGAGGATGATGACAGGCTCCGTGGGACATGGCAAGATGAAGGTGGTGGGCATCCCTATTTCGTGATCTGGTGAAGCACATCCAAGCCTAGAAAAGCATGTGAACGATCCAATCATCAACTTCAACTTAAGTCTGGTTAAGGCTCGATTAAGTTCGATTCGATATCGAAATCAGTTAGGAGCCTAACTTGATTTTAGTCGAGCTGTGTTTGACCGAGATTGGACGTGGCTTGAGTTTGAATGACCTACTTTGATAATCAATCTTGCTCTAAATGGTTGCTCATTGAAAATACATATGAGCATATCTGCAAACGACCGAGAATTCTTGTAGGTTAAATCTTAAATTGTTCATTTGTTAGAGTTGATTTTGGATCATTTGAACTGGAAGCTAATTTGTATCTAATATAGTTCCTTTTAAGTTGATTTCAGAAAAAATCATTAAATTGAATATTCGATCTCTCAAAATTAAGTCGGGATAGTCCAAACAATTTTGTTCGATAATCAATGCTCAACTTAAGTAAGTCGGAACAATGGATAGAGTTACTCAATTAGTTATCTCATAACAAGTATAGGTGGCAGACCAAACGTAGAAACAAGGGGCACAAACATATGTGGAGTTTGATGAGCTAATTGGGTAAGGTGAGGAAAGTATAGAATGACAGTTTGAACTATTCACGTTAGAACTTATATTTACTGAAGTAGAGTGTGAAAGGTTTCTAGAGAAATGGCAGGTTGTTTGAGAAGATGATTTAGTAAATGTTGGATCTCAAAAAAATCATAAAAAATGGTTAGGGTCAGATTGAGGGATTTTTCTATTTGACACCCCCATCGGACCTTGATTTTGGATTGTCGAAACTAAGAAATTTAGACCAGGAGTATATAAGGTTGGTCCATGGAGGTTTGGATCTTTGAGGTTCGCCCGAGATGGTCTGATGATATTTTTATGGAGGTTTGGATCTTCGAGGTTTGCCTAAGATGGTCCTATGATATTTTTTTAAGATATTGTAGTTGCCCTTCTTGTAGCAACAAAATGCCAGAGTTTATTTTATGTTGTCCGAGCTATACGCCAACTCGAATCCAACTTGATTCTTTATTGAGCCCATCTTAGAAAATTTTACTAAGATGGACATCCGATCTAAGTAAATTTAAGTTAGAGGCAATCTTGGCAATGCCCCTCTGATGTTTATTTAGTGCTCAAATCAGGAAAATTGAACTAGTCAAATAAACCATATTTTGTTTACCGTTTTGTATTATGTATTACGCATACATGTGCGATCCCTTTTATAGTAGGTGTCCGAGAGGAGATATTACATAGTTTGTTTAGTAAAAAATGACTATAATAGCCCAATGACCTCATATTATTATATTCATTTATTATTTGGTTTAGAATATCGAAGTTGTCATTAGACAGTTCCATCATGCTAGTTTAGCTCAGTCATGTGTTGATCAATAGCTTGAACATATGATGTGAGGGCTCTTGCTATACATATGGTAAGAACAATGGTGTGGAATGCTGACGAGTTAGCCACACAAGGTGCTGATAAGATAGCTATGTCATTCTTACTCTAACACTATTAAACCCATGGATATATAAATAGATTGAGGAGGGTGACCTTGATAATAATGATAAGGTTGCTCATTTATAACTTAAAAAATAGAATTTAAGTTATGAAAATACTCTATTTATATTTAGAGATAAGACAATTTAGATGAAAAATATTTATCTTAATCATGACTCGACACATGATGGTAAAGAGAAATAGACCTCGGTTTACAATTGGGCTACATGGACATCAATCCAAGCAGAAGACTAAGAGAATATTTTGCTTGTATCGTAAAATATTCTCTAATATAGAAAATCTAGTATACAATAATAATCAAGGCTAGTGATTGGTTATTATAAACTTTTACTATGTTTTGTAACTAACTAAAGCATTGGAGGGGCTACATCATAGACCTTTTTTATCTCGATCTTCATGTAGGTCAAACATCAAGCAAGCATTTGACCATTCTTAGCCATCGAGCAAGCGTCTGAGTCCCTTCGAGCAAGAGGACTTCTTGCTTGCATGGGCTTGACTCAAGTTAAAATAATTTAGTCATCTTCCTTTTTATCATTATGGTATTATAATGAGGACCCATGTCATAAGAACGTCATCGGTTAACCTGCTCAACATGTAATATAGCAAATGCGCTCCACCCTCGACCCAAAACATGGTTAGAACACCACAAAGTATATAAAGCATCTCATGCACCACTTCACCGACAAAAGCATCTCAATTTCTATTGTGTGATACATTCTTAAGCGGACAAAAGCATCTTACGCATATAATGTGTTCTTCATGAACAAAAGCATATGAACATCCATCACAGACATAAGTGTCTTTGACACGTGATATGCCATGTATGTATAAAAGCATCAAAAGCATTTGATACATCATTTACGGATGAAAGCATCTCAATATTTGATACATCCTTCACAAATATAAGCGTATCTAACATGCGATGCACCCTTTACAAACAAAAGCATTTAAAGCATCTAATACATCCTTCATGCACAAAAGCATCCCAATGTCTGATGTATCCTTTGTAGACATAAGCATCTCTAATGCATGATGTGTCTGTCATGAAAAAAAAACATATGAAGCGTCTAATGAGTCCTTTGCGAACAAAAGTATCTTGACTTCTAGTGCATCTTTCATAGACATAAGCATCTCTGACACATAACGTATCATTTACAAACAAAAGCATTCAAAGCATCCAACACACCCTTCATGGGTAAAAATATATCTTGATGTTCGACGCATCCTTTGTGAATATGAAGGTTTGTAACTCCAAATTTATGGATAAGTGAGCAAATTGGCCTAACAAAGTTGCCTAATATGGGTAGATTGGAAGCACTTATAGTTGATTGCGAAGTAATATGTCTAATATGGATAAATCGAGAGCACGCATAGTTTATCGACTATGCAAAGCAAGTCGAGAGCCCCTATGGTTGATCACAAAGTAATATGCCCTATGGACAAATCAGGGACACCCATAGTTGATTGATCACATAAAGTAAGCAACTCATTGTGGGCAGCTTAGGATCGCCTGCAATCTGATTGAAGTGTAAGATTATCTGCTCAATGAGGGTAGATTTGTTAGTTATGGGTGTCTTACAAGCTAATCATGTGAGTGATGGGACTTGTGACACACTGCGATAATCTCTTTGCTTATTATTACTAAAATTTTATCATATTATATATTATCTAGGTATATATTATGATATTCTTGGATCTGTGCAATAGAAAACAGATCATAATGATATCACGATAATGAGACTGATTCGCTTTTAAACATAGACCTGAAATCATCCCGATCATAGGTTACTCGAGAGGGACATCGAGATAACCGGACAGACTAGTGTGCTATATACTCGTCCATATGATGAAGATAACTGGTCTCACAGTCGCTCATGGGGGGACACTAGAGGTATAGTGCATGTGCTAATTAGAGAATGAGTTCACTGATTGATTTGCTTATGGAATGCTAGATAGTTAATGATACCTAACGTCGGATAATGATTCTGTGGTCCCAATTATGTGTTTGATTCTTAGACTTGAGACACCAATGATGCATCTTGTATACTACATTCTTTGACACTGGACTTACAAGTTTTAAAGTTTCAGATTTGGTATAATCGATTACCGAGAATGACAACCAACCTTACGAAGGCAATTGGGTATCAACAAAGGATCATCCACTCCTGGTATCGTGAGAGAAATATCTTATATGTGCTTGCTCAGACAAAATCTCAGGCCAAGGTCACTCGGATTAAGAGAAGAGTTATTCGTGAGAATCCGATTAAAGCAAGATTCGAACTGGATTCTATATGGGCCTAACATTATCATGTCTAATATATAGTCTCTGGGATATTATATGGATAAAAAAATATAGATATACGGTAATTATGGACAAATAGGTCCGATGGATTAGATCTCTTGTACCATTAGGTGAGCATAGTAGCCTAGTATATCCATAATCAATGAGTCAAGTGAATTATTATAGAGATAATAATTCACTATATTAGAAGGAATTCTAAGTCAAAAGAAGTTCTGACAGGATCGACTCACGGTCAGCTTGATATTGGGCCTAACGGGTCAGACATATATGGTGGATGTTGCGACTAGTAGAGGTGCATATATGAGATATATGTGGAGCCTCTATTTACATCCTATGGATGAGATCTAATAAGACTGGATAATTGGATAGAGATCCAATACCCAATAATGACATGATCCATTAAGGGTTAAGCTGTATGCACCTTTATAAATATGACAAATCTCAAAGTTCATAGGCTAGAGCTTTTGATGGTTGCCTCTCCTATTCTCCTCAGTCTCCTCTCCTCCTCCTTGGCTCCAGTAGCCTTGTGATTCGTGTGGAGAGGGAGATCTCACAACGATATGAGAATTATCATCGTTGTATATGTCGTGTGGATCACCGCTAGAGAGGAGTATACAAGTTCTCCTTCATCCTCTCTATCAGATATGGAAATTTTAGATATATACGATCTCCCTATGTAACACTTTTTACATGATACGTGTGATATTTAGTTTTGCGATTTTCTCGCACACCAATCGTCGCATAATGACCAAGTACTTGACTTTGATAATTTTATTTTTATTTTTTTATTTTTTGCACTGCGCATGAGATGTCAATTTGAGATTTCCCATCAAGATCGAGGTTCACTAAAGTTGATTGACCAGCTGGAGGCCACCTTGCCCACTTGAGTTAGGTCCCTTGGCTCCATTTTAGTATTGGGTAGAGACGATAATACACTTGAGGTAGACTTCTCAACTTCACTTCAATATATTGGTGATGTTATATATGACTTGGTTGGTGGGGCAATGATGAGCACCTTGGCTTGTTCCACATCCCGATGTGGGCGTCTTGACACCTTATAGGATATTGGGTAATGATATGGGCTAAAACTAGTTGTAATATACTTCAATCGGATGTGGGCCTCGTTGCATCTCAGCTATAGATTGAGTTAATGTGGGCTAGATTAGGCAATGAAAGACCTCTATTGCCTGATATGGGCCTCGCGACATCTCCATTACAGATTGAACAACGACAAGCTTCCACTATCTGATGCGGGTCTCTTTGCAGCCCTGCAGTAGAAGCTAACAATGTTGAAATCCATATAGCATAATAGATATGGAAATTCTATGTGAGTCATCTTCTCCTTCATCAAACTCCACACATTGGGGTCCATGATTGAGTGCTCTTCGGAAATGTTTACCCTTAAAGAATTTCATACCAATTATTCCTCTACAAAGTACCCTAATTGATACCCTGTTGACATATCGAAAAGATGAGGTTGAGAGAAGGGGTAGATGGAACTCAACATCTTCATTGTAAATTAAGCATCCCCACCGCTTGATGTGGATCCCTCGATGACCTTATAGTAGGTATATAGAAACTTTCCTCTTTTCTCTCATGTGAGCCCCTTGGTAGCCCTGTAGTTGGTCAACCGTAGCATCTCACATCGCTCAACTTATTTCACAATAGAGCAACATATTGATGATGGACTTCCATTGCCCAATGTGGGCTTCTCAGCATCTTCATTATGGATCATATGATGACAAGCTTTGACTACCCAATGTGGCTTCCTCGACATCGTTACAGTAGGGATCGATCATTATCTCCTCTATTGCCAAATGTGGCCGTATCGACTACTCTATAACAAATTGGTTGATAACTCTATAGTGAATCGATTGTCATTTCCTTTATCGCCCAATGTAGGCGCCTGAGTGCAACTATATAAGGTCAGTCATGTCCATCTTTTATCATATGAAGTGGATGGATTGACCAATTCGTCGAGATACTCTACCCGACATATGCTCATTAGCATTACTCTAGTAGTTTAAGTAGCATAATTTCCCCCTCCACTACTTGATACTTGATGTAAAACATCAAAATAGTTTAGTTGACATCATCTCTTCTTCCATTGTTTGATGCATTCTTCTCAGGCTAAACAAAAAAATACACCTAATGCGTCCTTCTCGAGTTAAGCATCTAAGGGTGTCTAATGTGCTCACTAAGTCAAGAGTTAAAAGAGGTTGCCTATTGCACTAGTGACCAATATATTGAGCCAACATATGAATACACTTCCAAATCCCTCCAAGAGAATTCCTAAAGTATACATGATAAAAAAATATTAGCCTCGATTAATGCTTGACACATGGTAACTTAATTGGTATAAAGAGGAAGGCCTCAACCAACTGTTAAGCCTAAATGGACATAAACCCAACATAAAATGTCGATGAAATATTTTACCCGTGCTAAAGAATATTTTTCTGATTAAATCTACTATAAAAAACTTATCAGACCATAGCAATAAGGGACCATTTAATTTTGATCATCAAGCAAACGTTCAAGCCCTTCTTAATCACCAAATAAGCATTCTAGGCACTTTGACCACAGCAAAGAACTTTTTGCACATGAAATATTAAACTAAGTCGCTGCCCACATCCACATATTGTTCCTTCCTTAATCCTATATGGATAATAAGAAAAATATAGGCGGATTAAATCAATTTGTCCAAAAAAAAATAAAAGATGATTGATCAATTATCTATTAAATTGGGAATGCTAAAGTATTATTCAGAACATATCTCTATAAAAAGTATATAGAACCATGAAAATTAGAAATATATTATCCAGTTCCTATCGTAACGTTGCCCATATCATTTAACATCAATGTTTCATAATATAATATAAATATTTAGTATTTTTAATAAAAAGTAATTGAGTGGCAAGGTTGAACCGGGTTGGTGAGTCAAGCCCATGAACAACATAAACTTCCTATCGGATCCTTCGGTGCTCTTCCTTAAGATTAGACTTCGGATCGAAACCCAACAACCCGTTCCCAACTGCCAATTTCTTTTTCCGGTCGGAGCCCCTCGGTTAACGATCGGAGAGAGAGAGAGGCCCATGGATTCCTCCTCTTCGTCCTGATCACTGGCGGCGATGGCGTGGTTCACGTTGGAGCTGGAGAACAGTATCGTCGCTCTGCGGCGGCGAGGTCTCTCTAGTAAGGAAATCTTGTCACTTCATTGGGAGTTTTTATCGACACAAATTAGTTATTCGCTTTATGCGATGTTCGTTCCATGATATGATATTGCACCAATTCGTGTTGCTCTAGTCATCGATAGTTTCCGGTGCTTTCTTTTTCTAACACCGAATGCCGACTTAACCCTAGATCTCATCGTAGTCTTGTCAGTTTCTCTGTTTCCTTTCGTTTGGTTTGTTGGTAATCTTCTTCAAGTTCTGGTCTCTTCATGTTTGGATGTTATTTTGTACAACGGATATTGGCTCGGTGTGGCAAAGTTGGAACAGATTAATTTAATCTGAATCTGACTAAATCTGTCGTCCAAGCGACGAGGGAGAACCCTAATTTATAATCTTGTCACTTCGTAGAGCTCAATTATAATGCTGTTTCCCCTGATTTTATATTGTGTAATGGTCCAGACTAGACGAGTTTTGGCAATGTTTCTAAATCCCTCATGCAAGCCCAGCATCAATCATCGATGGATGCTATCATCCCTTTGCTGAATCCACTCTTTGTGGTTGGCATCAGTTGCAAACTAATTATTACCTTATCCACATGTTCACACTCTTCTTCTTCATCGTTACAAAGGTCAAACAAATGTGATGACCTTTCAAGATTTCCGGCTAGGCATTCCTTCCATAAGTACAACGTGAATAATCAATATACATAAACCACCTGTTGATTGGTGAATATAAGTAAAACTTAACATTTATCAGAAGTAACATCTAGCCCGCTTTTATACTTAATTTTTGCTCTCTCAAGAAGAAAACAAGTTGACCATAAATCCTTTAGTGCATTTAGACAGCTAATTTATAATCTTGTCATTTCATAGAGCTCAATTGTAATGCTGTTTCCCCTGATTTTATATTGTGTAACGGTCCAGACTAGACGAGTTTTGGCAATTTTTCTAAATCCCTTATGCATCATCGATGGAAGCTATCATCCCTATGCTGAATCTACTCTTTGTGCTTGGCATCAGTTGCAAACTAACTATTACCTTATCCACATGTTCACACTCTTCTTCTTCATTGTTACAATGGTCAAACAAATGTGATGACTTTTCAAAATTTCCGGCTAGGCATTCCTTCCATAAGTACAATGTGAATAATCAATAGAGTAAATGCATAAACCACCTGTTGATAGGTGAATATAAGTAAACATTTATCAGAAGTCACATATAGCCTGCTTTTATACTTCATTTTTTCTCTCTTAAGAAGAAAACAAGTTGACGATAAATACTTTAGTGCATTTAGAAAAAATTCATGGGAAGACATCCATAGGAGAGAGCACAGGAAATGTGTCTAACATCCATGAGTATACTACACATCAAGAGTGGATAAAAATTTGAATTCATCTGTAAGCATTGGATAGGTGTACTATTATTAGTGTGGACTTAAATATTTTGAATTAATGATTCAAACTCAATACATTAAGAATATAATTATCCTATTAGGATGGGTTGTGATATGATTATCCCATTGGGCGGGACATGACGGATCATAATATTTCATTATATTTTATTTTTTCAACATTTTATATTTATCATGCAGTCTTGAAGTTCATCCTGGGCCGAATTGTTAACTTTTCCGTTAATTTGTGAAACTTCATTATTTTTAATGACTACATCTTTATGAACTTACATTAGCCTCAAATTCCCACTCATGTAACTTGTGCTAGAGGAGACGGTATTTTAATTGTTGCTTATCTAATTTGCTGCAGTTGTTGATCAGAAAGAAAATGGTGTATTTGTGCATTTTTCTGGGTAATGACACAGTCATGTGTTGCAAGCAAATAATACCTGCCATACAGCCAAAAAAAGAAAAGAATTTCTTATAAGAGTAGCTGTGATGAATTGGCCAGCTGGTTATGAAACTTGCTCAAGGTGCAATGGAACTGTTGGTCTGCCTTCCTCTTGAGATTTAGATACTTATGGAAGATTTTTTTCATCAAGACAGCTTTGAGGTAACTTTAAATTATGGAATAATTTCTTGCAGGCTGGGGAAACGTGCATACTTGACTTCCATGTGGTATCTGATGTCTGGTTGATAAGGCTCAATATTAGAAGTCTACCAACAGAGCTACATGGTAAGAAACTAGAGAAAGATTTTAATAAAAAGAACTAGACAAAGATAAGTTTGACAAAGGAGTTGTTACTGTTATGACGTTCATGATAATTCTGGAAAAGTTTCACGAGTAAAAAGAGATCAAATTGTTGAAGTGATAATATCTTGTAGGCCGTGGAAACTGTTTTATTTGCATACTACTTTTTGACCTATTTAGATAAATGTAATATTCTGATTTAACCTCATATCGGAAGTGAATTAAATTATATTGGGATTTGGTGGGTATACTATTGGCAACTTGGGCTTTAAGTATTTTGGGCCGATGATTTAGGCATAAAGCTCAATGAAAATGAAATTACTAGATAGTTATCCAAGTTATCCAGGAAACAAATAAAAACATACATTTAAATTAAGGAAGTAATGTTTGAATTTAATCTATAGTTCCAAGAATTGATCTTGGAATTCTTGTTGCAGATTAGATGAACTTTTTAAATCAATAGAGTTTTGCTGTAGTATATATGGGAAGAGAGATACAAAGATGCTGATGATTTGCAAATTAAGGACTTGATAGTTGATGATGTGGTTGTCAGTGATGTTTCTGTCTGCCCCAATTGATCCTGGTCTGTGTGCACAAGAGTCTAAAGATGAGCAAAAAGATGGTTCAAACATCCATCGAGGAGCCGACCTGTAAGAATTTTAGAGTCGAAGAAGTTAGGATTGAGATGGAAAGTAGAGTCATGAGTGAATAGTAATTGATGTTGGTATAGTAAATTAATGGACTTTGTAGCAGGCCAGACCCAAAAGAATATTATGTGGTATGACAGAATATTCTCTTCTATGTTCACCATTGTTGCTGCACTTAGGTGGTTGCCACATCGTGTGGGTCCTGCCTCTTGTGTTGACCAAGCAGTCAAGTAACGAGCTACGATTAGGGGGGTCAACTTCCCCCTATCAATAATGAAGGTGATAGGGTCATTGCTTGCCAAAATTTCTTTTGTGAATTGACAAGGATGATCACTATCTATGATATGCAGAATCAACTGATGTCAATTACCTCGGTAAAGATGGATAAATCCTTCTTCTTCTTTTTTTCTCAGTTTCTTCTCTATTCATCAAGTGTAAACAGGAAAACCGAGTGCTGAATATCTATAGGTGATTTCTGTGGCAGGGATCTGGATAGAAAAAATTATCTCTGTTATATTCTTTTGGGTATGACTCAGATTGAGTTCGAGTATTTTGCTGGTTTATGAGTTAGCAACTTGAGATGGTTTCATTAGTCTGAAAGAAGTCAAAAGGATTTCGAGAATGCATCTAGCTTCCAATAATAATAAGTTTTTGTTCTCATATCCCACATTAATTTCTTGTTTGTGGAGTGCTATTCACATGTTTCTTTGAGGAACACGTTGCAAGGGGTATTGCTTCCCTGGCTCTCTTTTGTTATGCTGCATACTATTAACAGATATAGATTAGAACTATCGATACTTCTATTTTATGACCAGAAAAACTAGTCATTGATTTTTCTGATGATGGAGCATAATCGTGGCAATCTTCAAGTGATATGGATCATCCTATTTAAATCATAAGCGTTTAGTGGAAGGATTTATGTATATATTTTAGATGAATGATTGACTTGGATATATTGATGTATATATTTTAGATGAATGATTGGCGATCCACAGGGATCAAGCAGGGATGAGGGCCAACGTGGACTTAGTATATATTTTAGATGAATGATTGACGGGTCAGTCTATCTCACTGTTGCATCGACCACACAAGATTAAAGCATACAGTGCAGTCCACATCAATTCTTTCAGTGACAAATACAAGGATGACAGAACATAAGGACGGAAAAGGTAGAACCAATCTTTTCACTGTTTCGAAATATTGGTGTTTTAGAATCTTTTATGAATGGTGTTAACGTTGTATTTGTTTTGACAGTTGTTACTGATTGAATTGATAAGCTATCACATGCTTACCATGTCCTGGCATTCTAGTGAATTTTTTGTTCCTTTAATAAATTTGAAGTTTTCAGGTTTTTTCCGTCAACAATGGAACTGCAGGCAATCTATTTTGAATCCTTTGGCAAGTTTTGGTTCTGGGTGAAAATAACTAGATTAAATTTTCCTGCTATCATCAGCAAACTTTAATCTATGCTTTTTTTTTATTGCCAAAGAATTAATTGTTGTTCGTCATAGTGAAGAGATCAAGAAATAATAATAATAATTTGTTCTTGATTACATAGATTACGTTTAAGTTGGTATCTAATTGCAGGCATTGCGTTCTAAATAACAGTAGTTTGCCAGCGTTTGCACAGAGGACGCGAGCACGTGACCGAAAGATTCGGCATATCTCACCTGCGGCGTACTCCCCCGCTATGTGATTCGATAAGGACAAGAGACGGATCATCAATAGCTCTATTGGTCCTGATAATACTATAATATACATGCCTCTTGCGTGCATTCTCCCTCCACTGCTCGTCACTCCTGTCTCGTCTCCATCTCACTCCCTCTGCCTTCCACCAATCCGTCTCCCTCCAGATGGATCGAATCTCCTCCGACGGCGAATTCATCCTCCGAAGTTTACTCCTCGCTTCCCTCTGACTCCTCTCGGATTGGTGCAATCTGTTGGCTCTCTTCGGACTTTGGCCAAGTGCCCATCGGTGTCTCTCGAGACGAAGATGGGGTTTGATCTTAATGTGGTCTCTCCCGGAGAGTCGTTCATTGCGGCTTCCAACTCCTCTGAGGCGTCCATCAACGAAGCAACCGCCGCCAACGGAGAAGAGGGCACGCGCTCCACGAACGGCGCCGCCACCTGCCGCTTCGGCATCTTTAGGCACCCCACCGAGCCGGTTTTTGATGATTATGACGATGAGATCGAGGAGGAGAGTGGTGTCTGGCCGGAACCGGGCATCGTCACGCAGCAGCTGTTCCCTACGGCGGAGGCGGTGACATTCCAGCCTCCGGTGGCTGCGGCCTCTTGCTCGTCCTTGGGCTGGGCCGATCTCAGTTTCGGAAAGGGGATGGTGGGCGGTGCGGTGGAGGCGACGGGGGGGAAGGCTTTATGTCATCTGCAGCAGCAGCAGCAGGTGAAGAAGAGCAGGCGAGGCCCAAGGTCTCGGAGTTCGCAGTATCGCGGCGTCACCTTCTACAGGAGAACCGGGAGATGGGAGTCCCACATCTGGTTAGCAAGTTCTTTCTCCTGCCCCTTGTTATTTATGTAATGTTCTAACTTAATGGGATGTGCCCCTTTCTCCCTTAACCTTGCCCAGGGATTGTGGAAAGCAAGTCTATTTGGGTAAGAATCGATCTCTCTTTGCTTGAACAGGGGAAAGATTGCTAATTCGATATGTTTGGGGTTTTTAACTCTTTTGCTCTGTTTCGATGGAAACTTCAGGAGGCTTCGATACTGCTCATGCTGCTGCAAGGTTTGATTTCTTTTGCTCCATCCCCCATTAGTGCTTTGGTCGTGGAGTATATGTACTATTCCAGTAGTTCATCGTTTGGGAACTGTTATGTTGTCTCTGAAATGGATTGCAGAGCATATGATCGTGCTGCAATCAAATTTCGGGGACTTGGTGCTGACATTAACTTTAGTCTCAGTGATTATGACGAGGATTTGAAGCAGGTAATCCTAGAAACAGAAAGACATGTCTGTATGAACATCAATGTGACATCACATTTATGTGTGGGACTGACAGGCCTCCATCTTTCTTTGCAAGTGTGTAGAGCTGACATTAAATTTAAGCAAGCTACAGTGAATATGTTATTTGATTTCAGATGAGGAATCTATCAAAGGAAGAATTTGTGCATATACTTCGTCGTCAAAGTACTGGGTTTGCAAGAGGAAGCTCCAAGTACAGAGGCGTGACACTTCACAAGTGTGGGCGTTGGGAGGCTCGCATGGGACAGTTCCTTGGCAAAAAGTACGATGTCCTAGCTTCTCTAATTTTCTTGCTTCATTCTCGAGTTGGATCTCAAATAAGCTTATGTTTTCTATCCATGCAATCTAATCTCAACTAGGTGGTTTGTGTATTTGAACCCAATGACAGTTTGAGGATTTAATGCAAGTTATGTATTCATATGCGACTGTAGTGAAATGTGAATGGAACAGTTATTAATGCAGAGAAGTAATAGGAAAAAAATGCAGGGGTTAAGAAGTGAAACACAAGTATGTTAGACATATAAATTCTTATTCCCAAATCAAATTCTTAGATAGCACATAAATTCCACTAATAAAGCGCATGGAACATTAGATCGCTATTAAACATAAATGTAAAACTAAAGGTCATCATCTCCTAAACCTTTTTAGCTTCTTGAATTATAAGACTAAAGTCCATGTTTACATTTGAAAACATGATTTTTTTTTTCTTTATCTTGTACAGGTATATTTATCTTGGTTTATTCGACAGCGAAATAGAGGCTGCAAGGTCTAATTTCTGATTGCTTATAACCATATTCTGATACAAACGTTTACATTAAAGGGTTAATAAAAACAGTAAAAAACTTTTATTTTTCTTTTATTGTTAGGGCATATGACAAGGCTGCAATTAAATGTAATGGAAGGGTAGCTATCACCAATTTTGAGCCAAGCCTCTATCAAGATGAGATACTTCTTGAGCCTGAAAATGAAGGTATCATTATGAAATATTCTTGTGTTTTCCTGTCTATCCTAAATTATGTTCTTTGTGCATTTAGTTGTTTCTGAGTAATCTTTTCATAAACTTATGTTCATGATAGTTGGCTTCAAGGATGTTGATTTAAGCCTGAGGATTTCTCAACCTAACCTCGACAGTGCAAAAAGGGATGGTAGCTCTACTAGTACCAATTTCAATTGTGGCTTATTTGGAGATATGGAAACTGGAAATGCTGAGGTAAATAGTCTTTTACCTTGTAGATTTTTCGATATATATCATTTTGTTGAGATATCAGGCATATACTGAACGTTCTTAAATGTGCCAGTTGCTGTAAATGTTTTTCTCTCATACTAATGACCTTCTAACTGATCTCCCCCATTCCTCTATTGTGACAGTAATACTTTAGCTCCAACTATGATTTTCTTATGATTAAGTCCTTTTGAAGTTGCATCTCTTAACAAGAAAAAAAAAATATTGGTACGATGGTCAATAATTACTGGCAAAAGAATTATTATGTCAGAAACTGATGGAGTTGGAGATAAAAAGGAAATAGTTTATATATTCAGAAGATCTCTTAGGACAATCAACCACATATTTCTTGCGTGGTTTTAGTGTACACGAGACATCCAAGTGCATTGCAAGAAAGTAGAAGTTTGTTTACATAATCAACTGTTTTATAAGCTATATGCTAAGCAACAAAGTCATTTTCATTTCATTTACTTTCTTCAGCAATCAGCATCAATTTGACAATAATAAATGCATTATCGACCAACTTCAGTATCGCGCTTGGGTTTTTGATAAAAAGAGTGAACGTCCGAGGCTCCCACTAATGCATCGGTGTTCATATGTCCATGAAATAATTTGTTATGCTACAATTGTTGAATTCATGCTGATATGGTCTAATGGACAGCATCGAATTATACAGGAAAGAGGGAAAGATCAGAGGCAGGAGGTGGGTTTGCTAGTCTTTCCAAACTGGGCGTGGCAAATGCATGGTCCAACTCTCTTGCCATTAGTCTCTTCTGCAGCATCATCAGGATTCTCTAGCGCCTCCACAGTGGCTGTGATTCCACCGCCGCCAGCTCCGCCACCTCCAATTATCCATCCCGTATTGTTCCCTCAGTCAGCAAGCACCAGCTACCATTTCTGAAACTGATTACGAGTTGGTGCTAGGTAGCACCAATCAGAAATGTTTGGTACTCCATTCTCGGTATAGACTGTTTGTTGCATTAAGTCATAAAGTTCGATATGGTGGATACTTGCATGCAGGTGATAGCTAAGGTCGAGCATTGGTCAGGGAAAAGCTTCCATGTCTTGGCTCATAATGAGAGAGAAATGCTGGGTGGGGTTAGATTAGATGCCGGCTTCCCTTCCGCCGTCTGAAACAATACTGGCATCGTTCATTTTCTACTATGAAGAATGCCGATTCACTCCACTACAACAGTACCTGATGCTCGAGAACTGTAGCTGATTTAAAAGCTGGAGGACTTTTCGTTACTGGCTTCCAGCTGTGATGCGTCCCTGTTGTGCGTGATGTTGACTTGTAGTAGCTGGGGAGGGGAGTTCCACCTTTCAAGGATTAGACATCATCGTTTGTTGTTACCTTCTTGTTTGTGGGTACAGGGATGATAGGACTAGAAGAGAGAGAGAGACGTTTGTCCAGTGTCCAACTGGGGAAAAGACTAAACCGTATGGCGCCTAATGAGTGGTTTCTTTCTCGTGTCAGAGTCGAGGATGTGATGGATGGGGGGGAGACCCTGCAACTGCGGCAGCTTTTGCTTTCCCGTCGTCTCAGCCCCTTCCTCGTTGGGGTTCACTGTGAATCCAGTGAAGGTGCTGTGTCGCGCAGAGATGATAGTGGTGGGTTGTTCTGTTCTGCTCTGTTTCATGTTGTGCTCAACACGTATCTTCCAATGAGGTGAAGTGATGGACTGTGATATGTGAAGTGGTCGTCGCATCGCATGTGCCTACGGTATCATAGCCTCGGTTGTGTTGATTCCCGGTCGAGCTATTCTCTCTCCAATGCCACTGGTCTTTCGTAGCGGCGTCACAGTGCTGTGACAATTCATGGTCATGCACGGTGTCGGGGGCTGTAACACTAAGGTAAGAGGAAGCTAAATGTTAGGATGACTAGTGCCTATTCGGTATAATAAGAGGAACCTCACACCTGAAACAACGATTCATTTATTCATTCGTTCTTGTACTGTAGGAATTCAGGAACTCTCACCTTATACTACATCGTATTTTGTACAAACTTAAGCTTTAACAACTTACGATAATTTATAAATAAGAAAGGTATGAAAGACTAAAATACAAGAAACGTTAAATCACAGTTCACTTGTCTACGGAGCCATCATATTGTTAGATTCTTAATCGCTCAAGCTTTTTTTCTAATAACATTATAATTTAATGGCTTAGCATAAACAAGATAATTAGTAGGTGTGCAAAACGCGACGTCGCCTACAAAGATTCATCGTTTGTCCGCGTTCCCGTGGTATCGCTATGATCACCCGCCGCAGGATCCGACCGACACCGACTCCGTCACCGCTCTCCTCCCCTGGATCCGGTGTAATCTTCACCGGAAGCAGCTCCATCCAATCCCCGCGATCCACTCGACACCTGTCCCTCCTCGACCACCGACCTCGTTACGTGGTAGTAGATCGGTGGGAGTAACGTCTACGAGGCCGTAGCGGATCGCCTCCTGACGTTTCTACGTGTCAGTTAACTTGGAACAGAAGACAAATCCACGTCATAATGTAGGAGAACGAGATGACTCCAGCATCGAGAGAGTGGCGTAGCATCGTGACGATTAATTGGCTCGAGAAGATAAGGACGCATGTTATATACGAGGGAAGATGAACATAGGAAACCACAGGTCTCCCTCGCAGAAGACGCACACAACTGGAGGCACGAACGACGTTACGGTACGGTTCCAAGGCGCGTTCATGAGCTCGAGAGATGATGCGAACGATACGGTTCCGAGGCACGTTCATGAGTCCGAGCGGGAGATCCGACGTCAGCGCGCGCGTTAAGGAGATCGATGATGCAACGAGGTACGTTTATGTGTTCAACAGAGAGATCTGAGGTTGCGGGAGCGCGCGTTCGAGAGTCGATGCGAGCAATACGAGAGATCTGATGCCATAATCCAGCAGAGTGGGGTAATAGATAGAATAGCTGTATGCAGGGAGAGACAACCGAGTGGAGAAGATGACAGAGATGGCTTCTCTATGCATTCTGTTTCTTGTTCGTTCCTTTTTGGGACAAAACTTCATTCAAGTGGTTGTATGCATGAGTTCGTTTGATGTTGTTGAATGGGGTTTACTGTCTACGGTGTCCTGTAATAATCGCTTGAAGCATAAAATTAGTTGTTTGATGTTATCTATGTATGTTGTGCTTTGCAGTTTTCGTACAGCGTAGAATGCTTGCGTATTATTTAGGTATATCATAATGTGACCCTGTTGTTGGGCTGTCGTACTCGTGGCGGTTATGATTGAAGTGTCGTCACATATATATATTATATTATATTATATTATAAAAGATAAGTGGTTAAATTTATCGAAAATTTTGTTACGTGATACATGTAATATTGGGTCAAAACAATAATAATCCTAATAAATAAGAAGGAAAATTATAGATGATAGGATTCTCTTCCGAATTGCTACTCTTCGAAATAGTAGAGATTTTTTCTGTTTTATTTAATCTTCTTCTTTGTCCTCTACATTTAACACAGCCAAGCGAATAAAACCTCGGATCCGATGGCGTGAGTCGGCAACCAGAGAACATTTGGATCGATTCGGATCCGACAGGTTACCAAGCCGTCGTGTGATTCGCCGGGATGCCGCCCGCCCGTTTAGGCCATGACAAGGAAGTGGACGTCGAGATTCGCGTCGGAATGCTGAGCTCCAGATCGGGTTCGCAGGGCCGTTCATCATTACGGTGCTCCAAGTAGTCCCGACCCAACTCGCATGGAACGCAAGCCGACGAGGCGGCGCTGGCGGCGTTCACGCTTCGCGGTGGATCTGGAAACATCTCTCTCTCTCTCTGCTGTCGTCGGTCAAGGCTCCGTCTCGAGGGCTGCGACGATCCGGTGAGATTTGTTTTCTATCGAACGCCTCTGGCCTCTAAATTTCTGGTGTCGTTTCGTTTATCCTCTGGTAAGATCATTATCTGGTTTGGGGAAGAACAGAATAAGGAGCAGAACCTGATCTCTGCAGCAGAACAGAACAGACACAACCCTAGTAATTTTGTTTTCTTTTGCCGAATCGATCAGGGTTCTGCGTTCATTTACGAGCGTCTTCTCCCCATTGAGGCGTAAATGTAAAGGTTCCGGGGCTCGCCTTCCCTTTAAATTCTTGGCACGCTGGGATCGTTAGGTGTTCTTCCGCGTAGGGTTTGTTCTTCGTGGATTCATGCTCTTTTTGGCTTCACATTGTCCTCAGTTATAGTTGAAATCTATTCCATTGACTCCGTTGTCTGCTGAAAATTTGTAAGATTTGACAAATCTGATATATGATTTTTGTGGTGAGTCTTCAATTATGTCATAGAGTCCCAATTGGGGATGCCAAACAAAGTTCCAAGACAAGGAAGGTGGCTTGAATTTTGGTGCTTAGACTTAGCAATATGATCTCAAAATAAGTCATTGTTAAATCTAATAAATGATTTGTGGTGTCTTCGATTAGAGTTCCAATTGGGAATGTCAAATACAGTTCCAAGACAAGGTAGGGTGTCTCATGAACTTCTCATTATGGCTTGAATTTTGTTGCTTAAACCTGGAAATATGATCTCCAAATTAAGTCGTTGTCTCGGGTGTCATTGAACTTGCTCCTCGTAGGTCATGGAGTCATGACACTAAATGATTTTGGCTAACCAATTTGATGGGTGACTAAGGTAAAGAGGGTGTCTTAGTGCACAAGGGAATCCACTGATTTGGGGTTTGTTCAGGGTCATCTTTTGAGATACATGGTTTGTATAAATAAATTATAGAACCATGATATCATCAAGGATTGAGTCTTTTCTTTTCATGAATTATTAGTTCTTTATAAAAATGGATAAAATTTTGATGTTTGTGTGTTACAGAGGTGCTGTCCTTGTGCATAAGACTTCATAGATGCTGTATGCTTTTTAGTCTTAATTTGATGAATAATGAAGTGAGTTTGCAACATCTTGTATAAATATATAATTTTTAAAGAATCTAAAGGTTAAAATCAAATTAAGAGTTTACAGATAATTAAGGCATGGATTTTCTTTGTCTTTTTTCCTTGTTGGGTCTGACAATATTCCTTATATATGATATTTTACTTAACCAATGATGACATTCAAGCACATGGTCCAAGTATTAGCAATTGAAATCCTTGCTAAGAACTGAAAAACTTACACAAAATAGTGGGTGGGACAACTTGTTATTTGAGCCTTCAGAAAAAAAATTATAGCCTTCCTAGGCCTCCTTCCCATATTAAAGAGATGTTGTATCTAACTAATTCATTAATGTAAAGATGGAATGAACTTAAAATCAAAATTCACTTTTATTTGTATGTCTTTGAAGATTTCAAAGATAATGTGTCAGTCTTTGATGGAAAAATGTAAAAGTACAGTGAGCTCGAAAAAAATTTTGAAAAATGCAGATATTCAATAAGATCAATGACGCTTCAAAGATCGGATATTGTTACAAAAGCTGAAGAAATTTACAATTTAGTAGAGGATAGGAAAAGTACAAACATTCATCTCATATTGCTCTGATAATACAGCAGATGGAAAAAGGATTGTTTATTTCATAAATGAGACAATTTGTTGAATGTTAATTGAAATTTCTACGCTGTAGGATGACACTAGTGACACATCTGTTAAGTCAGCAGATTAAAATATTTGCTAGGAGCCTAGGATGACGACAAGTGACATCGGTAAGTGAATAGGAAATCATCCAAAGAATTAAGAAACTCGTGATAGGCTTCATTTGTTTCACAAGACCTACTTATGACATGGTAAGTTATGCATCAATCCAAAATCCAAATTTATAAAGAAAAGTGGAAGCTGAGTTCTTATGAGATTAAAGACATCCTTTAAGTTTCCTCAGTTGTCATCTTGGTTTCAATCTATTCAGAATTATAATTGTGCTCCACCATATCTGTTCTTGATGCATGTCATCGACATATTAATATATGTCTTCTCCTCTGAGTCTAAGTCACCAATGTTTTTTATCATTAGGTGAGAGAATGCCATAATGACAGTTTTAACTTCTGAAGCTGGTCAAGCATTGGGGAATTCTCTCAAATTATCATTTGCTTTTGACATCTCATCGAAGTTCTTTTACTTGGTATAATTGATATCTAGATGAAAGAAAATTTGCTATTTAGAAGGTCAATGTGAAAATATTGATTTTTTGAGAAAGGACTAAATTGTGTTATTGGGTTTTTGGTCACTACTATTACAAGGTTTAGACTGAGACTATGTTTCTTAAAGATAATAATAGAAAAGAAGAAACTTGAGGAAAAAGAGGATGTGAAGCAAGGTTCGCAATACCGTACCATACCGGTATTTCGACTTGGGCTCGGTACCGGTACGGTATGGTATACCGAGCGGGACACCCAGGTGTGCCGAGCGGTATACCCAGGTGCGCCGAGTAATGTAGCACTGCTACAGTGCTACAGTGCACTCGGACCGGTACGTACCGCCCATACCGGGCGGTACAGTTCGGTACTACAGACCCTGGTGTGGAGGAAGGATGACCATCTGAAAAACCTCCCCGATGAAACAATGGTGGAGCTCAATGTAGCAGCCCAACTTTATGGTTCATCCAAGTTTTAGAAAACTTTGTTTTAGAACTCTGTAGATGCATATGTCTCTCATATTTGGGGACCAATTGACTTAGTTTGATGTTGTTTAGCAACTTCGTTTTTTGTATCATACAGAAGTTATTAGGGAGAAATTTCTGCGTAAGATAATCAAATCTACTCAATTGCAAAGCCGACACTCTCTTTCGGCCTGCACTAGAACTTTTGAATTTGTATTGATAAATGTCCTTTTTAAAAAAAATATTCACAATTGTTAGACACATTTGACTCGTCGTAAGCATGTGCACGGAAAGGAGTGAAAGTCACAGCACCTAATCCAAGACCGTCATTGTTGGGCATCGCGGCCACCACCATACTCGGTTGTCAGGTATATACTGGTTCTCAAAGTTATACTTTCAAGTATTAAGGCATTTCTTTCTTCTTGCTTCTCTGTTAGGGGTGTTAACATTCTTTTTGAATTTGAACGACACTTTCTCCTCGCTCCTTTGTAGGGATATTAACGTTCATTTTGAATTTGGATATCAGAGCAGTCTAAGATGGGGATAATAAGAAGCAGTTTCTCTTTTTTGCTAGGAACTGGCTGTGGTATTTACAGCACCCAGAACTACAACGTCCCAAACATAAAGAAGCTCTCTCATGCTTAACCACAGTTACTGGTACAGTTCTTTATTTGCCCTTTTCCTTATTGAAGCTTTTGAAACATATGTCGTGTGTGAAACCTTTGATGCAACTCTTTTTATTTTTAGTTTTCATTCTTGCATGGGTTCATGTAGATCTTTTATCGGGTGTCTCCTAAGAGTCCGATTTTGAAGACAATCAACATTGACAAATCATCTAAATAAATTTGATGATATTTCGAATTCTCAACTTTTAAGTAGATTTGATACACCACTATCCAATCAATATTTTAGGTATAAAGATATATTGGATTCAGTATGCCATCATCAGATCAAAAATATATTGGATGAGGATGTTTTAGACGTAAGGTTTGATATATCACCATTAGATCATTATTTAAAGTGTAAAGACGAAATTTTAAACCTCGATTGATAAGTGAATCTGATACATCATTGTAAGATCTTAGGCTCGGATCTCATATTTTCAAGTAATTTTTGTTTTAGCTAATATCTGAAACAAGTGAGTGGCTGAGAGCTTATTGTACAACTAACAAATATGTCCATGTTGGTCGAGCCAAATCAAAATTTAGCTCATAATTGAGCATGAATTTGCAAGGCGTAAGGAGGCAATAGAAGTATACTCTTCAACACTGAACGGCATCATTGGGCACGGATGCCACTGGCAGGTGCAAGAAAAATATCTATGAATAAAATGTACTAAGGTCGATAACACAGCCTGAACACAGTCATATCAAAAATGAGACCGATGCAGATAAGATAGAACTTAGAAACAAGAAAATAAAAACCGTATGGATTTATGGATAAGGCTGATGGAGTCGAGCAATTGTGGATCACTTCCACTTCTTGAACTTGCCACCAAATCTACCGTGTTTCCCACCGAACATCCCATGCTTGAACTTGCCATGGTGGCCAAAGTGGGGCATTCCATGTCCCGTCTGATGATGGCCGTGCGTCAATTGGTAAGCACCGTAAGCTGCTGCAGCAGCAGCAGCTCCCCCTGCCAGCAACGCTCCCATTTTAGATCCATGTCCTGTGTCCACAATTTATTATCGAGTTTAGGGAAAATGCATATTTTGGTCATCCAAGCAATTGGTCTTCTCGTAATGCACCACTAATCATTATAGCATGGTGTGTCTAAAGCAGTTTAAGCATATTGCCTGAAACTAAAGATGTGGTACTTACCATGATGCGACGGAGCCGATGGACCAGGGTAAGCGGTAGGTAGATATCCCGAAGGTGGATAACCATGAGGTGGATATCCCTGATGAGGATAGCCATGCGGAGGATATGTGCTGGACGTGGGAGGATATCCATGTGGTGCATATGCCCCAGGAGGTGGGTATGCGCCGGGTGCGGGAGGATATCCGTGTGGAGCGTATGCTCCAGGAGGTGGGTATGCCCCGGGTGGTGGAGGATATCCCCCATGGTTTCCATGTCCTCCAATAAGTCCATGCGCTAAGTTCGAAAACAATCCTTTATCAGATTCGTCATGCTTATCCTTTCCCCCTT